>NW_019154117.1:22918705-23064360 GCF_002288905.1 Enhydra lutris kenyoni | reverse complement strand
AAGAAAGAAAGAAAGAAAGAAAGAAAGAAAGAAAGAAAGAAAGAAAGAAAGAAAAGGAGAGAAAAGAAAAGGAAAGAAAAGAAAAGAAAAAGTAAGTTAGTTCCTCCTCCTCTAATGGGACCACGGAGCCTCGTGGTTAAGAGTGGACTCTGGAGCCTGATGTCTGAATTTGAACCTAGACCCATCATTTATAAGGCTTGGCCTTTGGCAACTCAACCTCACTAAGCCTCAATTTCCTTAACTTTAAAATGGGAACAGTAAGAGTACCTACCTCATTGGGTTGTTACAACACTTAAATGCTACAATCAGTCTAAAGCACTTAGCCCCATGCCTGCCACGTTCCTGAGTCCTCAGGAAGGGCATATTAAGTTGAACAGGACACCCTTCCCACAGTCATCACACAGAACGTGATGCGAGAAGCACCACTCTCCCTATGTTTCTCAGAGCTGGGAGCTGCGTTGCTGTCGTTAGAGAGAAAATAACGTAGTGTCCTTAAAAGGCTCGTTTTAACAGCGTGTCCTCTTTAACCCTTCAAGTGAATTTAACCTCAGAAAAGGGGGGAAATACAAAAGATAGTCCGTGCAAGTTCTTCAGTGTTTTCCAGATCACAGGTCTGCCTTGGCCAATGGTCCACCTCTCTGTAAGGTGAGGGTTTAACCAGTGATCTCCATGGACCCATCCTGAACAGCAATAATGTTCCAGCCCGGTCTGACTTGTGACCCCTTTCCCCTCTGCTTCTGGACCCTCAAGCTGAAACAGTCTTCCCAATAACAAGATCCAAGACAAGACTTCATAAGACGTTATTATATCTTGAGCCTTTGTTCACTGCTGTGGCTCTCAACCAGCAGTCTTCTTGCCTCTGAGGGGACATTTGGCAGCAATGTCTGCAAACACTTCTCACTGTCACACAGTGGGGCAAGGGAGATGCTATTGGCTTCCGGGGCGAAAGGCCAAGGATGCTGCTAACACGCTACAAGGCACAGGAGAGCCCCACAACACAGAATCCGCTAGCCTGAAGTGGGTTACTGGTGCAGAGGCAGAGAAAGCCTGGCATATCTTGAAAGCACAGTGCTCACGGCTGAGTTGACCTCCCTTGGCATTGAGATCCAGGGGTGCGGGAGTGAGGGGCTTCCTGTTTTGGATGATGTTCTGACCACGGCTGGTGATTTCCTGCCAACTTTGAGAGTATGTGATCGGTGGCATTTTTGGCTAGTTAAACCCTCACAGAGTTTAATCCTGCCCTAAACCTATGTTTCCGTGACCTGATTTTTTTCCTAAGATCCAAATGAGCGATTTTTTAAAATCTCCAAGTATCAGCTAGAAGCACTTTGTGGATTTGGTTAAGACACAGACCATCAGCTTCAGTGGAGATGATCACATGGAACTGCTTTATCCTGATAAGGAATTAGCACCTGGTGGGAGTAGAAATATTGGTGCAGCTCTGAACTATGAATATCTGTCTCACCCCATTGCACTTACTCTTTCTGGCTTTGAGGAAAGCATAACTTCTATACCTAATGATACTTTGAAAGTCCAGAATTCTTTTCAGCTGATTACCTTTTTCTTGTTCCTTAATCCTGTTGCTCCTCAGAACCTTAGAGAATCACCACGTGCTCTGACACCAGTCCCGGGACTGTTTCTGACCAACTTGCAGTGAGCACAATCCCCAAACACTCCACACCAAGCAACAGTAATAAGACAAGAGTTTGCTCTTGGAAATCTCTGGATGCATCAGCAATACTTAAACCCATCAGGAAATTCCCTAAGAGGGAGAGGTTTGGCACCAAGTGTGTGTGAAGTAGTCTCACTCGGACAATCTCTTCCAGTCCAGGCTGAGCGAAGACCATATATTAGAAAAAGGAAAAGGAGAGAGGGGCCAGTGTGGCCCTTCCTGTGGACCCACACCACCACCTCATGAGGAGGGTGTTACAATCTGACCTAGTGGGAAGGCCCCACCAGGGTTCTCTGATTCCCTCCTCGGATAAGCCTGCAGACAACAGTCCCAGTATCACAATTTGGAATCACTCTTCCCAATTTTTCGTTTTGTATCGATCATCTCATCAATAGCAGTGAGAGAGTTTACTGTCCCCATCTTACAGACAAGAAAATTGAGCTACACAGTTCCATGCCTCCCCCCAGACGGTCACACGATTCATGCAGGCACCAGACCACGGTCCCCCTCTCTCCTGACTGGCTGGTGAGACCATTACAGGAACATAAACTGAGATGATCTCACAGACAAGAAAGAATTGCACGTCCTTTTCACCAACCAAACCATTTTCCATGGTATGTAATGGAAACGTCCCTGCTACACTGTATCCCCTTTACCTTGGCTTTAGTAACAACACAGGCAAAGAAAAATTGGCTCCTTTACAAGTTATTGAATTCTTAATCTTAAGATTTGCTAAACTTTACATATGACCACAAGACAGAAGCTATAATACCCATTTTATATGTGAGAAAAATGAGGTCTGAGGTACACTGAGGTACTACATGATCAGGTGTAATCGTGTTCCTTGGTATTGATTCAATGCAGTTGAAAACATATCCACAGCAAAACCTCCACGTGGATATTGATAGCAGCTTTATTCATAATCATCAATACTTACAAGCAGCCAAGATGTTGTCCAGTAGATGAACAGATCAATTCAGCACTTAAAACAAATGGGCTATCAAGTCTGAAAAAATACAGGGGAAACTTCCGTGCGTATCACTAAGTCAAAGAAGCCAGCCTGAAAAGGCTGCGTATGATTCCAACTACGTGATATTCTAGGAATATCTAGATATTTCACTGTCTATGGAGACAGTGAAAAGATTAGTGGTTTCTAAGGAGGGAGGGATGAACAGGCTGCACACTAAGGATTTTTAGGTCAGTAAAACTACTCAGTGTGATACCACAATGGTAGATACATGTCAATACGCATTTGTCCAAACCCACAGAACATAAAACACCAAGAGTGAATCCTCATGTAAATTAGAGACTTTGGGTGATAATGATGTGTCAGTGCAGATTCTTCAGCTGCAACAAATGTGCCACTCTGGGGAGGGATGTTGATAATGGGGAGGGCTCTGCCTATGGGGGGGGGATAGATGGAAAATCTCTCTCCTTTCCACTCAATTTTGCTTTGAACCTAAAACTACTCTAAAAATGAGGTCTATTTTCGTTAAAAAGAAAAAAAAATTCAGCTCCTCTCAGGAGATTCAGATATTGTTGTCCTGGGGGGGCTCCCCATCCCCCAGTAGGGGTCCTTATTATACCCATGTTTGGAAACCACTTGATTAAGTGACCTGTTGCCTGCCATTTAATAGCTCTGTGATTCTGTGACCTTGGGCAAATTCCTTCACCTCAGTCTTCAGTTTATTGCCCCTCAAATGAGGTTAATCACTTCCTCATAAGATTCTGGATAGGATTAAGGGAAGATGCAGCATAGGAAAAATACCTGAACATTATTCCTTTTCTTATCTCTAAGAAGTTCAGGTTTGGTCTATGGGCATTTAGGAACTCACCAAGAATATAAGGAAGGAAATGAGTGATTAGCTTTATTTAGAAAAATCATTGATTAAAAAAATCATTTCAGGACGCCTGGGTGGCTCAGTCGGTAAAGCCACTGCCTTCGGCTCAGGTCATGACTCCAGGGTTCTGGGATCGAGTCCCACATCAGGCTCCTTGTTCAGCAGGGAGCCTCCTTCTCTCTCTGCCTCTGCCTGCCACTCTGCCTGCTTGTGCACTCTCTTTCTCTCTCTGACAAATAAATAAGTAAAATCTTAAAAAAAAAAAACATTTCATCAGCAATGTGAAGATGGATGGAAGAGTTTGTTGACAGCTTCTCGCAGTGTTCAGTGAGAGATAATTAAATCTGAGAGAGTGGGATGGACAGAGAAGGGATACATACATTCACGAAGAAGTTAGGAGGTGGACTGGACAAACTTCGGGACAAACCCCTGCCTTTCTTCACAGCACACAGCTGCTCCAATAGCAGGTCTAGCCTTCTCTACCATGGAGCCCTCCAGGCTCTCCCCCCTATGCTGGGATTACCATCCACACTGTTCAGTCCCTGGTCTTGGTCACCATAGGCTTCTACTGTCCTTGCGTCCAACCCCAAGCCATTCTCTATAAAGCAGTCAGAATGTTACTTAGAAATATAAATCAAGTCTTTTTCACTCCCCGCTTTAAAATCCTCTAGTCAGTTCCCATGACACTGAACAAAATAAAATTCTTTAACCATGGCTTTTAGGATCAGGCTGATTTCTTCTCCTACTTCATTGACAATTTCCCTTCCCCCACTCCGTGGCAGCCTTTGTGTTCCACCAGCTAAATGCAAGCCCAGTTAACAGTGCATGCAGTTTCCTGTTCCCTCTCTCTAGAATGCTATCCCTGCCCTCCCACCTACCTACCCCGACCAGCCCACTCCACCCCCTCCATGCTTGCACCTCTTTTGTGCATCGACCTCTTCCTTCCCTTTCAGGATAGGGAACATTTTCTTAATCATCTTTGCTTTCCCAACATCTTACTCAGCATCTGACACATGGTAACTGTTCAGCAGTTATTTGTAACATGAACGAATGAGTGAATGAATGAATGGAAATTTCTCAGTTGAGGCTTTACTTCTTATTGAGCCAAACTTTATTTCTCATATAGTTGCTTCCTGAATTTTTTCTCCTGGCACTGCCTTAAACTCTATCTCCTCTCCTCATACTCACAGTTGAGACCTGCCCCCATTCACCACTCAACTGTCCTCACCTTGGACTAGACTATGTCCTCTAACCTTGGATCTTAAGAGACGTTTAGACTTTTCTCTTTTTCACCACAGAATTTCTATGAATTCTCTCACTTCCTCTCTCCTCCACTCTTGCCCAATTTTACCTCCCCAGTGCTCCCTTGTATGCCTTCAGAAGTTATGTTTCTCTAAGGATAGTCAGAACCAACTCCATCAATAGCTATCAACACAGAGTGCTGTGTCCTACCTCAGACATAATGAATTGGCCTCTCTAGAGCGGAGATCAGAAAATACAGTTAAGCCTTGAACAATAGAGATTTGAACAGCACAGGTCTACTTAAACACAGATTTTTTTTTCCAGTAAGAACGATACTGTAAATGTGTGATTTATGATGGCCTTATTATTTTTAATGACATTCTTTTCTCTAGCTTGCTTTATTTTAAGAATGTAGTATGCAATAGAGGTAACATACAAAATGTGTGTTAATCATCTGTTTATGTTATTGGCAAGGCTTCCAGTCAACAGCAGTCTATTCGTAGTTAAGTCTGAAAAGTCAAAAATTATACTTATATTTTTTACTATGCAGGGGATTCAAGGGTTAACTGTGTGCATTTTTAACTTTCCAGATGATTCCGAAGAAAACCAGAATATGTCACCCTAAAATATGCCTCTCTGACATAAAAATTATTTTTAACTAAAGGCTATTAAGAACACAATTAGTAAACACAGGAAATGCTTCCCCATTTCTGCCTAAAGGCAGGATATAAATTCTCCTTCCACTGGAGATAGACATATATCGGCCCAGAGCTGGCACCAAAGGACTCTGCAAACAAACCTTGTTAAACTAACCCTTCTCTTCCTAGTTAAGGAAGGACAAACTACCTAGCCCTAGTTGAACTGCCCTTACCCCAGACCCCTTTGTCTTGTCAGTGCTTCATAAATATGCTGTTTCCTTGTCTAAAAGGTATAAAAGCTTCCTGCTCTTGGGACTTCTTGACATCTTCATTCTCTTATTAACATGTACATTAGCATTACATTAACATGTAAAAATTCAATAAAATGTGTTTGCCTTTCTCCTGTTAATCTTTGTCCATTTAATTTTTAACCCCAGCTAGGGACCCTAAGAGGATTGAGAAAGATTTATTCCTCTCCTGCAATTCTTGAGTACACTAAAACTTAAGACTTCCAGTAAGCTATTTTTAATTTTTTTAAATAGTTAATACCCTCACAATGCAAAAAAAAAAAAAAAAAAAATCTAATAGTGCAATAGGATTTTGGTAACTATAGAATTCCTGCTCTTTAATAAGATGACCAACAATCCAAAGAAAAATGGGCAAGAGACATGAACAGGCATTTCTCAGAATTGCCAACAAGCATATGAAAAGATACACCATCTTGACAAAATAAATATTCATGTCTCTATCTATACCCCCTCAGAATTCTTGCACTAAAATATATTAAGGAATGTTCTCAGTAACATTGTTTGTGATATAAAGAAATGGAATGACTCAAATGTCCATCAACAGAAGACTAAATAAGTAAATGATGATATATTGATTCAAAGGAATACTATATAACAATGAAAATAAGCAAACTTTAGCTCTAAGCTTCAACACAGATGAATCTTAGAAAATAATGTGGAGGGGGGTGCCTAGCTTGTTCAGTCAGTAGAGCATGTGACTCTTGATCTCAGGATGGTGGATTCGAGCCCCATGTTGTGTATAAAGGTTACTTAAAAATAAAATCTTTTTAAAGAAAAAAAAAAAAAAAAAAGGGCTGTCTGGGTGGCTCAGCTGGTTAATATCAGACTCTTGATCTCAGCTCAGATCTTGATACCCGGGTGGTGAGTTCAAGCCCTGCATTGGGTTCCATGTCCAGCTTGAGAAGAGAAGAGAAAGAAGAGAAGAGAAGAGAAGCTCATGCTCATGCTCTCTCCCTCAAATAAATACAGTGTGTGTGTGTGTGTGTGTGTGTGTGTGTGTGTGTGTGTGTGTACACACACGTATATATGTATTTACATTCCAACTACATGGGTAACTCTCCCAGTGATGGCCCAAGCCAGCATCTTAAATACCAGTAGTCTTCAGCTAAAGACAAAAGAAAGATCCTGAGGAGGGAGGCCAGTCATGGGTAGTTACCAGGAAAACATGGTAAACAATGAAGGTTTGCTATGCAGATTTAAGTCTATGCCTCCTCCATTGATAGGAGTTTCTAGAGATTTCGTCTTTTCTCTCTTCAAGGTATAGAAAAGAGGACATCTTTACAAATGGAGATTTGTTTTATAAATGTAAACATCCTTTGCTGAAGGGTAACTTCTACTCTGTTTTCAGAGCTTCTCCTGTGTCTGTTATCTCTCAAAATAATCCTTATGCCAAAGAGACATATTTTGGCACGGAGTATTCTGCTACCTTTTGGGGGAAAAAGCAAATTAACAAGCGCAGAAGAATACACAAAGTATTACACCATTTTTATAAAGTTCATAAATAAGCAATACTAAAGAATATGTTATCTAAGGATACATACCTACATGGCAAATCTATAAAGGAAGGCAAGGGGATGACCTAACAAATTTAGGACAAGGGTCACCCTATGGGATGAGGTGGGATGGGAGACAGAACAAAGGGATAGACAGAAATCCATAGAGAATGTCAAGAGTATTCCATGTTGAGGGACTGGCTCATAGGTGTTTTATGTTATATTACATCTCCTAACATACATGGTATTTTATTTATCCTCTTGGAGGTATAAAATATTTCATTATTTCCAAATGAAATAAAAGATTTAAATGATTTAGAGTAGGAAGTGTATCTCCCTCTATCCCTGTGCCCCACAGACGTTCCAAGCACATACAACTATGGGTGCATCTATGCACATTTTTACACATACGGTACCATAACACATAGAGCGCGCTACATCCTGTATTAGACTGTTGCATTATAACATATTTGACTGTCTTATTCTAGATCCATCTTGTTTTCCTGTTGAGTTGTTGAGCTCTTTCGCATTTATTTGCAGGAGCTCCTTTTATTTTTTTTCAATAGCTTTTTCATATGCAAATGCATTTGCCTCAGCTTGTCTCTTAGCTCTTGATTTTGTTGATATTTTTCCAAAAACACTTTTAAGTTTTAATACTGCAGATTCATCAAACTCTGTGGGTTTGTTTATGGCTGTCTTCATGCTTACAAAGGCCTTTCCCATTCTAAGTGTTAGTTTCCATATTTTCTACTGACACTTTTATGGATTTGATCTTAAATATTTTTTTTTCTACCCAATGCCTCCTTTATTTTATTTATTTATTTTTTTAATTTTATTTTTTTTATAAACATATAATATATTTTTATCCCCAGGGGTACAGGTCTGTGAATCGCCAGGTTTACACACTTCACAGCACTCACCATAGCACATACGCTCCACAATGTCCATAACCCCACCCCCCCTCCCAACCCCCCTCCCCCCATCAACCCTCAGTTTGTTTTGTGAGATTAAGAGTCACTTATGGTTTGTCTCCCTCCCAATCCCATCTTGTTTCATTTACTCTTCTCCTACCCCCTTAACCCCCCATGTTGCATCTCCTCTCCCTCATATCAGGGAGATCATATGATAGTTGTCTTTCTCCGATTGACTTATTTCGCTAAGCATGATACCCTCTAGTTCCATCCACATCGTCGCAAATGGCAAGATTTCATTTCTTTTGATGGCTGCATAGTATTCCATTGTGTATATATACCACATCTTCTTTATCCATTCGTCTGTTGATGGACATCTAGGTTCTTTCCATAGTTTGGCTATTGTAGACATTGCTGCTATAAACATTCGGGTGCACGTGCCCCTTCGGATCACTACGTTTGTATCTTTAGGGTAAATACCCAGCAGTGCAATTGCTGGGTCATAGGGTAGTTCTATTTTCAACATTTTGAGGAACCTCCATGCTGTTTTCCAGAGTGGTTGCACCAGCTTGCATTCCCACCAACAGTGTAAGAGGGTTTGCCTTTCTCTGCATCCTCTCCAGCATCTGTCATTTCCTGACTTGTTCATTTTAGCCATTCTGACTGGTGTGAGGTGGTAAATATTTTTTTATCATCTGTAATTTTTTTAAAGATTTTATTTATTTTATTTATTTATTTATTTGACAGACAGAGATCACAAGTAGGCAGAGAGGCAGTCAGAGAGAGAGAGGAAGAAGCAAGCTCCCCGCTGAGCAAACTGTATCTCTCTGTGCAGAGAGCCTGATGCGGGGCTCGATCCCAGGACCCTGGGATCACGACTTGAGCCGAAGGCAGAGGCTTTAACCCACTGAGCCACCCAGGCACCCTATCATCTGTAATTTCTTCTGGCGTGTTAAAAAAAAAAATTCAACCAGGTAAATTGTAAGATCTAATTGATTTTATTCAACAATTCATGAGTCAGGCGGCATCCCACCTAGTAGGTGGAAAGGAACTCCAAGGAGTTGTACAAGATGGAAGGATTTTATAGGCTAGAGGATGGAACAACGAAGTTAAGAGTGGATTATTTCAGACAAGGCTAGCTTCCCTTAGGGGAAGTCAGAGGGTCTGAAGCAGGTTACCTCACTAGTCCTGATCAGCAGACAGAGCAAAATTTGCTAATACAAAATGTATCTCTTTGGCATGTAAATTATTCTAGGCAAATTATGCTTAAGAAACAGAAGGCCCTGGAAGAACCTTTGATATTCCCCTCCTCTATCTAAAAGAATGTAGATAACTGCAGGGTAATATAAACTAGAAGTGACAGACAGGGAGTATCTTAACAAAGTCTGGTAAAATTCCTCTCTATGTTCCACCGTTTCTGTACGGCTCAGCACACATTTGTTTACCAACAATCTATTCTTTCATATTCCTGTGAATTGCATTCCTTCCCTTTGAAGTCCTAGACCCCTGCCCTCTTCTCCTTGGCTCTGGATGGCATATGCCTGTGGGCCTCATGTTCTTATAGGGCCGAAGTATGGACATAACTAAATTTGATTTTCTCCTGTTAACCTGTCTCACCTTAGTTTAATTCTTAGACCAGCCAAAAAAACCCAGTTAAGGTTAGAGGCAATTTTTCCTCCCTAACATCAGAGAACTCCAGACTGACTGGTTTAAAATTCCATTCCCATAGAAGCTGATACTGTGATCAGGTTAGGTATTCTTGCTGTGCCTTAGAAGTGACACCATTTTAGGCAGGTTGTTTCTCTTTAATAGATATAAAAAGTGAAATTGGGATCTCACTTTTTTTTTCCTAAACGGTCATATGTTTTTCCAGCACCGTGCCCTAAGTCAGTCATATTTTCCCCACTAATCTGATATGCCACCTTTGTCATAGGTGAAATATGAAACTCATATTTCATAGTAAAGGCAACAATTTGGAGAGAGTGGAGAGGGTAGATAGGAGAATTCCAAGGTGCCTGAGGCAGGCCCTGCTTCCCAAGATCAGTCTGCAAAGGGAGGAGAGGACCAGAGAGGACCAAGAAGAATGTAGTTAGGAATTCAGCATTGATTCCTTTGACGAGGTTTAGCTCCTGGACCCAGCCAGAGAGCTCCTTTAGCCTGTGCTAAGTAAGGACAAGAATTCTCTTTTTCCTACGTAACCGTTTCCCTCTGGCACTTTTTCTCTTGTATTTGAAACAGAAGCCAGGATCTCCTGGGCTCTGCCACTCACTACTCCGCATTCCACATGGCTGATGCTAACCAGGTTCTCATTAGAAGACCATTTGCTGTCTTTCCACCTTATTTCACTAAATACTAATATCCCCCTCCATCCTGACATAACAAACAAATCACTGCCTTTGTTCTTCCAGCCCCATAAATTCTTTTTTGCTTCCTCTTTGAGTGACAGAGGTTAAGAAAACACAATAAAATTATGCCTTAATTATGCTGTCAGAATGAGGCTTTTCTAGGATATTTATCGGGTCTACAGGGGTGGAAGAGAACAAACATAGGGGAAAGCCATGTTTTCAAAGATTTAAAGATGCATGAAATTCATGTTTAATGAGAAACAGATGTACCGTAACTAATCGAACGAAAGTTTTTTTTAAAACAACGGGCCCTAACTGGAATCTACTAAAAATGCCAAGTTCAAAGCCGAGGGTGACAGGAGCAAAAATAAAGATAAATGGCAGCTACTCAGGAAAAATAAAGATCTGACATCACCTCTAACCAGGCGAGACAGGGACAGTATTTAGAATGTATTCGATTTGCCGAAACCTAATCAAAGGCAGACGCCGAGGGGCATAATCAGCCTAATCAGCACCGAGGGGATGGGTTCAGGGAGTCTGCTCTGTACAGCGTAGTGAGTTCTTATAAAAGGTAGATCAGATGATGTCACACCCTCCGGGACCCTCCTCAGACCCTCTTCACCTTTCTGACCTCCCCTTTGACCCCCTTCTCCATGGCTCCACCACCCTGGCCAACCTGCAGATTTCCTGACAAAGCATCACAATGTTGCGTAGGCTCAGTGCCCTGAGCACTCTTCTGCCAGACACCTGCTGGCACCCTTCTCAGTGAGGCCGTGGAGACTGGAGCCAGCCCTCCTGCCCCAGAGACCCCAACGCCCCTACTCTACTCCATTTTTCCCATATCACTGATCACTAGCTAGCATAATACAATGAATATATTCTATTATATTTGTTCTTTCTTTTCTATCTGCATCTCCCAGAATGTAAGAACATAAAGATAGGAATTTTTGTTGCTCATTGGTTTACATCCAGAACAGCGCACAGCACAGAGTTGGTCCTCAGTGAATACTGTGAGATGAGTAAGTGACATTTATACCAGCAAAACTATTGTTGTGAGTTTCTAAATGAGAACCAAATTACAGTTGACCCTTGAACAATGCAGGGGTTTGAGGCATTGACCCCTGCATAGTCAAAACCCAAATATAACTTTCAACACCCCAGGAAAACTACTGATAGCCCACTATTGACCAGAAGCCTTACTCATAACATAAACAGTCAGCGAACATGTATTTTGTATGTTATATGTACTATATACTGCATTCCTATAATAAAGTAAGCTACAGAGAATATGTTATTAAGAAAATCATAAGGGGGTACCTGGGTGGCTCAGTTGGTTAAGCATCTGCCTTTGGCTCAGTTCATGGTCTGAGAGTCCTGGGATCGAGCCCCACATCAGGCTCTTTGCTCAGTGGGGATCCTGCTTCTCTCCCCGCCCCGCCACTTGTGGTCTCTCATTCTCTTGCCCTACATCTCAAATAAAGAAATTTAATTAAATTAAAATAAATAATTAAAAGAAAATCATAAGGAAATAGTAGGTCACAAATAAGGCCTCAGCAAGAATAAAAAGTCTGAGATCACACCATGTATATTTTCTCACCACAATGCTATGAAAACTGAAGTCAACCACAAGAAAAAATGTGGAAAGACCACAGGTATGTGGAGGTTAAACAACACGCTACTAAACAATGAACAGGTCAACCAGGAAATCAAAGAAAAAAATTTTTAAAACACATGGAAACAAATGAAAATGAAAGCACAAGGGTCCAAAACCTTTGGGATGCAGCAAAAGTGGTTCTAAGAGGAAAGCAGACAGCATTACAGACCTACAGGAAGCAGCAAGAGAAATCTCAAATAAATAGCCAAACCTTACACCTGAAGGAGTTAGAAAAAAAACAACAAATGAAGCCTAAAGCCAGCAGAAGAAAGGAAATAATAAAGATTAGAGCAGAAGTAAATGACATGTAAACTTAAAAAAAAAAAGTAGAACAGATCAATGAAATCAAGAGATAGTTCTTTAAAAAAATTAATAAAGTTGGTAAGCCCCCTAGCCAGACTTATCAGAAAGAAAAGAGAAAGAACCCAAATTTAAAAAGTCACAAATGAGAGAAGAGAAAGAAAAACCAATACCACAGAAATATAAACAATTATAAACGAATATTATAAAAAACTCTATGCCAACAAATTGGACAAACTGGAAGAGATGTATAAATTCCTAGAAACATATAAATTACCAAAACAGAAACAGGAAGAAACAGAAAACTTGAAGAGACCTATAACCAGCAAAGAAATTGAATCGGTAATAAAAAATCTCTCAACAAACAAAAGCCCAGGGCTACAGGCAAAATTTTACCACTGACAGAAGAATTAATACCTATTCTTCTCAAACTATTCCAAAAAATGAAAAAGGAAGGAAAACTTCCAAATTCATTCTGTGAGGCCAGCATTACTGTGATACCAAAACCAGATAAGGATCCCACTAAAGAGGAGAACTATAGCCAATATCCCTAATGAACATGGATGCAAAAATTCTCAATAAAATGCTAGCATACCAAGTCCAACAGCGTATTATAAGAATCCTTGGCCACTATCAAGTGGGATTTATTCCTGGGTTTCTAGAGTGGTTCAATATTCAGAAATCAATCATTGTGATACATCACATTAATAAAAGAAAGGATAAGAACCATATGATACTTTCAATAGATGCAGAAAGGGCATTTGACAAAGTACAACATCCATTCTTCTTCCTTCTACTTCAACTAAGTAGGATAGAGGGAACGTACCACAACATAATAAAGTCCATATACAAAAAACCCATAGCTAATATCATCCTCGATGGGGAAAAATTGAGAGTTCTTCTTCTACAGCCAGGAGCAAGACAGGGATGTCCATTCTCACCACTGCTACTTAACAGTACTGGAAGTCCTAGCCTGAGCAGTCAGACAACAAAAAGAAATAAAAGGCATCCATATTGGCAAGGAAGAAGAAAAACTTTCACCATTTGCAGACATGGCATTCTATATAGAAAATCCCTAAGACTCCACCAAAAAAATTGCTAGAACTGAATCCAGTAAAGTTGTAGGATATAAAATCAATGCACAGAAACCTGTTGCATTTCTATGCACCTATAATGAATCCTCAGAAAGAAAAATCAAGGAGTCAGTCCCATTTACAACTGCACCAAAAACCATAAGATACCTAGGAATAAAACTAACCAACAAGGTAAAAAACCTGTACCCTGGAAAACTATGAAACACTGATGAAAGAAACTGAAGATGACACAAGCATTCCATGCTCATGGATTAGAAGAACAAATATTGTTAAAATGTCTGTACTACCCAGAGCAATCTACATACTTAATGCAATCCTGATCAAAATACTGACAGCATTTTTCACAGAACTAGAACAAACAATCCTAAAATTTGTGTGGAACCACAAAAGACCCTGAATAGCCAATGCAAACTTGAAAAAGAAAAGCGAGGTGGGAGGCATCACAATTCCAGACTTCAAGTTACATTACAAAACCATAGGGATCAAGACAGTATGGTAGGGTGCCTGGGTAGCTCAATCTGCTAAGACTAGACTCTTGATTTTGGCTCAGGTCATGATCTCAGGGTCATGAGATCAAGCCCTGCACTGGGCCCCATCTTCTGCACGGAGTCTGCTTGTTCCTCTCCTTCTGCTCCTCCCCCCACTCATTCTCTCTCGCTCACTCTTGCTCTCGTTCTTTCTCTCTCTCTCTCTCAAATAAATAAATAAAATCTTTTAAAAAATAAATAAATAGGGGAGCCTGGGTGGCTCAGTGGGTTAAGCCTCTGCCTTCAGCTCAGGTCATGATCCCAGGGCCCTGGGATCGAGCCCTACATCAGGCTCTCTGCTCAGCAGGGAGCCTGCCTCCACCTCTCTCTCTGCCTGCCTCTCTGCCTACTTGTGATCTCTGTCTGTCAAATAAATAAAATCTTAAATAAATAAATAAATAAATAAATAAATAAATAAAAGACTTCTAGGAGCGCCTGGCTGGTTCAGTGGGTTAAGCCTCTGCCTTCAGCTCAGGTCATGGTCTCAGGATCCTGGGATCGAGCCCCACATTGGGCTCTCTGCTCAGCAAGGAGTCTGCTTCCCCCTCTCTGCCTGCCTCTCTGCCTAATTGTGATCTCTCTTTCTGTCAAACAAATAAAAATAAAATCTTTAAAAAAAAAACAGTATGATACTGACACAAAAATAGATGTGTAGATCAAGGGAACTAATAGAAAACCCAGAAATGAACCCACAACTCTATGGTAAACTAATCTTCAACAAAGCAGGAAAGAATGTCCAATGGAAAAAAGAGTCTCTTCAAGAAATGGTGCTCAGAAAATTAGTCAGTTACATGCATAAGAATGAAACCAGACAACTTCCTTACATTATACACAAAAATAAATTCAAAATGGTTTAAAGACCTAAATGCGAGACAGGAAACCATAAAATCCTAGAGAAGAACATAGGCAGTAACCTCTTAGACATCAGCCATAGCAACTTCTTACTAGAAATGTCTCCTGAGGCAAGGGAAACAAAAGCAAAAATAAACTTTTGGGACTTCATCAAAATAAAAGCTTCTGCACAGCACAGGAAACGATCAACAAAACTAAAAGGCAAAAAACCTACGGAATGGGAGAAGGTATTTTACAAATGACATATCTGATAAAGAGTTAGTAAATGAAACAAGATGGGATTGGGAGGGAGACAAACCATAAGTGACTCTCAATCTCACAAAACAAACTGAGGTTTGATGGGGGGAGGGGGGTTGGGAGGGGGGGGTGGGGTTATGGACACTGGGGAGGGTATGTGCTATGGTGAGTGCTGTGAAGTGTGTAAACCTGGCGATTCACAGACCTGTACCCCTGGGGATAAAAATATATTATATGTTTATAAAAAATAAAATTAAAAAAAAAAAGAGTTAGTATCCAAAATGTATAAAGAACTTATAAAACTCAAACCCCAAAAACAAATAATCTAGTTGAAAAATTCATGAAGACATGAACAGACATTTTCCCAAAGAAGACATCCAGATGGCCAACAGATAAAGATGAAAAGATGCTCAACATCACTCATCGTCAGGGAAATGCAAATCAAAACTACAATGAGATGTCACCTCACACCTGTCAGAATGGCTAAAATTAGCAACACAGGAAACAACAGATGTTGGCAAGGATGTGGAGAAAAGAGAACCCTATTTCACTGTTGATGGGAATGCAAACTGGTGCAGCCACTGTAGAAAACAGGATAGAATCCTCAAAAAGTTAAAAATAGAACTACCCTACGACCCAGCAATTGCACTACTAGGCATTTAGCCAAAGAATACAAAAGTACTAATTCAAAAGGATACATGCACCCCGATGTTTATAGGGGCATTATCTATAATAGCCAAATTATGGAAAGAGCCCAAATATCCATCACCTGATGAATGGATAAAGAATATGTGGCATATACGTACAATTGAATATTACTCAGCCATAAAAAAGAATGAAATCTTGCCATTTGCAATGACGTGGAAGCTAGAGAGTATAACGCTACGCAAAATAAGAGCAAGACAATATGTCAGAGAGACAAAATATGTCAGAGAGAGACATATGATTTCACTCATATGTGGAATTTAAGAAACAAAACAGACAATCATGTGGGGGGGTTCGGGGTAGAGAGAGGCAAACTAAGAAACAAACTCTTAGCTACAGAGAACAAACTGAAGGTTACCACAAGGGAGGTAGGTGGGGGATGGGCTAAACAAATGGTGGGGATTAAGGAGGGTACTTGTTGTGATGAGCACCGAGTGTTGTATGGAAGTGCTGAATCACTAAATTGTACACCTGAAACTGATATTACACTGTATGTTAACTAATTGAAATTCAAATAAAAACCTATTTAAAAATGAAAATCATAAAGAGTAGAGAGTACATCTACAGTACATTCTGTATTGTACTTAATGTTCAAAGCTGTAATTTAACATGTTTAAGAGTTTTATGTCTGTATCTTCAAGTTGTGGGAGGAGAAGATAAATGCTGTATTCCTGATTTGTTAAAAGGACAAGTTAGTTGAAGGGTTGGACCATGGCATTCTCCAAAGCCATTGGTGGGGAGGGGGCATTTTGCCTGGTCTTTTCATTCACATGTGTCAACAGCTTCTGTAAAGAAAGAGTATGTTTCTTAGGATAGTTGGGAAATTTCTGAGTTTGACTTTAGTAGGAAGCAAACCAATCCCCTTGGACAACAATACTGCATTATAAACTCGCCTCATTTTGTTTTTATTTTAATTTTTCATTGGAAAAAAAGTCACCCTTCATAAAAGAATACTGCAATGCATACCTATATATCCCTCATCTAGATTCACTGACATTTTGCTACATTTGCTTTTCTCTCTCTTATAATACCCTGAGAATTTTTAAACATCAAGACTTCTTCTCTAACTACTTCAGCTGTACTGAAATCCATGATAAGGAGCTCTAAGGAGACAGCAAAATCACTTGAACTTCTTTGAGTTTAGTGTGAAGTGTCAGGTTGCTACTGAAGTCGACAGTGTAGTTATACGAAGCTGGAACTAAAGGATTAGCAAACCAACCCCTTCCATTTTATAGACAAAGGACACAAAGCCCCCAAATCAAGGGTAGTCAGGTGTCATTATGGGAAACCGTTGGACCCAAGTCAGTGTCAAGGCACTAGAATATGGGAGATGCTCAGACAAGGTGGACAGACTGTGATGCATACATAATTGGTCTTCGGCCCAGTTAAGTAAGACATGACTCATTGCAGGCAGCACTGGACAGGGAATGAATCACCCTGCCTGTGTACTGTTGTGTATTTGAGGAATGAGGGCCCTGAGCTTTGGGGTCAAAGAAGGAAAAGAAGTAGCAGAAAGCTGAAGATTCCCACATATCCCTGCAGTTAGTTTTTTGGTGTGTGTGGTACACCGATGTTTGAATCCTTTGAAAAATAATATAATTTAAGGTGACAGATCTTTGCTATGCTCTGGCTTGTTTTATCCGTGATGAGAGTTAAGAACTGGAGATCAAATTGAAGTCATCGATAAATACTATTACTTAGGCAGCCCAGGTTGAGGTGTTTTGGCAGTGATCAGGGACAAGTAGTCGGCCGCTTTTTATCAGAAAGGCCTCATTCCAGAGGCTTCTTGGCTATAGGAGAGCCATTGTGGTTCACATAATGAATGTCACAGATAGGTTTTTCACTGGTGAAATTCATAGGCTTCGTAATCAGCATAGGATTGTTAAAAGTGAGCTTTTTTTAAACAAAGATTTTATTTAGTTATTTGAGAGGGAGACAGCATGCATGCGTGAGCTCAGGGGAAAGGGTAGAGGGAGGGAGAGAATCTGAGAGTCCCCACTGAGTGCGGAGCCTGACACAGGGCCCATCTCATGACCCTGAGATCATGACCTGAGCCAAAGCCAAGAGTTCATTGCCTGACAGCCACTCAGGCATCCCAAAAGTGAGCTTTTATTTAGGGAAATGAATGGTATTCATGATATGTGGATTGGTTCAAATATTTCAGAGACTCTACCCAATCACTAATAACCCAAACAGAATAAAAGAATCCAGGGATATCTGTCACCTGTGATCTTAGGGACCATGCCCTGAGCTAAATCCTACAGTGTCCCATCATGATCTCAGTGTGCTGGTTACCTGATGGGGTTGCCTGGGTGGCTCAGTTGCTTAAGTGTCTATCTTCAGATCGTGATCCCAGTCTAACAGAATCCTACCTCTAGAGCAGTTTCTCAACCTTGGCTCTGTTGCTATTTTGCCCAGGTAATTCTTTTTTGTTAACGACTACCCTAAGCACTGTAGGATTTTGAGCAGCAGCCCTGCACCCAGCCCTCTCTTCTGACAACCAAAAACATCCCCAGATCTTACCAAATATTCTCGAGGGAGATAAATTGCTCTCAAGTACTGCTATTCAATAGAATTTTCTGTGATGATGAAAATGTTCTACATCTGCATGGGTCCAACACAGAAGCCATTGTCACATAAGCCTTATTAACTTTAAAATGTGCTTAATGTGTCCAAATAAATGAGTTTTTAGTTTTATTTCGTTTCAATTCATTCCAGTTGAAATCTGAATAGCCATGTGTGGCTAAAGTCTACCACACCGGACAACACGGCTCTAGAACATACCAGATCTGCCTTGAGCAAACCCTTCATGGAAGGTGGTGGCCAGAGTGTCTACAAAGAGAATTGAGACTTTATTAAGGTGCCAAAACAAGTTGTATGAACTGGGTTTATGACAGCTACCTACCAAATGTTTGTTTTATAGATTGAGAGGAAGAAAAAGGAAAATCAATCTTTAGATTATCTTTAGATAAGCTATCTAGCTGATCTCCCGATACCTGAAGTAGTCTCAGCCTGCTACTTCTCCGCCATCTTGACTCCTCCTCCAAACTTGTTTATATTTTAATGTGTTTTCCCGTGTAATCATATGCATTTTATGTTGCGCATGTAAAAACATCATTGTAAGAAAAAGTCTAGTGGCTTCACTAGATTCCAAAGGGGTCCATGGCGTAAGAAAAGTGAATCACTCTTGATCTAAGTGATAAGTCCTAAATTTCTATCTTCAGTTCTGAGTTGGCTCTAATGGCAGCCTCAAGAATTCAGTTGCCTCCTTGACCCCTCCATCATGGGTGTCCAGAAGGCATCTCAACATCAGACACAGAGAAATAAGCTCAGGGGTTCCATCCTTAGCTACTCTTCCAGTCCCCACTTCAAATCGCTGGAACTCCAGGACCACCACCTCCAGAACAGCCCCTGAAATTCTCTAGTCAATGAGCTTCAGGAAAAATTAACAAGCCAGGTGTCCCCCAGAAAAGGCAAGTTGATTCTTTTTTTTTTTCTTTAAAGATTTTATTTATTTATTTGACAGACAGAGATCACAAGTAGGCAGAGAGGCAGACAGAGAGACGGGGAAACAGGCTCCAACCGACGTGGGGCTTGATCCCAGGAGTCCGGGATCATGACCTGAGCCGAAGGCAGAGGTTTTAACCCACTGAGCCACCCAGGAGCCCCGAAAGTTGATTCTTATTTTGAAGAAAGGAGCACAAAAGGATTGGAATAGCTAGGAGGAGTCTTTTCAGAAAATTTCCAAACCAGGAACTTCCCTTAGTAGTTACTAGGGATGAATTTTATCCCCACCCCCCTCCCTAGAGTTGAAAATTCTTATTGTCCATCCTTGTGAGTTCTACCCTAGGGTAGGACAAATCAGGGTCGGTGGGGCAGAGTGGAGGATGAAAACAAACAGATCCTCTAAAATGAGTTTATCCACACCCAGCCAGTAGGACTCACAAGGCATTCTCAAAGGGTATATAAGGCACAGGTGAGCTGGGGAGTGAAACTGGCATCTGGACCTCCCATCAGATCCACCAGGGAGGAGGCACAGGAAAGTGTAGAGATCACCTGTGGCTCCAATGGTGGCGCAGAGAACCAAATTTCCTTTCCTGAAATGGTTTTCTTTGTGTAACTCAGCAAGTGTGTGACGGGCTCATATTCTGAATTAGCCCCATGACCTATTTGTATGTTTAGCCTTAAAGGTCACTCTGGTTTGGGATTAATCGTTGACTATGAGCTCATTGAACAAGTATTTTGTGAGGGGAGGGATACTAACATTTACTGAGTGTGTGTTCCATTCCAGGCACAATGCTGGAGGTTTTTAATGTGTGATATCATTTAATCTTCAATGAAATGTCAGATCTCTTGGGATTAATACTGGACCATTGGCTCATGTTCACCCTACATGTCTACATGCTGTCAACTCATGTTTCTACCTTCAGCATGGCTTCTAAGGGCACATCCAAACTCACTCAAACTTCCCTCTCTACTTCTCTGCTCACATCCCTTATGAGAATCCCAAACATTGCCAGGACTCTCCATGCCCTCCCCAGGTCACCCCACAAAACTACTGATCTCTAAGGTGGCTTTTCTAAGTAAATGATAGCCAGATTACCTTTAAAGACTCCATATTTTTTCCACATTGCCACTATCCTTCGCCCTAATCACCAAATGCTAGCCTAACTCTCCAAATCCGTCCAACTGGTGTCCCAGCTTCCAGTCTGGCCTCTTCGCAGATCCATTCTCCCTCACTCAGAATATCCCAGTGGCTTCTCATAGTTTCCTAGAACAGAATGCAGTTGTCTTAAGGGGAAGCCCCAGACTTTGGCTTTATTTTCTGTCAGTCTAGCCACAAAGGCCTTGCAGATTCCAGATTCCATCCCATGTCAGGATCTTAACCTCCTCCACACCCATATAGACACAATAGTAGTCTTTAGATTTTTTGCAATTTAATACTTTACAGCGAGGCCCTGTCATTTGCTCTTAGGCTCTGATACCAGCTATAGCTTTCAGGTTAAGTCCAAAGACGTTTTAATTTGGACACCCCGTTTTAAACCTTGATTTATACTTCATGTACATGCTTTCAAACGCACCCACAAACAGAATGATATACAATTATTGTTCACCAAATTACTCTTTTAAAATGTAATTTGCAGAATCATTTTATATTGATTCTTACAGATGTGCTTTATTCTTTCTGTTGCTTACTCTCTCCTGGTATGAATGTACCATAATTCGCAGTTTCCCCTGTGAGCTGTTCTAATGTTTTTCTTTTATTAATGCTACAACGAACATCTTTGTACATGTGTCCCTGAAAACTTGAGTATTTCTGTAAGTCAGTTTCCTACAAGTGGAATACTGGAGCATATGAAATGAGCATTTTAAATGTTCATCTCTTTTGTCTCGCTGTCCTGAACCCAGGTATTAGAGAGCATGTGGTCTCTTGTGCTTTGTAACAGGAGAGGAAAACTTACAACAAAAATGCCCAGGCAGCAACTGGAGACCAAAACAGGGCTAGGATGGGAGGAAGGGGCAAAAGAGGGCGATTTGAAAGCCTCCTGCTGGTGGTGGGAGGGTGAGTCCTCTGAGACTACCTCTAGAGGAGCAGCACCCTCCAAGGCTGGGGAGGGAAGAGAAGCACCAGCGGGAGTGAAGAGAACCCAGCAGAGTGTCCAGCAGAAGGCAGCACCAGGGGTCAGGTAAGTTAAAGAGAATGAGACCTGAGGAAAGTTGCTTGCATTTGGCAAGGAGGGTTTTCTGTAGTGTGGTTTCTGAAATTCTTTTTTTTTTCCTCTATGCCTCAGTTTATTTTTTTTTTTTTTAGTTTTTATTTAAATACCAGTGAGTTAAAATACAGTGTAATAATTAGTCTCAGGTGTACAATATAGCGATGGTCTGGATTCTTATCAAAGATGTATCTGAGTTTCTGAATGAAGAAACCAGTACCATTTATTGGCTGTTTGCCCCTGAAGCCCTCTAGACCACCTCTAAGACAGAGAGGTCAAGGACCCACCATCACACAGCGGTGAGGGGTTAAGACCTCACCTGAGCCCCGTTCCCTGGACACAGAGAGCTGACTGTGTCCCCTGAACTAGATCAGAAGATCCCAGCTCCAAAAGTGTTGAGTTAGCTAGTCAGCTAGTCGTCTCCACCCATACGAAGGGTGGAAGAGCTTATTACCCTGAGTCTCCTGACCATTTCCACGTGGGGCTCAGTTCCCACCCAGCCTGGCCACCCACTCAGACCACGCCTACAGAACACACCCACTCCAGGCCACGCCCACAGCCGGCAGTGCGGAGGGACCCATCCCAGCAAGTAGGTGAGCAAGGCTCACCTGGAAGCCTGACTGGTTCACTCACTTGTGTCACTTCAGGAGCTGCTCTTTCTGATGACGCTACGGTTGTCTGAGTGAGCAGGTGAAAAGCAATGGGTGGGGGTGGGACTTCAGACTGTCTACAGGGGCTGAACATTTAGCTTCGCCACTTATTAGCCAAGTAATGTGGACCCAGTTACCTAATGCCTCTGAGCCTTCGTTTCCTTGTCTGAAAAGAGAGGAAAGTAATAGAACCTGCCTTGGGGTTATTGTGAGGATTAAATGAGGTAATATATGTGGTGAGCTTAGGAAAATGCTTTTTATAGATGAATGAAAACTGGGAGGGGGCTAGCGGGACCGGGGACCGGATGGAAAGGCAGTGTGGTACAGAGGCTCAGAGCACGGACTCTGGATGTGGTCTGTCTGGTTTGAGTCCTGCTCTAACAGGGAACTAGCACTCTATCTAATCCACCTATACGTCAGCTGCCTCAACGATGAACCGGGATGAGGGACAACATCACAGACTACTGTGAGGAGTCAGTAGGCAGGGGCGTTGAGAGCCATGGCTGGCCCAGGACACCACGAAAGCATTTGCCATCCTTCAGCATTCTCCCTCCAGCTGTTAGTAGAGGAGCTAGTGCCTGATGGGCACCCTGCTTATTCAAAGGCATGATGAATTAATTCTCTAAGAATTATCTGAAAATGTCTTCTTTTGAGTTCCTTATTTTACACATTCATTCAGAAAATGTACTTAATTCTTACTAGGCTAAGTGAAATAAGTCAGACAAAGAAAGACAAAGACCCTATGATTTCACTTATATGTGGAATCTAAAAAAAACAAAACCATACAGCCAGAGAACAAACTGGCAGTGGCCAGGGGGAGTAGGTGGAGGGATGGGCAAAATGCAGGAAGGGGAGTGGGAGATACAGGCTTCCAGTTGTCAAAAAAGAAAAAAAAGTCCTGATTTCTTAAAATAAAAAAGTACTACCTTTGTCTGTTATTAAAGAATCCTTTCCTCACTGGTGGGGAACTTCCAGAGTTCTCTGCCTAGTTAGTTCTAGGCTCTGAGGGAAAAAAAATTGAAAACACAGTCTTCGCATTCAAGGTAGAGGACGTAAGGTATGTACATAATCACTGCAAAGTGCAAGGAGCTCCGGTTGTGGTACCACCTCTCTATCTTGTTTAATCCCCACAGTCACAAATAAACCTCAACCTGCCATAGAGGAATGGGTGACACAAATGAAATTAAATGAGCGACAAGCACATGTGAGTTGTAAAATTCTCCCTTCGCCCCCTTTTAGCTTGGAAAGATTTAGATGCCCAGACCTCTGCATGCAGGCTTTCTTTTTGTTCCTTCCATTAATCTTGCTTTGGTTCTCTAAATACAGAGCAAGAGTGCTGCCCTGTGTAAATCATTTAAGGTTGTAGAGCCTTGCTTCAGTGTAAAATGAAAATGCAGTGGGGGGGTGGTGAAACTTGGAGGTGTGTAGCTAGGTGGGCTAACCTAGGAAGTGCGCAGATCCCAGGAGTCTGGCTTATGTCATCTAGGAAAGCCAGAAAGCATAACAGAGGAGGCATCCCTTGAAGGAGAAGCTTGAAGGGTAGGGGGAGCTTTGCCTGGCGAATTGGATGGGGAGAATGAGGGGGCAGGGGTGGAGGTGGAACGTGATGTTCCCTACAGAGAAGCTGAATTCGCAAAGCAGAGTGAGAAAGCTTAGCATGTTCTAGAGGCCATGGGGAGTTCAGCATTGCCGAACCAAATCACGCTGGAGAATTAAAAGATAATGGAAAGTGGCAGGCAAGGACCAAGGTCTTCCTTACCGGGTTTAGGTGTCTTTTTCAGTGAGCAATGGGGAGCCACTGAAGAATATTGAGAATGAGAGTGACATGATTAAATGTGCGTGTATGAAATACTTGGGCAGTCACGTGAAGATGAACTAGACAAATAAGAATGAGAGGCAAGATGTTGGCAAGGAAACTATAGCTATGATTGAGGTGAGTGTCTGAACAGGGCAGATGCTGAAGGATGGAAAGAAAGTAGGGATGGAGAGGGAAAACTGGTGATTGGCTGGGTGTGAGATGTGAGAGCAAGTTTTAACGGACTAAACTCTCCCTCAAGGTTCTGACTTGGGAAGCAGGGGGAAGGGCAATGCCACGCACAGGTGATGGGAAAACAGGAACAGGAACCTGTTTGGGGGGTTGATGTCAGTTTTAGTCACATTGGGCTGGAAGTACCTGTGGGAGCGTCAGGTGGAGATGTCCAATGGGCAGTTTCCAAATACGGGTGTGGAGCATCTGCCACCTGCAAACTTGGACTTCATCCATGTCCTTCCCTCCTTTCCTCCTACCTTCTCCCCACGGGTTCTTATGGGGTTGTGGATTCTTGAGAAAGATGAGAGCTCCAGACCCTTTCTTCAGGAAAATACATATGGACATGTGTAGAAGAGACACCTGTTCTCTCCCTGGGCGTCTCCTTTACTCTCACACGACTACCAAGCCATGGGCTTCTACCCCACACCAGGCAATTCTGTGACACCAGTTGGGTGTCCCGCAATTGAACTCAGTTCTGACACCATCTGTCTGGAGATAGCAGCAGATCCCACAGATTAAGAGCTCAGTCCCACAAGACCCTCCATCTCTACCCCCCCCCACACACACACACTCCAGACACCAGTCCCAAGTCCAGATTGTCACCTGTGCCTCTGACCCATTGGCTCTAAATCAGAGGCTTCCACAAACCCTTCACCAGGTTCAGTTAATTTGCTAGAAGGCTCACAGCGCTCAGGAAAACAGTTTACTTACTATTTACCAGTTTATGGGGAAGGAGAGGATAATGGATACAAGAGGAATCTCCAGAGAGAAGAAAGGCATAGAGAAAGGTCGGTGGGAAGGGGAGAAGAGCCCCCATGCCCTGCCTACACACACTGCTCTCCCCACAGGTCCATGTGTCCACCAGGCCAGGAGCCTTCTGAAGCCCATACTACTGAGATCTTTACGGAAGCATCGTGTGCATGACTGGTCAATAGCTCCGTTTTCGGCCCCTGTCCCCTCTCTGCAGAATGGGAGTTGGAGCTGAAAATCCCAAGCTTCTAATCATGTTCAAGTCTTTCTGGTGACTGGCCCCCATCCAGGAGCCATCCAGGAGCCCATCCGGAGTCACCTCAATAGAACAAAAGATGACCCCAGTGCTCTTATCGCTTAGGGATTTACACGGGTTTTGGGGAGCTCTGTGCCAAGAACAGGGAACAATATCCCAACAGCATATTTTTAATTTAAGTCACAGTATCCCAGCATGCATGCTAAACAGGCTCTCAGGAGAGCCTATGCATGGATCTTATTAGCAAAACTGAGTCACACACCCATGGCAGAGTGAAAGGAAGCCCTTGGGACACTCCAAGGGTAGAAGAAGGGGAGCCACAAAGGCAACTAAGGGGGAGTGGCTGAAAGAGGAGGCACAAGAGGGGCCCTGGGGGCCTAAGTGTGGGGCCACTGCGACCAGGGCGGGCGAGGATCCAGCATCACCACCACCAGCACTGCCAAGGTTTTACGGGCTTACAAGGAGGAGTCACTGCTGGCATCTGTGAAAATTCTGTAGTGTGATGAGTGAGGCACAAGGAGCACCCGCAGATCAAGTGGGTTTAATGAGTGCAGACTTTTCTCCCAGCTCGGGTCTGGTGAGATCTGAGGTCGACATTCACAGATCGCCGCGGAGCCCCCTGCTCCCCGTAACCAGTCATCACTGTGTCTTTCAACAGTTCTCGTCTCTTAGGAATTGAACGTCGGGGATGGTGCGAATACTTTGAAGAAAGAGTAAGGAAACAGAGAGCGGTGAGTGGAGGAGGAAAACAAAAGCTATGGAGAAATGTGAGTCACAGAGGGAATCACTGACTCGGGAATTATATGACACTCTGTGCATGCATGAGTAGGTTTCCCCTAAGGACTAAAGCCTAAGTTATCTGCTCTCCTATTCTATATGCACAGTCAGGAATTAATAAACATGCTGGGAGTGTCATCGCACTTAAGAGACAATATACAAAGATCTCTTTCCTCTCGGATTTGGTTTGCAAACTAATTGAAGGAGAAAAAAAACTTACTGTGCTTCAAGATAGACATGCACTTAAATAATCCACATCTGCAGTGAGGTTAATTCACCCCACACATACACAGCAAGGTTTCTCACTGAAAGATCCATGGTAAGGGCAGCAAGGAAACAATTTTGAAGAATGAGAGAGAGAGAGATCGTACCAGCCTTGTTGTCTAGAAGGGTGTGAAAACAGCCTTGGTGTCTTGCTTCTTGGAATTCATGCTTCCTGCGTACACATTACTAATTCTTCCTGGAAACACAAGGAAGAGTCTTTTTTTTCCCTGCGATGTCACTGAGGGCATCAAGTAAATACTCTGGGCATCTAAACGGCCAGTCTTCCCTCCAGGGCCAGCTCATGGTCTCATGGTTCACTCCACACACAGGCCCACACGGAGGGAGTCTTAGGGCCTCAGCAGAACTTCTTTACTCAAGACCGCAGGATTTCTTTGCAGTTATAAAATCCTAAGAATATTCCGTTGATTGATTTATAATTACTTATCATTCTATTCTTAATTCTAAGAACAAGAACAGTCAACACTTCAATAGCCCTTAGCTATGTACTAAGAATGAGTCTGTGTGCTTTCCACATAAACTCACTCAATCTTTATAACATGAGAACAGAGATACTGGCTGAGTCACTGCCCAAGGCCACACAGCTAATAAGTAACAGAGCTGGAATTGAAGCCTGGTACCTGTTCCTAACCACCACCACCTCATTCTAATCTGTATGCTTACCACACAGAAAATGCAAGAGTGAGATAAGAAACAACCATGTTCCCGCCAGTCAGAACTGACTACCAACATTTAATCCGATTCACGCTATGACATTTCTTTTTTGAAGAGTTGAAATAGTGCCTACAGACGACTCATGTCAAGGACCCCCGGGCCACTGGCCCATCCTTCCTCCTCGTGCACTGTAACTATTTTCACAAATGTAACTCATCTTCTTCCAACCCGATTGGTTGGTGTAACTGGCACTAACAGGTAAAACGGTGCCATTTACTGTCACCTGACTGCTGCCTGTGTCCTGTTTAAGGAACACGACCGTGGCCTCCCCCCTCCAAAAATCCCACCCTTGTTTACTGCACTCAGATGCCATTACCAAACCAAAGACTGAGATAAAACTAAAGTATGGTGACTAATAGGGCTCCATCTGGAGAATAGGTGTTCAGGCGGATTACGTGGCAGAATATTCGGGCAGGACAGGGGAGGAGCAAGGATCACTTCTACAAGGGACTTCAAGAGCCGAACTTCCATCTCTGCCCCCAGGACTACCCACCACAGACTCTTATCTCAGGCCACGGCGACTCCATCCAGGAGCTCAGGCCAAGTTCTTGGCATGATCTTCAGCTCTTTCTCCTGAATTCCATGGCCCACAGTTCAGGTCAGAGGTCTTTGTTTTGTCCCCTGATGACTTCCAGGTGTCTAGAAGAGTGCCTAGCTCCTGGTTAGCTCTCAGTACCTATTTGTGATGGAACTGAAGGTGCTAAAGGCGGACAGGGGGAAGCCCAAGTCTTTACGGCAGACAGGCTGGGTTGGATTGAGTCTGGGCAAAACCCAACCTTCTGTGTAGTGTGGACACACATTACACATCCTTACATCAGACCTTGCCTGTGCTCTCCAACACCCTATGTGTTTCCCTGGCTCAAAACAGTCTTGGATGGAGACAAGTGAATATACCCATTTTACAGGCTGTTAGATATAAGCCCTATATTTTATAAAAGCAATCAATACCCATGCTGCCAACTTAGGATTTTTGAACAATTAAGAAAATGTGTGCCAAATATTAAGTGTATGCCAGGTACTGTTGTAGGTGTTGCAGATGCATCAACGAGCAAAACAAAAATCTCTGCCTTTATGGAGCTTGCAGCCTAGCCGGGGAAGCAGGCAATCAGTGTAGTCAATAGCACATCGCAATGTTTTAAAAGGGGTGAAGGACAAAGAATTTTTATCCTGGAATAAGAATAATGATCATTTAAAAAATGAAAGGATTTAATAAACCAATATTTGCTCACTAAATCCTGGAAGGACTAGAATCAGGACAGCCCTCAGTTTTATTTTGGAAAAATTAAGAAAAACAGGGTCAGTGTGCTGTCCCCTGAGTGGGAGAACCATCACATTTTATCTAAAATACAAAGTGCCCTGGGTTTAGAACATAGTCATGCTGAAGACCACCTTCCTGCGTGGTCTGTGTTGTCTTTCTCCCTCATATGCTGCCCATTTGATGCACTATCCTCTTCGCCCACCTCCTTTCCAGGCTCATGATTAGGAAACCGTGGATCAGAGCACTTGAGTGACTCGCTCAGGTCCTGCGCGTGGGCTAATGACGGGAGAATGGGGAGCCCAGGTTCTGACACGTGTAGGTGTTCTCGAATCATCCCCGGGCTAGAAGTGTAGATTCTCAAGGGCTGGACTGGGTTGGGTGAAGGGAGAGATGAGATCCAGAGGTATAGACAGCTTTCGTGGCTATAGTATTCCTTTATTCAGGAAATAATTATTTACAATAAAATAAAACTAATCTACTGAGCATAGTATGGTCCAGCCCTGGTCCACCCTTTCATAAATAGTCTAATTAGATCCTCATAAAATCCTAAGACGTCTAGGAAACCGAGGCTCTGAGATGTTGAATGAACTGCTCAAGACCCCAACCTAAAAGTGGGGGAATCGGGAGCGGACAGACCCCGGCAATCTCGCTTCCGAGCTCTTGAGGAAAAAAGAAACCAAAACATACGTGTGCAAAAAGAGAAGCGATAACACATACTTCATGTTACTTTGCATCAGAGGCTCCTAATGGCTGGTATCCCCACTTAAAAAAATGGTAGAAGGCACCTGGGTGGTTCAGTGGGTTAAGCAACTGAGTCCTGATTTAGGTCGTGATCTCCGAGGCGGGGGAGGGTAGGGCGGGCATCGTGAGACTGAGCCCCACATGGGGCTATGTGCTAAGCACGGAGCCTACCTGAGATTCTCTCCTTCTCCCTCCGCCCCTCCCCTGCTTGCACTGTCTCTAAGTTAAAAAATAAAAATAAAAATAAAAAAATAAAAAAGTGGGGGAGGTTGCATTTGCATTAAAATTAGCCTGATCTCCTTATTCTGCTATTTTGTGGCTCCCTGTGCCGGTATGTCCTCTGTGTGTAGAGACTCTGGCTCCATGGAATGTCCAGCTCCTCACCAACTATCCACCAAATAATTTAATGCCAACCAATCATCCTTACTCAGGGGTCTCCAAACCACACCTTTGGAATCTTAGCGTTCCTCTTCTATTTGTGCTAGCATTGTTACATAAAGTGTAGCTCCTCATAGACTGGGCTATTTGATTACCCTGAAATGCAATCCCTACCAGTCAATATAAATGTTCACTTTACCCCTTAACTACTTTCACAGTAAGGAATTAATCCTGCTTAAGTGACCACAAAGACGAGAGGTATTTTCTAAAATTTTTTTTTTTTTTAATCTTCATGGACTTGGGAGTTTTCATATACTTGATGTCTTTCCACTATGAACATTGTTCTTTTTGGTGTGAAAATCACCTTGACTTGGACTCCTTTTGATTTCCTTTTCAGATCACTCCTTCAGATACAATCTTCAGGCTTAAAAGTTTCCTTGTTTACAGAACTTGTTTACAAGTTCTTAAGTGTCCTGTCTGGTTCCTATCAGGATAATAGCATTTAGAAGCCAAGATCCGGGCCCTAAGAACTTCTATATAGCTCCCCCATGCTGCCCCCAGGAAGGGTCCTGTCCTGGAGAGGAGATTCTATGGTGCACAAGACAGTCAGGTCCTTGACAAGAGGTGGGCTAGCTCTTAGAAGATTCAGAGGTTTGAGACAGCTCAGTGGGGAGCTGAGGACCAAGCAATGCGAAAGAACCAGTCCAAGTTCAGGTGAAAATTCTCCAAGGCCAGTCTGAGGGGCCGGGAAGATTAGTGAGCAAGGAAGACAACAGAACTGGATGAGTCGAGGCCAAGGTGTTTCTGCCCTGTTCCTCTGCCAACAGACAACAATGGTGAACAATATCCCAGTGTGTGCAATTCTCAGAAGAGAAAGCTGAACATAGAATTTCTTTTTTTTTTCTTTTAGTCATTAAAATTAGCAGAGAATGAATAGAAGTTACTGGAATTTTTTATAAGTTTTGATAAGTTTTGAAACCTGCCAATGAACGCTAACAAAACAAAGGATGTGTAGCAAACTAAAGTTAACAGAAGAACTCAGGAACCAAAGTTTTCTTGCCTAATTTTACCTAGTTTTGACAATTTGTGATTCTGATTGTTACAGTGCATACGTAGAATATAGTCCTTTTCTGCTTGTAAACTGTTTCTAGCACAGTAGATCAAATAGAATAAAATACTGATATTTCCCAGTGTCCCCAAATAATACCGTCCAGATGTTCTAACACCTGGTTCAAGATCCCCAATACTATCTCAAGCTTCTGCCAATATGTGAAGTAATAAGGTAGTGATGGGTAAGGCTGAAATGAAAGTGAGCTCAAGATGTCATTTAAACATTTCCTTTCACACTTAGAGCAAATGTTAGAGCAACTTACAACATTTGGGGTACATCCTTAAGTTCTTTAAATTCAATGTCACTGATTTGAAATTTCATATCACTGTTGGCATTTCTGTAATCAGGAGCTACTCTGCTTGACCAAGTCTTCGCAAATCTTACCATTTTATGGGTGTGTTGTATAAGAGGAAACCCCTATACCAAAAATCTTAACTTCCATCAATAACAGAATTTTTTATATTGTTATTAATAAATTCATCCCAACTCTGACATCAAATGACAAAATGTGCATGGAATCGGCACTTTACCACATAGGAGGAATGTGTGGGATAATTATAGATTCAAAGATTTAATACACACACACACACACACACACACACACACATACATACATACATACATATACATGGGTCCATACGTATATGGGCTTTCTGGGGATGGTGAGCAGCTGGTCAGTAGCTGAACATGTCAGCAAGCACTTAGCTCAGTCAGCCGGGTCTACTTCCTCAAGTGGGATATGAGAACTTTGATTCAGAATATCCTCAGTGTTATGTGGCTGCCGAACCCCGTTCACAAGAGAAGACTGCAACGACACAGCCCTCATCAGCCAGTATGGGAAACCATTAGTGAACACCAGATGAATTGCAAGTCTTCCATTCCTCGACCTAGGAAGTAGCTGCCATGCATCCAAGTGCAAGGTCCACACCAACCTGCCTACCATGCATCTGAGAGCAAGGTCCACACCATCCCACACAACACAGTCCCGCTGAATGTCTCACAACAGAGCTCTGAGGCTAGCATGGCCCACCTACACGATCAATGGATCCCTGAGGAAGACAGGCACGTGGCTGACGTTAGCTCCCACTTTCAAGAAGCATAAACTTTATTGACTGTGTCAGGGAATAGGGAGGCAAGGTTCTGGTCCACTGCGAGGCTAGGATCTCCTGTTCACCCATCATCTGCATGGCTTAGCTCATGAAGACCAAGTAGGTTGTCTGAAAGGGGCCTTATATTACATCAAGCAGGGGAGTCACCCAACTTTGGCCTCATGGGCCAGGTCCAGCGGGATCCATCTGGGATCCTGCCTTCCACACCTGCCTCCAGACTCCCTCCAGGCAAGGGCGGGCAGCAAGGGCTCTTCATTTACAGACCGTTTGCAGTCACTGAGCCCTGAGGTGCAGAGTTCCTATGGCATACACGCTCTTTCAGTACCCCACCCACCTGATGGGAGTCCATGGGCACAGGCACATCCTGCTAAACCTGGGGTGTGGGCGAGGCCCCTGGGTGGCTCGGTCAGAAAAGCGTCTACCTGTGGTTCAGGTCATGATCCCGGGGTCCTGGAATGGAGCCCCATGTTGGTCTCCCTACTCAGTGGGAAGCCTGCTTTGCCCTCTCCTCCCTGTTCTTGCTTTCTCCCTTGCTCTCTGTCTCTATCTCTCAAATAAATAAATAAAATCTTAAAGAAAAAAAAAAAATAAAGCTAGGGTGGGGCAAACAGCCCAGCGGTAAGAGCAACTGTGATTTTCTTTTTGGCGCATGTACTTTTCATACCTGTGCCATGCTGAGGACCTCACTCTGTTCCCCTACCCCAGGGGGAGAGTGAGCAGTCACCAGGCTTGCGGACGAATTTTAGACAAACCTGTGGGGTAGGTTCTCAGGGCCGAAGGAAGGCCAGGCCATCATGAGAGCACAGTGAGTACCGACTCCTGCACTTTCTGACCCCCGCCTTCTCAGGGCTGCCCAGTCCCTGCACCTAAGAGCTCCCCTTTCACTTGGAGCCTCCATAATAAACAGGTGCAGCAACAGGGAAGACAGCAGCTGCTAGCCTGGGGGAAGACAGGCACAAACGCAATTCATTTTTTTTAAGATTTTACTTATTTATTTGACAAGGAGAAAGAGATCACAAGTAGGCGGAGAGGCAGGCAGAGAGAGAGACAGGAGGAAGCAGGCTCCCCACCGAGCAGAGAGCCCGATGAGGGGCTTGATCCCGGGACCCCGGGATCACGACCTGAGCCGAAGGCAGAGGCTTCAACCCACTGAGCCACCCAGGTGCCCCCCAATTCATTTTGAAGGAAGCAGTATTTCCATCTTAGTTTTTAATGTTGGTGGCCTCCATGTCTGTCTCTGTTGCCTCAGGACACACATTCATCACCATACAGGAAAACAACCCTACAGAATGTAGGGACACCATATATATGCTGATTTGACCCCTCAAATTTTTTGAGGTTCCCTCTTGAGTCCAACAGAGACAGTTGGTTGAAGTAGCAAGATATTGACATTCTGAGTTTCCTTTTCCCTGTAGGTTCTTCCCTGACCTTGACCTTCTCCTTCGGCATGATTCTTATTCACGCTTGAACATTTCTCCTTGCACAACTCCTCAAACACACTCTGTGTCATTTGAAAAAACATTCTTCAGACCATAGACCAAAACTCATCCTTTTGAGGTGGTGGTACTGGGCGCCAAGAGAAAAAGGGTACCTTACTGTGTACTCCGGGTCAGTGGTGTTGAAAACAGAAGTGACCCGTTTCCACAGCTCAGGGTCCATCTCTTGTAACAAGCGTGTTTCCTTCCCTGCCCCATGGGGTTGTCTTCAAGCTACTGACTTCAGCACTCGCCCATTTCACAAGGTGGTACTGCTTTTTTGTCTGTAGGTTATTTCTCCAAGGGAAAAAGAAGTGCTTTCCTAAAATCTGTATGAATGGGAAGAAAAACACTGTTATGGGTTCTTGTTTTCTATAGGGCAAAATGAAAATAGTTCAAGAGGAAATATATATTTATAAATTAACCATTCCATTGTCCACATACATAACTGACAGGCAAAATTTATATGTTCACATATGTGAATCATTCAGAAAACACCTCTTTTTATGACTTTTTACTTTGATATCATCTCAAACTTATAGAAGAGTTGCAAGAATAACATAAACTCCCATAACTTAATCAGATTCACCATGACCACATCACCTCATTGGCTTTTTTTCATTTTCTCTCATACTCATATACGTTAATACATCATCGCTTTTTTCCCTAAGCCATCCAGGAATAAATTAGAGACATCATATCCCTCTATTCGTAATTATCCAATGTTTACCTAAGGACATTCTTTTGTATAACACAGTATAGTTATGAAGATGAAGAAGTTTAACATTGACACACTGCTGAGACAAAATTCCAAATTTGGTCCATTTGCCCCCTCTGTGGTCCTTTATAACAAACACTGCCCTTGGTCTAGGACCCACCAGGTGACGTGCTGCATTTACTCATCCTGTATCTTCGGTGTCCTATAATCAGAAATGGTCTCTCTGTCTTCATCACCTCCCACAACCTTAACATTTTTAAAGAATACAGGCCAGTTATTTTGTAAAATATCCTTTGATTGGTTCTAATTGGTTCTAATTAGATTTTGTAAAATATCCTTTGATTGGTTCTAATTGCTTCTAATTAGATTCAAGTTACTCATTTGGGGCAGGAGCACCACAGAAGTGATCTGTCCTCTGTGTATCATTTCAGGAGACACCTGATGTCGCTTTGTCCCATTCTTAGTGACCATTTGGTTCAGAATGCATCTTTCAGATTTCACAATTATAAAATTTCAACATTATAAATGCTTTTCTTATCAAAATTTTCCAGCTAAGTTTCGCACCCATTCGTGATTTTTGCCATGATAGTTATGAAATGATGAAAACATATATGGGTGTTCCCTTTCCCAGAAATAACAATGTTTCGTTTCTTCGTCCCCAGTGATAGCCTTATTTAGCTGACCATCCAAAACCACCCACCATTCCCTCATGAGCAGTATCCTGTTTTCTCATCCATGAAAAGGGACAGTGAGTGTTTCCCACAACAGAATGTCCAGCACTGTGGTACTTAGGAAATGATGCCTCAGTGTTTAGACCTTGGGCTGGGTCCATGGACCCTGAAATCACATAAGATCCCAACCTGATCCCATCAAAACACAGCTACCACTCTTGCTAAGTGCTCTTGTGGGTAAGAACTGGGGAGAGTTTGTACCCAGCCCCAGCCCAGTATGAAGCTTTTCTGTAGATCACTCACACAGCAGTCTTCTTTTCTGAACATACAAAATAAAGGGGAAGGTTTTTTATCTCTGGGAATCTCATTTTCTCAGCCTCAAAATGGTCTTCCTAGAAAGCCTTTGTTCCTCCACGAGGATTCTGTTGCCATTACCATAACCCAGACCAAATCCATGCTTTTTCTTCATTCCCTTTGTTAACCTTTTTAACTAGGTGTGACAGTAACCTGCTTGGCCTACTAGACACTTCCAGAGCCCTAGAAGTCCACTCTGGCTTGCCTCCTGGGCAGCGGCTGGCAGGTTTCCCTTGGACTCTCAAGTGTGCACACTCTTACTACCCAGTACCCTCCACTTTCCACCCAGTACTTCGTTTAACCCCCACAGCCAGCCTGCTGTAAGATCGGTGCCCCTATAAAACTTTTTTTGCTGGGAACGGATGTATAGAGAGGTGACTGCTGAAGTGACTTGCCTAAGGTCCCAGCCAGTTAGTGTTCATCAGAGGCAAAGCCTGGATTGGAAGCTGAACCGAGTCCAGAGCCCATACTCGTCACGCCTACACTACCCTGGTCCAAAATAAACTCAGAGACTGTTCTTGGCAAGGCCCTGGGTAGGGTGAGCTGAGCCAGGTGCCTGGGGGCCAAGTCTAAGAAGGCCCTCACTGCCAGGGGCTGTTCTCGCATTTGCACAGCACCGAGATGCGTGGCTCCTTGAAAATCTGCACCCTCAGACTAGTCCCGGTTCTCAGGAAGGGCTGGTCAGTGTGAACTGATCTCCCTAACCACTCACTGTGCAACTCACACAAATCTCCAGGCTCCTGGGAATGCAGCGACTTCAGTTTTCTTCCTTTGATCAATGGACAAGCTATTCAGCCTCAAGGCGACTCTGTTTGAGAGCCCTCAAGAGAGAGCAGAGACAAAGATGGGTACAGCCCCTCCTAGATCTTGGAGCCCAAACATTCATTTCCCGTGGAATCAATACATCAAGCCAATACTTGGGCCTTCTTACAAATCCCCTCAACTAAGCACTGGCACGTTTTTTGAGGATTTCAAAGTACACAGATGGATGAAACTCTGCTGTCTTGCCAGGCCCATCGTTTTTCCATTTGATTGACCTTTTTGCCTTTAGCTTGGTGGTGGTTTGCTTTCCCCACTGACAGAATGAGTACTTCCGGATATTAACTCAGTAGTGCTTCCCCTGGGCTGCATTTCTTTCCAGAACTCGGAGCTCTTATTAGGATGAGGTTTCAGAGCCATGGGCTCAAATGAGACTTCGCCACATACTAGTTACGTTCTTGGAAAAGTCAATTTGTCTCCCTGAGCCTCAGGGGTTTTGTCTGTGAAATGGGGATTTAATACAGCATTTGCAGAGTTGTTGTGACAATAAAATAGAAACAACATTAAGTACTTAAAAGGCACATGGCAGTGCTCCGCAGACTAGTTCTCTCCCCTTCTTTTGGGGCCCGCCCTTGGGCCAAGATCATCCTTCCCAGAATTATAGCTAAATTGGTGCAAACAGGGGCACCTGGCTGGCTCAGTCAGTAGAACATGTGACTCTTGATCCCTGGGTCATGAATTCAAGCCCCCAGGCTGGGCATAGAGATAAAACGGGGCACCTGAGAGACTCAGTCTGTTAAGTGTCTGTCTCTTGGTTCCTGCTCAGGTCTTGATCTCAGGGTCCTGGGATCGAGTCCCACATTGTCTCCCCGCTCAGCACAGAGTCTGCTTGTCCCTCTCCTTCTGCTCCTCTTCCTGCTCATTCTCTCTCTCAATCAAATAAATAAATAAATAAATAAATAAATAAATAAAATCTTTTTAAAAATAAATAAATAAAAATAAAAACAATAAAGTGATACCTACTGCCAAGCCATCTTAAATCACAGTTAGGTATTACTCAGGCCACAGATCCTCTGACCCATCTTTGACTATGGGAAGTGCCCTGGCCGGCCTCTCCTAGTACAGTGGGAGTACTGAAAAGCAGGGTTTTGTTTTGTTTTTTTGGAAAACCTCCCATAGTATTTATTTCAAATACATGTGCTGTTGTTTTTTTTTCTCTTGAATGATCTGAATAGAGTTGGTTAATTAGTTTAAGCTTTGTAAGTATCCCAGGATTATATTTTTGGTTTATTAAACTACAAGTGTATAAACAAATGTTCATCTGTAATACACGAAGTGTTCCTTGCGGGGGAAACAGCAGGGAGCAGATAAAACTCATGCTCTAACGTATAATACATTGTTGTTAACATGGGACAGATGTTATACATAATTTTTTTTAAAAATTCACTTTACTCGTTTTGGAAACAACGTCACCAAAAGCCAAAGAGTGACCTTACTGTAGAATTACATGCACAAGGCAAGATCTATTGTCATGTATTGAAATTGTTTTTACTTTCATATTTTTAATAAATTTGGAGGGACTTGGGTTTTTTTTTTTCATTTATTTTTCTTTAATGAGCTTATATACACAGTCCATGAGTTTTCAGTCTTCATAAGCCAATTCTCGGGGAATGGAATATAGAAACTATTTGATTAAAAATTCCAGCGATTAGTTGCTACACAATGGCTGCAAAGTTTAAAATTGAGTTTGAGGAGAATTGCAATGAAAATAGCTCAGACTCAGAAGAAATAAGGGGCCATTCCTTTGGTCTTGGTACAAGCTATTCCTTACAAATAATGATTCTGCATGACTAGGGAAGGATTTAAAATGTAGCCCTATAAAGTTGAAAGGGTCTTTCACCTCATTTTCTTTTGTTTTTTTTAAAGATTTTATTTATTTATTTGACAGACGAAGATCACAAGTAGGCAGAGAGGCAGGCAGAGAGAGAGGAGGAAGCAGGCTCCTTGCTGAGCAGAGAGCCCGATGCGGGGCTCGATCCCAGGACCCTGGGATCATGACCTGAGCCGAAGGCAGAGGCTTTAACCCACTGAGCCACCCAGGCACCCCTCACCTCATTTTCTGATCACGATTTCTATTTCCAAATTGGGCAAAATGAGCCACAGCTTCTACCAAGGTACTCATCATTTTAAGTGATAGTCCCATAAATCAAATTAATTCTTATGCTGCAAAGAAAGTCTGAATTTTCATTACTTCTTAAAGCTCTTAACTACAGGTTTCAGAAAGATAGCATTTTAAGTTAAAACTTCTCTGCAACTTAAAAAATAAATACATAAAATAAAATAAAATAAAATAAACTTCTCTGCAACTGACCATTACTTTTGCATTTTTAGCTTCATTGTTGTACATATAATTTATTCTATTTAGGATTCCATTTTCCTTCTCACTGGTGTAAGTGGAGAATGGAAGGGGCCAGTCACTGCGTCTTTTAATCAACACTATAGAGTGTTCTTGCTTGCACAGTGATATGTTCTCAAATATGCTTGTACTCTTCAAACCTAAGTTTAAAAACAGCCTAGGGGGCAAGAAAACACTGGGTTGTGCCTTGTAAAAGGCTCATATAAGAGTATTTGCAGAAATGTCAGGTATGTGAGTCAAGCTTCCTGCACTTTTAGCCACAAATGGCAGAATAAAGAGGTTTTGTTCTTTGGGGTTTTTTTTTCCTTTCCCCCACCCTTTCCAGAAAGTAAGAATTCTCCATAATCTTTAACTAGACTGAGTCTTGAGTTCATGATGGTTTTGATATCTGGTTGCAGCAACCGGCTTCTTCCAACAACACAGTTTTACAAAGAAAGCTCCTCATGTTATCTGTTTTCTGTTTCTCTGCACCTTTCTTGAGAAATTCCAATTGGACTTTTTGCCTTTGATAACATGACAGCAACTTACTACGACATATCACAATTATGGGGAAGAGCTGATAAAAAAAACTCCCAAGTCTCCCATTTATCAGTGAGAATCAATAAAGAGCAAAAGCATAAAGAAAGCTCTGATGGTGTTAATAAATGGCGAGGATTTGGAACAGAGGTCCAGAAGCACGCAGTGAGAGATCGCTTTTCCCACCACCAATATGGTGGGGCTTCGGGGAGAGACCAGCCTGACTGCCAGGCCAGCGAGGGCACTGTGCCTTCCTGTGTAAGTACAACATAGCACCTGTCCAGCCATAGGTTTACCTGGCCTCAGGAAGATAGACTGTCCCTAAAACACATGCAAACTACTATTTAGAGATCATCATGGGTTTTTTTTTTTTCAACATTTTAAGTATAATCTTATCATAACAAATTTACTTTTTGTCTAGGACTCTTCCTTGTGTTTTTAAGTGTACTAACACACTTTGTCATCTATCATATAGCATAAAATGAGAAATATTATCTCCATTTTTTAGATGAAGTATTGAGGCACAGAGAACACAGTACCTTGCCCAGATTCACATGGCTAGCGAGTCAGGGATCAGCACATATTTTCCATAAAGAGTCAGGTAGTGAATATTTTTTACTTTCAGCCACCAGTCTCTGTAACAATTACCCAACCCTGCCCTTGTGCACCACCAACAGCCATAAATGATACATAAATGGACGGACATGTTCGTGTTCCAACAAAATTTTATTTATGGATACTGAAATTTGAACTTCATATAGTTTGCATGTGTCACGAAATATCTGTTCCTTTGATTTTTCCCAACCATTTAAAAATCTAAAAATTATTCTCAGCTCTTCTGTTGTATGTATAAAAATAAGCAGCTTGGGGAGCCTGGGTGGCACAGTGGGTTAAGCTACAGACTCTTGGTGACGCTTGTTTTCGGTTCAGGTCTTGATCTCAGGGTCATGAAATCAAGCCCCGCATCGGGTACCGTGCTCATTGGGGAAGCTGTTTGAGATTCTCCCTCTCCCTCCGCACCTGCCCCCATAACCCGCTGCCATGCCTGCGCATTCTCTTTCTGTCTCTCTCTAAAATAAATAAATAAAAAAAGCTAAACAGTTGGCTGAGTTTAGCTCTTGAGCTATAGTTAGCTGCAGTAGGGCGGTAGAGTCAGAATTTGAATCCAGGCCATGTGTTTCCAGTGAGCTCTTAATCACTATATCCTCTATATCATGATAATAATAGTAAATCATGCTCTTTATAGAAAACTCAGCAAAGTCTGAGAGAGAAAATAAGAACCACCCATAAAACCACAACCCAGAACTAACCATTAGTAACATTTGATACCGTCTTCCATTCTTTCATCTACTGTGTGATGCAGTATTCCACTTATTAATTCTAGCTTTTTCGCTTATCATAAGCTTATCTCACATTTCCGCAGAGGCCCACAATTGTAGCTCATTTGAAATGTACTAAGGGAAACTGCTATTTTGAAAGAATCCTATAGCTAATGATTTCCTAAAGAATCCTTTTATTACGTGAGCCCTTGGTCACATTCCATTCATCTGAGGCTTATTTGCATTTCTGGGAGTTGGATTTTTTAAGAGCAATCCAGTCTGCAGTCAGGGATGTAGTAAAAAGTCTTCAAAATCATCTAGACATGAATTTGACTTCTCACCGTCCCTTTACTAACGAAATGACCCTGAGCAAACCATTAACTTTGCCACACCTCTGTTTTTGCTTATATGGAAGATAAACCACAACCACAATATACAATCATACAATATGCATGAACCTAGCACAGAATAGCGGTTGATTGGTAGCAACAAACCCTTACATTCCTTGCCCTGCTCTCCCCTGATTCCTAGTCCCCACCACCATCCACAGGAAACAGATTATCTCCCTCCTGACATCGGGAAAGCATCCTTTTCTGTTCTGTGCCCTGTAAGAGTTTTCCTGAGTAAAAATGGGCCAGCAATTCTAGGGCTAATCAGGAAGATAATGAGATGGGAGGATCCGAAAGCCTCCACGCCTTCCCCGTCTGGCTCCTGCTCCGCCCCACAGACTCTGTTCCCCGGACTCCCACAAACAGCAGGTGGCATTCTGACATGAGCAGAGCCTGGGATCCTCTTCAGAGCTAACAAGGAACCTCTAGAGCAGACGTCCGAAAAGAATGCAGACCCCAGCCAATTCCAAGAGCAGCCACGATGTCCTGGAGCTGAAGAGTACGACGCCCCCCGCAGCAGAGGGCTACAGCAACATGGGCTTCCAGGTGAGCCGACAGTTCCTCTCGTTTATGACTAAGTCATTGCAAATAATGCTCTTTCTAACCACCTTGGCACGTTTCTGAAAGAAAGCAGCAGGGTTATGGAAATGCAGAAAGATTACCTCAGGAAACACTTTAAACCTATTGTTTTTTCCTTCTTGGGTTCTTCTTGGGCAGACAAACCTGAAAAGTCTCTTTTAATAGAACTTGTTTTGATCCCTGACTTGCCCTGTCACTTAGAAACAAGTCTATCCTCTCTGGCTTTTGTTTTGGGCTCACGGGCCCTGACAGTATTTCCCAAAGAGCTGGAAAAAATGAAAAGAATGGGGAGAATCCAGATATTGGATGTAGGGAACACCTAAGGGGTTCTTCCTCTTACAGCAAGTCCCAAAGTCCCTGTCCCATGGTGGCCGCCCCAGTGCAGCCAGGTTAGGCAAACCAGTTTCATGTCATCAACCAAAACTCATTGAGTGATTAATGCCTCTGACCTCTGGACGGGGTGCTGCAGAGATCTAGAAGGTGTCCTGTCCCAGGGAAACACTGGGCTCTTCTGACTGGCTCTGGGATGGGGAATTTTCAGGGATGTTCCTAGCTGTGTTTCCTTCCTTAAGCTGACACAAGAGCCCACACCAACAGGTGTCAGAGTCACCTCAAAGGCAAAACAAACTTTTAGACACTAGCAAAGAAACAAACAAGGAAAGTAAAAGGTCTTTGGCACAAGTTCTAAGTCTTCCAACCACAAATTACTGTAACTTCCCTGAGCTTCAGTTCAGTTGTCTATATGTAGTCACAGTGATCTTCATCTCATAGGTTATAAGTGTAAGGGAAGAAAAGTCTTATCCTCTATCCTCTTATATTCAGCACCTGAAGTCTGTGAATTAAACTGAGAAATGGCAGATTAACCAGAGAAAGATGTACAAATTTTATTAATATTTTTAATGTTGTGTTCATGCAACTTCACAGAAAATAAGTGAAAAATCCAAAGAAACTTCAAGACCCAGGGGTTTATATACCCTTTTAACAAAGGACAAAAAATTGTGGAGAAGTGATTAGACAAAAAAAAGAGAGAGAGAGAAAGAGAACTTGGGCTTTTAGGGCCAATAGTCTGTGGAGAAGTGAGTAGGAAATACATTGGAGAAACTTATGGAATATAAGGTTTGATATGAGGTTATGCAATCTTATCCCAGTACCATCTCTTTGTCCAGTACTGTTACGGGAGATGGGACACCTGCATAAGGGAAAGTCATGTCCTGCTTGTAGACAGAGAGACAAAGACTGAAGTGATCTTTTGGTGTCTGCTTTTTCTCAATTGCTTTCAGCTCAGAATAACTCTCAAGCCAAAGTGGTATATTTTGGGATGGCATATCCTGATTCCCTTCATAAGGGTTAAATGAGAAAAAGTCCCAACTCCGAGGGCTTTATGGTTCAAGAGAATGGAAGGGATAGAATGGAAGGGATAGAGTCAAAGTGAGTGTGACAGCAAGACAAAGATGTCTGCAGAGGAGGGAGATCCACGTCACCCACAACTGACAGCTTAGTCAGTGGGACACACATCCACCAAAGGTAGCCCTGACTTCTATCCCTCATTCTCTTCTATCAAAACAAAACATCTCCAGAGCTCAAACCCAGCATCTCCAGGTCTCAAACCCAGCAGAATACCACACACCAACACCAACAAGCAGTGACCAGGTTATTTCTTCTAACTCTTGCTGTTTGACAAGAATTTCCAGAGACACATATTTACTCAGCAAAACCATTAACTCCTCCCAGATAGGTCACTATTGGAAAGGGATACCAATTCAAGAAGGGATAATACACTATTCTGGCCCTCCAGGAGCAAAGCAGGCAGAATCGTAATATGATGTAAAACAAAAACAAAATATAATGCTAGAAGTCAGCACCAAGTACATTGTAAATACATATGCAAGTGGAGTTGGGCTGACCTGGAAGTCTTTCAGTTAGGGCTTCAAGGATGGGCAGGGATTCCCCAGTTGAACTGGGAGGGGTGTCAGCAGAGCACTACAAGCAAAGAAAACTGTCTGCATAGGCCCAGGAGCCTGAAAGAACATGTGTGCTCAGGATAGAGAAGATGAGCTGGGGCTGGAGAGTAGGGACAGGGCCAGGGTGGCCCCAGATCACACAGCCTCCACGTGTGCGAAGGCATCGGGAAAGAATCCACCAGGATATACACTGTCAAGTTATTAAAGTACTCTACTAGCCCTGCTGAGAGTGGACAAAATAGAAAGAGATTTGTGTGTGGTTGGGACAGCATTTAGGAGGTTAGGATGATAATCATGGTGGAAACCAGCTCTGGGCAGAAGTACCGATACTGGTAGGAAGCCCCCTCGGCCATGGAATTAGCATTGAGTCAGGGTGACCTAAGGGCTGCTCTGGTTATTAATATTTCCATTTTCTTCTCTGTACGGTAGAATAACAATATCATATCTTGAGGCTGAGAGAATCAAATGAGGTAATATATGTTAGGAAAAAAAAGCATGTAATATTTGTTTTAAAAAACTGTTCTGTCCTAGTTTGTTCATGTCATTGTAACAAAATACCACAGACTGGGTGGCATATACACAGAAATTTATTTCTCATAGTTCTGGATCCTGGAAGTTCAAGATGGTGGCTGCAGAAGATTCAGTATCTGGTGAATGCCACTTCCTCATGGACAGTCATCTTCTTGATGTGTCCTCACACAGCAGAATGCACAAGGGAGCTCTCTGGAGTCTCTTTTATAAGGACACTGATCACCTCAAAGGCTCCACCACTTAATACTGTCACATTGGGCATTAGATTTTCCAAAGAGGAAATTTTGGGGGGTTGGTGGGGAAACATTCAGACCATAGCAAGTGCCTAGCACACAGTGTGAACATAGTAACAGTAGCTCTTGGTGTTGGGGCAGGTTAAAGAGTGACCAAGTCAACATTTCTAGCTTGAGAACTCAACTTAGAGGTTCCCTTCATGTAGATGGGAAATCCAGAAGTAGGGTTGGAGCAAGGAAGACCATGAGTTCATTTTGAAGCCTGTTGGATGAAATTAGGGTGATTCCCTACCCCTAGATGAAGATGGAGAGGAGGCGGGAAGCTCTAGGTATGTGTGCACCTGGGTCTGGAAGGGAACATGATGCATTCGGGGGCCATTAGCACAGCGATGAGCCAGTGGCATGAATGAAACCAGCAGGAGGGAAACCTAGGGAGCCCCAGTGTTTTTGGAGCAATCAGAGAATGAAGCAGAGAGGCCATGGGGAGAGAAGGAGGAGCAACATCAGGAGAGAGAAGCGTCTGGGGAAGCCAAGGGAAAAGGGAACCACAACATCAGCAGCAAAGAAAAGTTTATTCGATTTGCCAACCAAGAGGTCACTGGTGACCGCAGGTGTGGATAGGGGCAGTTTGTGTTACGAATGGGAGCTGAGAAAAGGGGAAAATAAGGGAAGGATGTTCCTTCTCCTGATGGCGAGCAGAGTGGTGAAGAGAGAGACAGGCTCAAGGGAGGCAAGATTGGGGCTATAAACAGGGGACTTTTCTATTAAAAATAAGAAATCTCATTGTGAAATAACATGCAGAAAAACACACAAAATCAAATAGACAACTTATTATAAAGTGCCATCCATGTCAAGAAACAAGGCATCGCCATCCCTCAGCTCAGACACCCCAACCCCGCACGTCTGCCACAGCTGCCACTCGCCCCTGGGGGTGACAATGATCCCAACTTTATAGTAATTACTTCTCTGCTTTGTTTAATATCTTAACTTATAATTATGAATCCCCAAGAATTGTTTTTGTCCATTTTTAAACTTTATGTAAAGAGAAAATTACAAGAGATTTCTTTGCTTATTTTAAAACATTTATGTGGAATTGGGCAAGAGGAATCATTCTGTATCTGACTTCTTGTGCTCAGTTTTTTGTTTCTGCGACTCAGCCATGCTGTTGCATGTAACTGGAGTTCATCCAATTTCATTGATATACAGTATTCTCCATAAACATTGCACAATTTATCTATTTTACTGTTGGTGGACATTTATGTCATTAAGCTTGGAGCTTTTAGGAGTTTCTACAAACAAAGGCAGCTATAAATACTCTTTGACATGTCTCCTGTTGCGCACGTAACCAATTTATTTGGTGTTATATTTAGGAGTAGAATTGCTAGGTCATTGGGAATGCATATATATTTTCAACTTTAGCAATAATGCCAAACTGGTTTCCCAAGTGGTTTTACCAGTTTACACTTCCATCCACAGAGTGTGAGTTCCTTTTACTCCAGAGCCTCCCCATATTTATCTGGCTTTTTAATTTCAGTGATTCTGATGATGTATAGTAAGTGGTGTTTAACAGTGAGGTTTCATTTTCATTTTCCTTTGTTACTGGCCACTAGATGCCAACTTTATGAAATACTTGTTCAAGTTTCTCGCCTATTTTCTCTACTGGATTTTGTCTTTTCTTTACTAATTTGGAAAGAGTTCTTTAAATGTTCTGAATACAAACCCTTTTTCAGTTACATGCTTTCCAAATACTTTCTACCACCCTTAAGCTGTCTTTCACTCTGTAATAGTTGGGTACACAAAAGGTAATTATAGTGTGGTCCCATTTATCAAGTGTTTCTGTTTTATATATCCTGTTTATATAGCCATCTTTTTCTGCCTTGAAAGATCATAAAAATACTCTCCCATATTTCCCAAAAACTCGTTGCTGCCTTCTACATTGAGGACTCTAGTCCCCCTGAAAAGAGATCTTATGTATAGTGTAAGGTGGTCATCAAGTTTTTGTTTTTCTACACAGGTATCCAATTATTTTGGCATTTACTAAAATATACATATAATTTTCCCAACTTGACAAATAACACATTTATCAAGTGTCCATATTTAGGGTCAGTCTTCTTAGAATAGGGCAACTGAAAGATTTTTCCAAAGTCCAAGTTGGGGGAAGGATCCAGAAAAGAGAGAAAGTGGAAAGTTGGCAGCAAAAGAGCTCAGATAAAGCTCAGAATTTCTAAGGGTGAACATTCAGACAATTTTTGAAGGAATACTTTTATTAAAGAGTGTTCCTTAGAAACCCAGCTAAAGTTGCCTCTTGCCTATGAGTCAGCGTCGATTTTACCACCAGTGGCCCTCAGAGCCACAGAGCCCATGCTCACTCTGACATCAGCTAGGTGGGACCCACTTACACAAGACCCGAGACAGGACTAGATGGGAAATGTGCTCCACTCTACACACACAGAGAAAATCTGACCTACTCCTTGAATTGCCTGGTAAGCCAGTCCAGTTTGAAGAGTTTGTTCAATGGAAGTCAAAATTTGGGAGGTCATCTAAGTGCAAGAATTATTTGGCACAGACCATTTGAATAGAGAAGTTCTGAGGTTGGAAGTAATCATGTAAAGTAAAGAGGAAGAGCACTGTTTCCCTCTAACCCCCTGGGGGATGGCCACATGAATCACACCAGGTGGTTGAGTAGGTTTCCACTAACGCAACAGAGCAAACACATGGCAATAATTGCCTTTGTGAAGGAAGTTAAAAAAAAATTCTCTCTCTTTTCCTTGAATCAGATCATACCTAGACTTATTTCTAACAGCCTCGATGGCTAGAACCCAAGGCTCTTCCATGACACCTCAGAGGGGAAGGATTTAAGGATTCAGTTTTTTACTTTGCTCCATAGTCCCTTACTTTATTTACACTATTTTCAGTCTCTTAATTTAAAATGAAGGTGGTAGCACCTACTGACCCATTTCATCCAGACATTGTTGATGTTGATGAGAAGCCCTGGATGCTAGCTGAACTGTCATTGGTCAAAATGAAAAAAATCAAAGGTGAGAATATTTGGAATTTTACATAGAACAGATTATCGTGAGCAGGAGCCCCAAGTCTCCATCAGGCTACAGAAGTTTGGAATTCTGTCTTCAGACTGCAGATTTAGACAAACATAGTACAGTATGATTTTCACTCAAACCAGAGATCTGGATTTGGAGACACCTAATTCTACTCCACACATTGCCTAAGGTATTTGACCCAGAAGCCGCTTATAGCCTTGGCATGCCTAATTGTTCTTTCTTTTTTCTGGAAGGGAAATTTAAAAAGAGAGAGAAAAAGAAAAGAAAAGAAAGGGGAAAAAAAGAAAAAGATGGTATGCATGTCTTACAGCTTCTGGAAGTAAAATAAAGACAGAGGTTTCTTTGGAAAATGCTGTTAGTCACATGGTTAAAGACCCTCCTGTAGGTGTTCAGGAACATAGATGATGCGCAGGAATGGTGCCACTGGGAAGCAGGAAAATGTACCTGAAGACTTCTCAGTGTTCCTTTCAGTCTCCTGATTCTGTAAATTCAAAGCTTTGTTTGTTTCCCTTCCAAGAGTCAAAACTCTTTGACATAAAGCATGACATTTATTGATTCAACAAAAATGTATCAACACTGTACCAGGCATCATGCAAAAAGCTGGGAACAGCAGCCATTTGGTTAAAATTAGTTAACAATGGCAAATCAGCACAACATAGTCTGTAAAAAGCGCTATTCATGACATGAAAAAGTGGTCTCACCTAGATTGGGAGGTGGGGAATATTTCCCAAATGCTTGCATTCATTCATTCATTCAACAAATACACACACACACACACACACTCACACACATATGTGTGTATATATATGTATGTGTGTGTGTGTGTGTATATATATATATATAAATATAATTTTTTTAAGATAAATTTATTTATTTGAGAGAGAAAGCTCTGGAGGCAGGGAGGGGCAGAGGCAGAGACAGAGAGAGAGAGAGAATCTCAAACAGGCCCCCTTGAGTGTGGAGCCCTACACCAGGCTCAATCTCACAACCATGAGCTCATGACTTGAATCAAAATCAAGAGTCAGACGCTTAACTGACTGAGCCACCCAGGTGGCCCCCCAAAAATACAGATATTGAGCACCTACTGCATGGGTGCTAGGCAGAAGGAAATACCAAGTATGGCACAAATAATTCCCTAAGCTACCATGTCAAAAATTATTGTTTCCCATCTCACACTACGTGAAGAAGCTAAAGCCCTGAGTGGGAAGGTATGAAATACATGTGCAGGGAACAGAAAATGTGGTAAAGAGAGAGCCAGACAGACGAGAGGCCAGTTCTGATTCACCTCAAGGTTCTTTGCTAATTTCAAAATCTTGGTCCCAAGAATCTAAGACCAATGATAAGTTTATATTTAAAACTGAGTTTTTATACTCTGCAGACTCAGGAACATTCTAGAATAAACTATCCAGCCAAATTATAAGGAATGGTATAAACTCCTCCATGAAACGTGGTCAGAAAACAGCCCATAAAGGTGAGGCAATGCTTTTTGCACCATGAGACAGTGTCAGCCATAGCTTAAAAGGGGACAAGACAGGCATATCTGCTCCCCTCTGGACTATCTAGCTGCTTTACTCCCTCCACCTGCTCAACTTCAGGAGCATAGCATAGTTCCAGACAGCACAATCTACAAAGTTGTGCAGCTATCCAGCCCCCCACCCCGTGGGTCCTACTTCCCTGTCAGCGTCCCTCCCTTTGAATTATATTACCTTTGATGACTTTTCTAACTTTTAAAGAATTTTTATTTTTCTACTTCAAATTACTGCATCCTAGTTTCTCCTCCATCTGAATCCATTAGTTGAGAAATATTTGCAAGGAGGAAGTTGGTTAGAGGCTGCTGGTCCAACTTGCACCATCAGGAAGGTTTGAAATAGAAATTATGTAATTGAGGGCCAAACCCATTCAGAAAGAGCAGGTGGGAGCAAAGGTCTTGGTCCGTGGTATGTTGGATCCAGTGAGGAAGGGAGAGAGAGACAAAGACACACACAAAACCAACAAGAGACATTTCCAGGAGCCAGCAAAATTAGGCTTCCTGTTGACCCACATGGCTATTTCCTCATTCCTCCTCAGAGCGTGAGGTCTTGAGGTCAGAGAAGAGGGAAGAAAGAATTAGGAGGGGAGGAATTTAAAAGGCACAGGTGTAATAAGAAGTGGTCTGTAATAGTCCAAGAACTGACTGTACTGCGTGTGACTTTGAACTTGGCTGGAGATAACAAGGGGCCCCTTCTTAAGGAGGAAATGGAGAGGGAAGAAAGGGATGAGCTTTCGAGAAAAGCCACACTGGGGTGGGGTGTGGGGTTAAACACAGATACTAAGGTTAAAAGTCACATATTGAATCATTATGAGAAGGGAGAAACATAGGTTCTTTGGGTGAAGAGTTGAGGTTTCCAAGCCACACTGCCGGGACTGCCATTTAGGCAAGTTACCTAACTTCCATATCTATTTCCCCATCCAAAAATAGGCTCTAATACCCTACACCCACAGGACTATGGGGAGATTGGTAGAAAGCACTAGCACCTCCCAAATGCTCAAGTATCAGGGACCATTAACTAAATCATTTAGGGGCCAAACCAAGCTTTTGAAATCCAGGTGTGAAGTCTGCCTCTTCATATAGCAGATACTGGAATCTACTGATGGGAAACTACGGAAGACACCAACAGGCAACTTTCAATTGTTTTAATGTCAACCAAATGTGAACGTCAAGCCCCTTGGGTCTCTGCCAGACTGAGAGACCTTGGCTCCCAGCATCTGTGTCTCTTCAAAAGGCCTTTGTAAAGTTATTGTTCAAATACTTTGGTTCATTCTGATCCATTTCTAATTTAGTCAACTGCATCTCTAAAAAATATTTTACAAGCTCCAGATTTATTCCATGTGTTTCTAATTAATTTATATTCATTTAGTCAGTGCTCCTTGGAAAGATGTTCTCGATTTTAAGAATCATCAAAAAGCAACGTTTTTCCAAATGTAAGCAAATTCAAATGTGAATGGAGCAGTGATTATTCTCTTTAATGACTCGCTACCAACTGTTCTGGCATGAAATAGTCTGGTTCAAGGTAAGATTAATACTTAGGAAGTGACCATGATTTCCCAAAATAGCACAAGAGTAAGGCAGGCCTGAGAAACCAAGGCTTCATCCTGGAGGTAATTCAGGCTTTGGCATCAAATGCATTTTCATAAAAAAAGAGCTCTAGTATCACCCTTGATCCCTTTAGACAGACTAGAGATTTGCCTACTAAAAACAAATCAAAGCAGGAAATGAGAATAAGAAGAATTTTAGTTTCAATTGATAGAGTCAAAGGAATTATATCCTTGTTTCTTTTTTTTTTTTTCTTTCTCAACTATAAGAAGACATTTAGCTGTTAAGAATATTTCTGTTTCTCCCTTGACTAAAGGGGTTGCATCCTTGGAATTTTAGACACAGCTAAGTTCATTCTAATTAATCTGTAAAAGCATTACAATGTGTAGGAGCTGAACTTTTTAAGTCTTTGTCATGACTATAGTAAAATAATTAACTGTGTAACTTATGGTGGACAGCTTCTCTTCTAAATTCCCTAAGAATAGGGACCATATATGCAGCGCTCAGCAACAACATTCTCTAGCCCATAGTAGATGCATAAGAAATTATTTGTTAGAGGACTAAACGAGAATGCCTGAGACAGAACCCTGAGGAACTGTATGTAACATTAAGGGTTGAGTAGAAAGGCTGATAGGGTACAGGAAAGGAGAAGTCTGGGTGGGAGGAGGAAACTAACAATCTGTAATATCACAGAAGCCAAGAACAAGACTATTTTAAAGAGGAAGTGACCCATTGTGTATGACGAAAACTGGATTTAAGGACATGAAAACCATCCGTGACTTTGGCAAGGGTGATTTCCATAGAGTAGTAGCAGTGAAAGCCAAATTGGAATGGGTCAAAGACCAAATGAGGCAAGAAAATAGAACCTTAGTCCATTGGGGCTTCTACAACAAAACACCACAGGCTGGGCAGCTTATAAACAACAGACACTTATTTCTCACAGTTCTGAAGGCTAGAAGTCCAAGATCGAGACACTGGCATGGTTATGTTCTCATGAGGACCCTCTTCCTGGTTCATAGCCAACGTCTTCTCCCTATGGTCCTCATACAGTGGAAGGGGCTACATTCTGTGGGACCTCCCTTGTAAGGGCACTACTCCCATTCCTGCGGGCTCCACCCTCATGACTTAAACACCTCCCAAAGGCCCCATCTCCTAACACCCTCATCTCTGGGGGTTAGAATTTCAACATGATGAATTATAGGGGCACACAAACATTGACCATAGCAACCTGTAAGTTCAGACAGAAGACTGGTTTTTAAAAGGAGGAGAAAGGATGTTTCTCTATGAATTCTTGGTTTCACAGCAATGAAAAATTGATAGCGTTGCAAATATCAGAGAAGCAAGGGAAGGAAGTGTTAAGTAGAGTAGTGTGAGGAAAAGTGCAGAGCATTGTGTCTGGCTCAGTAAGTAAGGAGTCCAGGCATTGTCATATTATTGCTCTAAGAATATCTTGTCCAAGCTGAAATCACATGTTATCGAATACAAAGTAAGAGATGCACCAGGAGGAAGACAGGCAACGAAGCCTTCTCCCCAGACCTGAGACAGACAGAGTACCTTCTAGTCAACCAACCAAGAGCAGGTGGAACTGCTTCTTGAAATGGATATGAAAGATGCAAAAGAACCCTCACTACACTGAGTTAATATATACAAGTACAGGAAAAACTCGGTATCTGTTGCAAATACCTCTAAATACGATTTACATCAATGGCACCAAAATGAAGATAGTTATTAGAACTTGCCACTGGACCCTGTTGGGTTTTTTTTTTTTTTCATATTCTTTAAAGTGTTGATAAAGATGCATATAAACTATCACAAATTAATTTTAATATTTTAATAACTGGATTTTAATACCGTTGGCTCCCTTTTAGTATTACATATGCAATTTTATGTATTTTAAAACATTCTCAACCCCCCTCCCCCCAGCAACCCTCAGTTTGTTTTGTGAGATTAAGAGTCACTTATGGGGGGTTGGGAGAAGGGTGTGAGGTAATGGACATTGGGGAGGGTATGTGCTATGGTGAGTGCTGTGAAATGTGTAAACCTGGCGATTCACAGACCTGTACCCCTGGGGATAAAAATATATTATATGTTTATAAAAAATAAAAAAAAAACATTCTCCCGTCCAAGTACTAACCAGGTCCAACTCTGCTTAGCTGTATTTTAAAACATTCTGAAGGAGCCCATAGGCTGCAGCCACTGTCCTGGTTTGGGACACTTCCCCGAAGTTGCACGTAGCTTCAATCACAGTGGCAGAATTTAATTATAGCCACAGGAAGGTTAGAAATGCAACTTTATTCTGGGAAATCTTGGGCCCCACTAAAATTCAGAGCCCTATATTTAAAGGAAATAGAGAAGGGGCACCTGGATGCCTCAGCTGGTTGACTGTCCTTCTCTTGATTTTGGTTCAGGTCATGATCTCAGGGTCATGATATCAAGCCCTATGTCGGGCTTCCTGCTGAGTGTGGAGTCTGCTTGGGATTTTCTCTCTTTCTCTCCTGCTGCCCCTCCCCCCTGCTCTCTCTCTCTCTCTCTTTAAAAAGAAGGGGGGAGAAAGGAAATAGAGAACAGGTATTAGGGACAACTAGCAGTCTTGGTAATATTTCCTACTGAGGTTATAGAATTCAACGGATGTTAATCGTATCACATTATTTATTGTTTGGGTCTTCCTTACCCTTACTTTTGCCCATTTGATCTGTCATAGACTGAAAGAGTTCTATCAACCTCTTTCTAGATGTGTTTCTAGGTATTTCTCCCTCAGTTTCCTCTACATTAATCTATGCCATTTGTACACAGAGAGTCATGCTTCTCGGAGTGTGAGATTATACTCTGATCATTGTTTCTCTTGGAACATGTTAATTGCTTTTTTAATCCTATATTCAGACTTGGTCAGTTAAGATCATGGGCATTTCCTGCCTTCGGCTCAGGTCATGATCCCAGGGTCCTAGGATCGAGACCCGCATCAGGCTCTCTGCTCCACAGGGAGCCTGCTTCCTCCTCTCTCTCTGCCTGCTTCTCTGCCTGCTTGTGATCTCTGCCAAATAAATAAATAAAATCTTAAAAAAAAAAAAAGATCATGGGCATTGCATGTTATATCTTTCTGAGTCACTGAGTCATTTCCAGTACAGATCCTCCTCAATTTACAATGGGGTTATGCCTCAATAAACCAATCAAGAGTTGAAAGTATTGTATGTCAAGAATGTATTTCGTATACCTAATCTACCAAACATTATAGCTTAGCCTAGCCTACCTTAAATGTGCTCAGAACACCTACATTAGCCTACAGTTGGGCAAAATCTTCTAACACATATCCTATTGTACAACAAAGTGTCGAATATCTCATGTAACATACTGAATACTGTAAAGTGAAAAACAGTGGTTGCATGGGTACAGAACATATCAGTTGTTGAGCATATCAGTTAAGCATATCAGTTGTTGACCCTAGTGATCTCATGGCTGACCAGGCAAGGCCCAGCATCACAGGCAAGGATCATACTCCACATCACTAGCCCAAGAAGAGGCCAAAATTCAAAATTCAAAGTACAGTTTATGCTAAGTGCATAATACTTTCACAACATCATAAATTTGAAAGACATCACGGGATATGGCTGTGTTTATTTGTCATTCCCTCTAATTCAATCAAACCTATTGATCTGCCAGATGGGTTTATTTGTTCTTAGTTCTTCTCAGCATAATTGATCTTATGCTTTGTAAAAATCTTTTCACTGTATGTTTGTGTTTTTTTATTTTTGTTTGGTTTCTTCTGAAGACTTATTTTTTCTTTTAATGATTCCTTTTATAATGAGCTTAAGATTATAAGTAATCACGAAATTAATATATTTTCTAACTTCTTTTATTTTCTTTCCTTCTCTTTCATCACTTGATTTTAGCTGAATATATATTTAAGCATTTACCTTTCTCCCTTAAACACTGCTGCTTATCATCTCTTTCAGTTCCCAGAATTAAAAGATAAGAAAATTGGCATACTCACCCTAACTTCTACTTTTTCCTTCCCTTCTCCTTCAAGCAAGTTTTCTGAGTATTTTTCTACATTGTCAGGGGTTAAAATATTAAAATTTGATCTGGAATCTTAATCTCTAGATTAAGGTTTTAATTTATTAAATAGATTCAAAACATACTATCATTCCTTTTGCCATAATTTCTCATTAATCTTTTGTTTGGCTGTTCCTCTAATCTTTTCTCCAAGAACTCAAAAGAACTCAAAAGTTCTTTGAGTACATTCAGGCTTCAATTTATTTTTATAAATCTTACCATTACAAACCTTCCTCTGATTTTTCTTACTGGATCTAGAACTGTGTCTTTCCTTACCTTCTTATACTTAGGGGTTCCATTTGCCCCTGGCTCACAAAGATCACAAGGGGAGAATGTCATCAGTGCTCTGTGGTCCTGCCTCCACACACCCAATTCAAAGCTCCCTTCAGAGCATTCAGAGGTGACAGAGAATTGTGCCAGAGAAGTGTGATGAACCACAGGCGGTCTCCTTAATCCAGTCCATAACCCCACACAGGCCCACAAGAAAAACAAGACCATCTCAGGGAGGAACGGTCTAGCTAGAGCTCATGAACTACATTAAGGATTCCATAAACCTGAGACTTGAGTCAGAAGGCCACCTGAGCCAAGAGGGTCATGTGTAACAGGCAAAGAGCAAAGGCTTCTGGGATACAGCCTTTGAAAATGCAGTCGTTCCGAGACAAACCCCATGCAATTTAGAGGAAACATTTTAGAGAAAATAGCCTTAAAATAGTTGACATTTGTAGGTTTTCTTTTTTTTTTTAAGATTTTATTAATTTATTTTTCAGAGAGAGAGAGGAGAGAGCACAAGCAGGGGGAGCAGCAGGCAGAGGGAGAAGCAGCTCCCTGTTGAGCAGGGAGTCCAATATGGGGCTCGATCCCAGGACGCTGGGATCATGACCTGAGCTGAAGGCAGAAGCTTAACAAACTGAGCCACCCAGGCGCCCCAACATTTGTAGGTTTTTAAATGTCAAAAGTAAATAAATAAAGGGGGAGCTACATTCCCAAACAATGTGAAGAGATCAGATTCACCAAACAGATGCTAACTTTTCCATGCCAAATTTCAACCATAGAGAAAAAAGCGGTTACAAATGACTGAAAGCCAGCAAGTAAGTAGCAAACTCAACTATCAAATTAATATAAAAGTCAACCGACAGCAGTCAATTACTATATGTGGCACTGGGTAGGTGATGAATGCTACTCTCCTATACAGTGGTGAATATGGCCTCAAAAAATTAAGCCTGGATGTGAGCCCAGAAATGACAATGGACCCAGCCTTTCATCATAATGTAACACCAATTAATATAGATAATTTGTCAATATTCCTGAAAACGGTCATCCTAACATTCATGTGAGCCACTTCCTTTGATCTCTTTATGTTGCATTTTGGAATTTTAAGTCACTATTTAAAACAGCTGCTCCAATCTAGTCCCATTCCATGTTCTTAGAAATAGACACAGAAAGGTTAAGTCAATCACTTGAAGCTTAAAAAAAAATGGAGGTGTATTTCTGACACCTTCATTTCGGCATCTAAGTTTTAGAATATTAGAACATATAATAACCCTCTTGAAGAAGTAGAGAAAGCAGTCCTGTACCATTTTGTCTCTCCTCAGTTGTAGGGACATGATTTTAGCTGCACTATAATGAGCTCAAACAGCCCCCAGAAATATCCTTCTGTTGCAAAACAGTTACCAAACACTTCCATGCCTGCCATTGTGTTATACTGATGGTATTCAGCAGAGAACAGGGGACAGAGAATCTGGCTTCTCAGCTTAGAGTCTAGGGGTATAATACAGATTTACACAGTTCCAAGTTTTCCAAATGGTATCATATTCCCATTTTTGCCACTGGTCTTGGGATTTGAACATCTATAGCAATTTCTCAGGCATCACTCCTCAGAATGTATCCCACTGACTGCTTCTAGGAAGATTGCTTCAAAGCTGTACAGAAATGTGAAGATAGATAGGTAGAAGGATAGATGATAGATATAGATAGATAGATCAATGCATACCTATATACATATATAGACAGACAGATAGACATATACACACATAGTAAAATTAGCAACTCTCGTCATCAATCTAAATCTGTTTTGGTGGTATCAATCCTTCCGGCCAAGGTAGATTAGCAAACACTTCACAAAACTTGCTGTGAAGTGTCAAGCTCTAGAACCAGGTAAAGACCTTCATACCAACTCCTCAGAGTCCTTATGAACATATTTGCCTGATGGGCCATTCCCGTCCGTCATAAAGTGACAGCATCTAGATCCTATCAAAGGTCAGGGTAAAAGTCTCTCCAGGGGTGAAGGTACCCCAGGCTCAAGCCCATCACAGCCACCTCAGCAAGAAGTCAGAGTGCACCAGGCCGAGCAGTGTCTGTAAAGAAGGTCAGAGAAAGGCTCCCCGGCAGCAGAGTCACCCTAACCACAAAAATTGAGAAATGGAAGCCACATGGTATAATCAGGGCCGCCCTGGGAGGCCCACTACCCTGTTGGAAGAAATGACCACCAAAGCCTAGGTATAGCTGAAGAGTAGCCACAGGTATCTTTCAGCACCTCTGCCATTTCTAGCTAGTCTTCTTTTTTTTTTTTTTTTTTTAGTGCATACAATGTTACACAATGATACACAATGTTACACTAGTTTCAGGTGTACAAACATAGGGATTCTGTAAGTTTCTATATCATACTATGCTCACAAGCATAGCTACCATTTGTCTCCATACAATGCTATTATAATACACTGACCCTATGCTGAACCTTTTATGTACCTTTTATGCCCATGACTTATTCCTTCCATAACTGGAAGCCTGTCTCCCCCTCCTCTTCACCCATTTCATCCAACTGCCCCCACTCTGGCTACCAGCAGTTTGTTTTCTGTATTTATGGGTCTCATTCTGCTTTTTGTTTATTTATTTGTGGGGTTTTTTGATTCCAGGTATAAGTGAAATCATACAGTATTTGTCTTTCTCTCCCTGACTTATTTCACTAGCATAATACCCTCTATGTCCATCCATGTTGTCCCAAATGGCACGATCTCACCCTTTTTTATGGCTGTGTGATATTCCACTCACTATCAATACAGACCCCATCTTCTTTATCCATTTATGTATTGATGGATACTTGGGCTGTGTCCATGTCTTGGCTATTGTGAATAATGCCACAGTAAACATAGGGGTGCATATATCTTTTCGAGTTTTTGTTTTCTTCAGATAAATATCCAGAAGGGGAATTGATGGATCTTCTGGTAGTTCTGTTTTTAATTTTTTGAGGAACTTCTACACTCTGTTCCAGAGTGGCTGCACCAATTTGCATTCCCACCAACAATGTACAAGGGTTCCTTCTTCTCCACATCCTCGCCAACACCTCTTATGTCCTGTCTTTTTCACTCTAGCCATTCTGACTGGTCTTTTAATATCTAGAGTTCAAATCAGGTCTTCTTGATGGAAGGGGAATTTAATCTGTAGGTGCACCACTATCTTTTTAGATATTCCTGAGGGCAAAGTGCCCTAGCCCAAGGTCCAAACTCTACAGGCTGATACAGTTTGGGTTGGACAATGAGTCCAGATCCCATTTAGGATATTCTGATTGTATAACCTGAGTCATACCATCCATTTATCTCCGCTTTAGATTCTTCATCTGTCAAAATGGAGATCACAGGACTTTAAAGAGTTTATGTGTCCTGTACCTACTACATATTATATCGAAGCAGGTGCAAATAAAAGCAAAAGCCAAAAGTAACAAGGGAGAAGCTTATTTCCTGCAGATAAAAGTAGGACGTGGGGAGTACAGAACTGGAGTGGAAGCATTGCTCAAGATTTGCAGAGCCCCAAGTACCCAGCAACTTCCCACTCTGGCGTCCCCAGGATGGGGCCTTGGCATTCATGGCCCAGCTGGAACCATCCACACACAAGGCAGCAGGACGTAGGGAAAAATGAAAGGGGAAAGGAACACCTGCCAGCCATCCCTTAAGGATTATTCCCGAGCTGCCCTACTCAGGACACCACATCTATTTATATTTTGATTGGCCAGAATTTAGCTATAAGTGGAAATGTAGCCTCTTTTCAAGGTGGCTATCTGTTCAGCTACAATTCTATAGAAGGGAAATACCATAAATAGATGGGGGTGGTGGTTTCAGTAATTTCTCAGGTTTTAGAAGTTGTGTTTAGAAACTGGATGAAAGGAGTAAATTAATAATAATTTAAAAAAGAAAAGAAAACCTCTGTCCATCTGTACTCCCTGCAACACTCACTGGGGACGTATGGAAAATGTGGGATCGAAACCCAGGCACAAAGGACTCCAGGCTCAAGGATCTGCCCTTCAGAGAATCTCAGGCCAGAATTGAGTACACTCAGCAAATAACACTAACTAGAGAAATTAAGTACCGTGCTGTCAGCTGCTTAGAAATACTCATACACAACACCACAACGTTGTCACCCGCTCAGTGGAGTGACAAGCTTGCACGCAGAATACAATATTGGTTGTAACGCAGTGTCCTAAGGTATGTCGTCTTCTGTACGAATGTAGCTACTTAATCTGAATTGCTAAGTAGATGTAAAGAAACAAGGAGCTAAGGAGTCATTATGGACCACCCATTCAGGCCCTCGGACTCCAATTTGAAAAGAAGCAATAAAACAAAGCCAAGCAATGTCTCAAGGGTTATTTTTCCAGCACCAGTCTACACACACAGCGCCCCCATTATTCCCGTTGGAAATCCTCCAATGGGAGACACTTCTGGACATGTTAAAAAGCCAAGGCCTACACTCCACCAGGGGGTAAAACAATCCCATTACATGTTACAAAATACGTCCAGAAGTGCCCTTGTCACCACTTAGGCCTACTTTACCCTACCCCCAAACACACACACGCGCACACGCGCACGCACACGCACACACACGCGCGCGCACACACGCACGCACACACACACCCCTTCTTGCCTGAACTTGAAAACGGCAGGCCCCTTCCTTGTGCGCCATAAGTTTCAGATTCTGCCACCAGGTGGCAGGAGTAATCAAGAATTAGCAGGAATTACCCCGAAGGTCGGGCTGCTCCTCCGGCAGCCAGAAAAACGTCAGGATTCTGGAAGAGATCACAAGAACACCCAGTCGAAACTGGGGTATAGATGGGTAGACTGAGGCTGAGCAGATGTGACCGACCCAGCATCACACATGTAATTAGGGGCCCCGAAGACCAGCACCCTCCTCTACCTGTGCCTTGTATTTCCACCAGCTCATGTTTTATTTTTAACTTTTTGTTAAGGAAATTTTCAGCGTCTGTGAAAGTGAGAATCATAAAATGAGTCCCTAAGTGCCCACCAGCCAGATTCTGTAATGAGCAACACTTTGTCATCCTTCCCCGCGGTATATAGCGCCCCCTATTGTATTTGTTATCAAATACTCAGATGTACACATGGCCGCGCCCATTAATGCAACACTAAAATCACTGCTGTTCATTCAACCAAAAAGACTTGTTAGCGTCTCCTATGTGTGGAGACTGTGCTAAAGTAAGATATACAGCCATAACACAACGGGCAGTGTGGCAGCAACCCTTCCACGCATAAATCATGCGTGTGCTGGAAGTTAGATTTTATTCATGCTTTATACACTCTTGGGTTTCAATAGATGGAAAATGCAACCCAGCTCAGGACTATCATTCTTTTATAGCTTTTTGGAGCCAGCCAGAGAGCCAAAGTTAAAATCAAAGTCATACACGTGTTCTTTCAAAGGCAAGGTCACAGGCCTAGCAGAGGACATTTCCTAAAGAGCTAAAGGGACCTACCTGACATGGTTTATCTATCTTGTTGCCTTACTTGGAATGAAGTGCCTGAGGAAGGCAAATCAGGATGAGATAGGAGAAAGATTGGATTCCCCCTCAAAAAGGTAAGGGAGAAGTTAACCAAATGTCCATCACATCTCAAAGCAGCAGCTCAGGGGTGAGGACATGCCTCCAAGAACACAGCTTACTCACTTCCCTAAGGTAAAATCATGACAGCTTGACAAAAGAAGGCATTTTTCTTATTCTCGTTCTGATTCTCATTACTACCAGAGATTGCTTTAAACTAAACAAAACACATTTTAGCATCTCAAAATTCCAACGTCTAAGAAGAAAATTATCTGTCCTGCATTTTGCTTTATTTTATACATTGGAGGCCTATGTTATGTGACACACCTTAGTCTCAACTCTTATTATAAAGTGGCATGACTTAGATGCAGGTACCTGGTCCTCCTCTCTCTCGTTTTCAAGTTGGACCACACCATTCCTTCTAGCAGAGCAGAGCAAAACAGAAATCGTCTGTTTCTTTATGAGCCCAAGATTCACTGGTTCTTTCTTTATTCAGCTGACGCATCTGAGCACATCTCTGCCACCCCATCCTTCGAAAGTCTTCTAGGTCCTGTTTCTTGAGAGAACATTGGGGTTTTTTGGTTCTGAAATTGTATTTTTGCAATTTATGCTTTTTTCTTAGAATGAAGACGACTTTGGTGAGAGCCAGAAAACGTCAGGAAATAACTCGCTAAGGTGTAGAGTTACGCAAAACGGAGAACACAAAACCGCGATGCAGGTACTCCGGTGATGGTTGAGTGACTCTATTACCATGGTAACTGCTGTGCGGCAGGGACTAAGAGCTGTGGGGACAGAAAGCTGGTGCTCAGCTGGCACTCAGAGGAATGAATTAAATGGTAATAAGAATGTGTAAGGCAGAGTCGTGAAGACAATACACACACTCAAACGAAGAGATTTTGTATTGATACACTTGTCCCCAGAGTCTTCTGCTGGGGAGAGTATGTAGGCTCTCTCTGGACATGTCACTGGCACAGATTCCAAGCTCCATCCTAAAGCAAAAGGCACTGGCTTAAACCTAAGTGTCTCAATTTTAAAGCAGGTGAGGCAGATGAGGTAGGATGTGGTTCTAAAACTGTCCATCATGCCCTAGGGCTCCCAGAGACACGTAAGTTTACAGCACACTGAGGCATTCTGTCACAAGGCCACTTTTCTTTTTTTATATATTGAATTCTGGGCAGGACCTCATCAGAAGAAAGCCTTCTGCTCCTAAAAATTAAGCAGATTATCCATGTAGATCATCTTTTTTTTTTTTTTGGTAACACCTGGGTGCTGACTATGAAGCCATTTATTGGAGGGAGTTAGTCCCATGATAAAAAGAATAATTTGTTTGAAATAGAAAATGTGAGATATTATTGTAACAAAATTTGGAACATAAAAAATTACCTATATAAATCCAGAAAAAAGTAGGTGCCTAACATCTTAAAATATGGCCTTTTAAGACAAATATACACCCATGTGCATATGTCATGCTATCCATATCACTATTGTCCATTTTACTTAGTATATTGTAAAAAGTATCCATTTCACTCATTATTCAACAAAACAAGAGAAAACAACACTTCTGTCCATATGAAACCTGCACACAGTTTATAGTACCTTTGTTCATGGCAGCCAAAATGTGGAAGCAGCCAAGATCTCCTTTAGCATATGAATAGACGAATGAACTGTGGCTCATCCAGACAATGGAATATTCTTCAGCACCAAAAAGACATGAACCTTTGAGCCAAGTAAAGACAGGGGGCAGAGATTAAGAGCAAGATGGCAGAGGAGTAGGAAACCTAAATATGGTTGGTCCCAGGAATTCAGCTAGATAGTTATCAAACCTGAACACCTACAAACTCAACAGGAGATTGAAGAGAAGAGCAGCAATTCTTGGAACAGAAAAGTGACCACTTTCTGGAAGGTAGGACATGCAGAGAAGTGAATCCAAGGCAACATTTGGGAAGATAGACTGTGGTGGGGGTAGGGGCCGGCTCCCGGCAAGGGGTAGAGCAGTGAAGCACAAAATCAGAACTTCAAGAAGTCCTCTCCACGGATGGACATTGCTCCAGAGGCTAAGTGGGGGGTGGAGCCCTTGAGGGGACAGTGTGGTCTCAGGACCCGCAGGGTCACAGAAAGACCAGGGGTGTCTGAGTGCAGCAGAGCTCCCAGGTATCAGAGTGGGGAAGCTGGCTACAGAGACAGAGCCAAGGGGTGGGCTCTCAGCTTGGGTTACCTTAAATGTGATCCAAGGCACAGCTGGGCCACTGCTCTTAGAGCGGCGTGGAGTGTGCTGCAGGAAACAGCTGGGTTTGGAGACTCCAAACGTGGCTGGGCCAGATATAGAAACACTCGGTCACAGGTCGGGTGAACTCAGAGTGCTGCTGGAGACCAGGAAGATGGGAGGGACTGACTGCTTTTCTCCGAGGGCACAGTTAGGAGTGGGGCCCTGAGCTCTCAGCCTCTCCAGGGCCGGAGATTGGGAGGCCGCCATTTTCATTCCTGTCCTCCAAACCAGTACGGAAAGCATTCAGGGGACAAAAGCTCCTGAGAGCAAACCCAAACAGATTACTTAGCCTGGCCCCTGGCAAGGGTGGTGCAATTCTGCCTCAAGTAAAGACATTTGAGCATCACTGCAACAGGCCCCTCTCCCAGAAGATCAACAAGAACATCCAGCCAAGACCAAGTTCACCAATCAATGAGAACTGCAGAACTCCAGAGCTGGGGAAAGCAACACCTAAAATTCATGGCTTTTTTCCCATGATTCTTTAGTCTTTCAAAGTTAAATTTTTTTTTCTTATTCTATTTTAAAATTTTTTCCTCTTTCCTATTTTAATCTTTTTAAACTATTTTATCTTACCAATACCTTTTTTAAAAAATCTTTTTAAATTTTCATTGTTTCTATCCCTTCATTGTATTTAACCTTATTTTTTAATTTAAAAAAATTTTTTTAAAGATTTTGTTTATTTATTTGACAGAGATCACAAGTAGGCGGAGAGGCAGGCAGAGAGAGAGAGGAGGAAGCAGGCTACCCACCGAGCAGAAAGTCCCATGTGGGGCTTGATCCCAGGACCCCAGGATCATGATCTGAGCCAAAGGCAGAGGCTTTAACCCACTGAGCCACCCAGGTGCCCCTAACTTATTTTTTATATACATATAGGTTTCTCTTTCTTTAAAATTTCAGGATACAGTTTCTTCTAACAGATCAAAATATACCCTAAATCTAGTGCATGGCTTTGTTCTAGTCTCAGCCTGATCACATTCTTTCCTCTTTTTTTCTTTTTTCAAGCAACTTCTTATCAATTCCTTTTTTAAAATCTTTTTTAATTTTCATCTTTACATTCATATTCCATCCGTTCATTGTGTTTAACCTTATTTGTGTGTGTGTGTGTATATATGTATATATGTGTATATACATATATATATACATATGTGTGTGTGTGTGTGTGTATGGTTTTTTTTCCTTAATACTTTGGGAAGCAGTTTCTTCTAACAGACCAAAATACACCCAAAATCAAGTGTGTGGCTCTGTTCTATTCATCATTCTAATATATATATATATATATAGATATATTTTTTTTCCTCCTTTCTTCTCCCCCCAGTTTCAGGTCTCTTCCAATTTGGTTAGTGTATATTTTTCTGGGGTTGTTGCTACCCTTTCTGTATTTTGTTCTCTCATTCATCTATTCTTATCTGGATAAAATAACAAGGCAGAAAAACTCACCTCAGAAAAAACAAGAGGCAGTATCGACAGCTAGAGACCTAATCAATACAGACATTAGTGAGATGCCAGAACTAGAGTTCAGAATGATGATTGTCAGGGTGCTAGCTGGGCTCGAAATAATCATGGAACATACTAGAGAATCCCTTTCTGGAGAAACAAAATCCCCTTTTGGAGAAATAAGAGAACTAAAATCTAACCAAGTTGAAATCAAAAAAGCTATTAATGAGGTGCAAACAAAAATGGAGGCTCCTACTACCAGGATAAATGAGGCAGAAGAGAGACTAGTGATATAGAAGACCAAATGATGGGGAATAAAGAAACTGAGAAAAAAGATAAACAACTACTGGATCATGAGAGGAGAATTCTAGAGATAAGTGATACCATAAGACAAAACAATATTAGGATAATCGGGGTCCCAGAAGAAGAAAGAGAGAGGGAGCAGAAAGTATATTGGAGAAAATTATATCAGGGAATTTCCCTAATTTGGGGAAGGAAACAGGCATCAAAATCCAGGAGGCACAGAGAATCCCCCTCATAATCAATAAAAATAGGTCAACACCCCATCATCTAATAGTAAAACTTAAAGTCTCAGAGACAAAGAGAAAATCCTGAAAGCAGCTCAGGACAAGAGGTCTTTACATACAACAGTACAAATATTAGATTGGCAGCAGACCTATCCACAGAGACTTGGTAGTCCAGAAAGGACTGGCATGGTATATTCAGAGAACTAAACAAGAGAAATATGCACCCAACAATACTATATCCATCTAGGCTGTCATTGAAAATAGAAGGAGAGATAAAAAGCTTCCAGGTCAGTATTGACCCCAAAGATACAGATGTAGTGAAAAAAAGAGCCATATGTACCCCAATGTTCATAGCAGCAGTGGGCACAATTGCCAAACTGGAAAGAGCCAAGATGCTTTCCAACAGATGAATGGGTAAAGAAGATATGGTCAATATATACAATGGAATACTACGCCTACATCAGAAAGGATGAATACCCAACTTTTGTATCAACATGGACAAGACTGGAGGAAATGATGCTGGATGAAATAAGTCAAGCAGAGAAAGTCAGTTATCATTTGGTTTCACTTCCTTGTGGAGTATAAGGAATAACATGGAGGACATTAGGAGAAGGAAGGGAAAAGTGAATTGGGGGAAATCAGAGGGGAAGATGAACCATGCGAGACTGTGGACTCTGAGAAACAAACTGAGGGTTTTGGAAGGCTGTGAGGCAAGGGGATGGGTGGGAATTAAGGAGGGCACATATTGCATGGAGCACTGGGTGTGGTGCATAAACAATGAATCTTGGAACACTGAAAAAATAAAATTAAATTTTTAATAAAAAGCTTCCAGGACAAAAACTAAAAGAATTTGCAAACACCAAACCAGCCCTACAGGAAATATTGAAAAGAGTCCTCTAAGCAAAGAGAGAGCCTGAAAGAAATAGGCCAGAAAGGAACAGAGACAATACACAGTAACAGGCACCTTACAGGAAATACAATGACACTAAATTCATATTTTTCTATAGTTACCCTGAATGTAAATGGGCTAAATACCCAAATCAAAAGACGTAGGGTATCAGAATGGATTAAAAAAACAAGACCCATCGATATGCTGTCTACAAGAAACTCATTTTAGACCCAAAGACACCTCCAGATTTAAAGTGAGGAGGTGGAAAAAATTTACTATGCTAATGACATCAAAAGAAAGCAAAGCTGGGGTGGCAATCCTTACATCAGATAAATTAGATTTTTAGCCAAAGTCTATAATAAGAGATGAGGAAGGACTCTACATTGTACTTAAAGGGTCTGTCCAACAAGAAGATCCAACGGTTTTAAATATCTATGCCCCTAATGTGGGAGCAGCCAATTATATAAACCAATTAATAACTAAATCAAAGAAGCACATCAACAATAATACAATAATAGTAGGGGACGTTAACACCCCCTCACTGAAATGGACAGATCATCTAAACAAAAGATCGACAAGGAAATAAGGGTTTTACATGACACACTGGAACAGATGAACATCACAGATATATTCAGAACATTCCATTCCAAAGCAACAGAATACACATTCTTCTCTAGTGCGCATGGAACATTCTCCAGAATAGATCACATCCTGGGTCACAAATCAGGTCTCAGCTGGTACCAAAAGATTGGGATCATTCCCTACATATTTTCAGACCACAGAGCTTTGAAACTAGAACTCAACTGCAAGAGGAAAGTTGGAAAGAACTCAAATACATGGAGGCTAAAGAGCATCCTACTAAAGAATGAATGGGTCAACCAGGAAATTAAGAAGAATTTTAAAAATTCATGGAAACAAGAGAAAATGAAAACACAAGTATTCAAAAAATCTTTGGGACACAGCAAAGGCAGTCCTGAAAGGAAAATATATAGCAATACAAGCCTTTCTCAAGAAGCAAGAAAGGTCTCAAGTACACAAGCAAACCCTACACCTAAATGCGCTGGAGAAAAAACAGCAAACAAAGCCTAAACCCATCAGGAGAAGAGAAATCATGAGGATCAGAGCAGAAATCAATGAAATAGAAACCAAAAGAATAGCAGAGCAAATCAACAAAACTAGGAGCTGGTTCTTTGAAAGAATTAATAAAATTGATAAACCTCTGGCCTGACTTATCAAAAAGAAAAGAAAAGGACCCAAATTAATAAAATCATGAATGAAAGAGGAGAGATCACAACCAACACCGAAGAAATAAAAACAATTTTAAGAACATATTATGAGCAGCCATACATCAGCAAATTTGACAATCTGGAGGAAATGGATGCATTCCTAGAGACGTATAAACTACCAAAACTGAACCAGAAAGAAATAGAAAACCTGAACAGACCCTAACTCCACAGTAGGGAGATTGAAGCAGTCATCAAAAATTTCCCAACAAACAAGAGCCCAGGGCCAGATGGCATCCAACAAACATTGCAAGAATTAATACCTATTCTCCTGAAACTGTTGCAAAAAAATAGTAATGGAAGGAAAACTTCCAAACTCGCTTTATGAGGCCAGAATCACCTTGATCCCCAAACCAGACAAAGACCCCATCAAAAAGGAGAATTACAGACCAATATCGCTGATGAAAATGGATGTAAAATCCTCACCAAAATAGTAGCCAATAGGATCCAACAGTATATTAAAATGATTATTCACCACAACCAAGTGGGATTTATTCCTGGGCTGCAAGGCTAGTTCAACATCTGCAAATCAATCAATGTGATACAATAATTAACAATAGAAAGAACAAGAACCATATGACACTCTCAATAGATGCTGAAAAAGCATTTGACAAAGGACAGCATCCTCTCTTGATCAAAACTCTTTACTGTATAGGGATAGAGGTACATACCTCAATATCACCAAAGCCATCTATGAAAACCCACAGCAAATATGATTCCCAATGGGGAAAAACTGATAGCTTTTCCCCTAAGGTCAGGAACATGGCAGGGATGTCCACTCTCACCACTGCTATTCAACATAGTACTAGAAGTCCTAACCTTGTCAATCAGACAACAAAAAGAAATAAAAGGCATCCAAATCAGCAAAGAAGAAGTCAAACTCTCACTCTTTGCAGATGATATAACACTTTATGTGGAAAACCCAAAAGACTCCACTCCAAAACTGCTAGAACTCATACAGGAATTCAGTAAAGTGTCAGGATACAAAATCAATCCATAGAAATCAGTTGCATTTCTATGCACCAACAACAAGACAAAAGAAAGAGAAATTAAGGAGTTGATCCCATTTACAATTGCACCCAAAACCATAAGATACCTAGGAATAAACCTACCAAAGAGGCAAAGAATCTGTACTACAAAAACTATACAGTCCTCATGAAAGAAATTGAGGAAGACAAAAAGAAATGGGAAAATGTTCCATGCTCATGGATTGGAAGAACAAATATTGTGAAAATGTCTATGCTACCTAAAGCAATCTACACATTTGATGCAAGCCCTATCAAAATACCATCAATTTTTTCAAAGAAATGGAACAAATAATCCTAAGATTTATATGGAACCAGAAACAGACCCCAAATAGCCAGAGGAATGTTGAAAAAGAAAACCAAAGTTGGTGGCATCACAATTCCAGGCTTCAAGCTGGCATTGAATTCCAGGCTTACAAAGCTGTCATCATCAAGACAGTATGGTACTGGCACAAAAACAGACACATAGATCAGTGGAACAGAATAGAGAGCCCAGAAATGGACCCTCAGCTCTATGGTCAATTAATCTTTGACAAAGTGGGAAAGAATGTCCAATGGAAAAAAGACAGTCTCTTCAACAAATCGTGTTGGGAAAATTGGACAGCCACATGCAGAAGAATGAAACTGGACCATTTCCTTACAGCACACACAAAAGTAGACTCAAAATGAAAGACCTCAATGTGAGAAAGGAATCCATCAAAATCCTTGAGGAGAACACAGGCAGCAACCTCTTTGACCTCAGCCGCAGCAACTTTTTTCTAGAAATATCGTCAAAGGCAAGGGAACCAAGGGCAAAAATGAACTATTGGGACTTCATCAAGATCAAAAGCTTTTGCACAAAGGAAACAGTAAACAAAACCAAAAGACAACTGACAGAATGGGAGAAGATGTTTGCAAACGATATATCAGATAAAGGGCTAGTATTCAAAACCTATAAAGAACTTATCCAACTCAACACCCAAAGAACAAATAATTCCAATCAAGAAATGGGCAAAAGTCATGAACAGAACATTTCTGCAAAGAAGACATCCAAATGGCCAACAGATACATGAAAAAGTGCTCAACATCACTCGGCATCAGGGATATACAAATCAAAACCATGGTGAGATACCACCTCACACCAGTCAGAATGGCTAAAATTAACAAGTCAGGAAATGACAGATATTGGCAAGGATGTGGAGAAAGAGAAACCTTCCTACACTGTTGGTGGGAATGCAAGCTTGTGCAGCCACTCTGGAAAACAGTATGGAGGTTCCTCAAAAAGTCATAGAGCTACCCTATGACCCAGCAATCGCACTACTGCATATTTACACTAAAGATACAAATGTAGTGATCTGAAGGGCATGTGCACCCCAATGTTTACAGCAGCAATGGCCACAATAGCCAAACCATGGAAAGAACCTAGACATCTATCAACAGATGAATGGATAAAGAAGATGTGGTATATATATACAATAGAATACTATGCAGCCATCAAAAAATGAAATCTTGTCACTTGCAATAATGTGGATGGAACTAGAGGGTATTATGCTAAACGAAATAAGTCAGTCAGAGAAAGACAATTATCATATGATCACTCTGATATGAGGAATTTGGGAGACAGGGCAGGGGGTCTTGGGGGGAAGGGAGGAGAAAAAATGAAACAAGATGGGACCAGGGAGGGAGACAAACCATAAGAGACTCACGAAACAAACTGAGGGTTGCTAGGGGGTGGTGGGGGGAGAGATAAGGTGACTGGGTTATGGACATTGGAGAAGGTATATGCTATGGTGAGTGAGGGTACAGGTCTGTGAATTGTGTAAGACTGATGATTCACAGACCTGTATCCCTGAAGCAAGTAATACATTATATGTTAATTTTTTAAAAAGACAAGACATGGGGGAATATTATATGTGTATTGCTAATTAAAAGAAGCAGTCTGAAATGGTTACATACTTTATGATTCCAAGTATATGACAAAGGAAAAGGCAAAAACAGTGAAGACAGTAAAAAGACCAGAGGTTACCAAGAGGTGGGGAGGGACATGTGGGCAGAGCACAGAGGATTTGGGGGCAGTGAAACTACTCTGTGGGATACTATTATGGTGGATACATGTCCTTATGCATTTATCCAGACCCACAAAATGTATAACACCAAGAGGGAACCCTAATGTAAACTATAGAATTTGGGGGCTAATATGTCCATGTAATTTCATCAATTGCAACAAATTTACCACTCCGGTAGGAAACGTGCTAATGGGAGAAGCTATGCATGAGTGGGATCAGGGAAATTTCTACTTTCTCCTCAATTTTGCTGAGAACTGAAACTGCTCTTTAAAAAATGAAGTCTCGTGGACTCTGAAAAACAATCTGAGGGTTTTGAAGGGGCAGGGGGTGGGTGGTTGGGGGAGCCAGATGGTGGGTACTAAGGAGGGCGTATATTGCATAGAGCACTGGGTGTGGTGCAAAAAACAATGAATTCTGTTATGCTGAAAAGAAATTTAAAAAAATGAAGTCTCTTTTTAAATTGTTTCACAAAACAATCAAAAACAAAAAAAATTAGATTTTTTTTTATTTTTATGGACAAGAATATAAAGAGCAAGAAGTAGCCACTGGATTTGCAACAATGGTCCTTAGGTGATCCTGGCAGCAGCCATCTCAGTAGAAGTCTGAGTGAGTAGGATGTGAGGATCACTAAAAATAAAGGCAATTCTTTCAAGTGGTTTGTCTGTGAAGGAAAGGAGGAAAGGTAGATATTGACCCCTTTTGTTGTTATTATCATTTTTGGTTGTTGTTAGTTTTTTTTTTTAATTTTTAATGCTAACTCTTTATTTCACTTTAAAGTTTATAAATAATTTTTTTCAAGTGCTATATTTAACATTTTTTAAAGATTTTATTTATTTGACAGACACAGGCAGAGAGGCAGACAGAGAGAGAGGAAGGAAAGCAGGCTCCCTGCTGAGCAGAAAGCCCAATGCAGGGCTCGATCCCAGGACCCCAGGATCATGACCTGAGCTGAAGGGAAAGGTTTTAACCCACTGAGCCACCAAGGCGCCCCTGTTTTTAACATTTTATTTAATTTTTGCACTAGCTTGTTAGGAGATGATATTCTTTGGCTCATTTTATAGCAGATAAAAAATAAGAACATCAAATTATATAAAGTCATTTCAGTATAAACTCAGGGTGCAATTGTTTCCCAGAATTCATAAGTTTAGCTCAATTTCCATACTTCTTTTTCTTTTTATGAAATGTTAGTCACCACACGGTACATCATTAGTTTTTCATGTAGTGTTCCATGATTCATTGTGTGCATATAACACCCAGTGCTCCATGCAATCCGTGGTTTGTTTTAAAGACGGAGACAGGTTCTTACTATGGCAGCACATATACTAAAATTAGAAAGACAGAAAGATTAGCATAGCCCCTGCACAAGGATGACATGCCCATTTGTGAAGCATTCCATATTTTTAATACTAAAAAACCATAAGCTGATTAAAAAATGGGCAGAAGATATGAATAGACCTTTCTTCAAAGAAGACATCCAGATGGCCAACAGAACCATGAAAAGGTGCTCAACATCACTCATCATCAGGGAAATCCAAGTCAATACCACAATAAAATATTACTGCACACCTGTCAGAATGGCTAAAATCAAAAACACAAGGAACGACAAGTGTTGGCAAGGACGGGGAGAAATAATGAATCATTGAACACTACATCAAAACCTAATGATATACTATATGCTGGCTAACTGAAATAAACAAACAAATAAATAAATAAATAAATAATAAAATTTTTAAAAAGAAAGATGAGGAGAAAAAGGAACCTTCAAGCACTGTCAGTATGAATGCAAACTGGTGCAGCCACTGCAGAAAAGAGTATAGAGGTTCCTCAAAACTTTAAAAAGAGAACTACGCTGGGATCCAGTAACTGCACTCCTGGGTATTTATCCAAAGAATACAAAGAGATACATGCGCCCTTATGTTTATTGCAGCATTATTTACAATAGCCAGACTATGGAAGCAGCCCAAGTGTCCATCGATAGATGAATGGATAAAGAAGAGGTGATATATATATCCTACATATATGTAATATATAGCACTATTATTGGGCTATAAAAAAAGAGTGGAATGCTGCCATTTGCAACAACATGGATGGATCTAGAGAGTATAATGCCAACTGAAATAAATCAGTTGAAGAAAGACAAATACTATATGATCTCACTCATATGTGGAATTTAAGAAACAAAACAAATGAACAAAGAAGAAAAGAGATATACCAAAAAACAGACTTAGCTATAAAGAGATGGTTACCAGAGGGGCAGCGGGTGGGGGAATGGGTGAAATAGGGGAAGGGGATTAAGAATATACTCATCATGATGTAAATGAGTAGATGTAATATGTAGAGAATTGTTGAAGACTATATTGTACACATGAAATTAAAATAAAAATGTATGTTAAATATATTAAAATTAAAATTGTTATTTATTTGTTTATTTGACAGAGATCACAAGTAGGCAGAGAGGCAGGCAGAGAGAGAGAGGGGGAAGCAGGATCCCTGCTGAGCAGAGAGCCCAACGGGGGCTCAATCCCAGGACCCTGGGACCATAACCTGGGCTGAAGGCAGAGGCTTTAACCCACAGAGCCACCCAGGTGCCCCTAAATTAAAATTTTTTAAAAAGAAAAATGTCTATACCAATCTGATAAGTAAAAATAAACAAACAAATAAAATGGGAAATGTTTGGGGGGAAAATAGAACAGTTAATGTCAGACATTCTATAGAGAATAGGTAACTTGAAATTTCACTATAAGAAAATAATAATCATGATTATTTAAATCAAATATCTGTCAAACTTTAACTATTGGCTAAGCTAGGCATTGGATGGGAATGAAATGAATAAGTGTCCTGTCTACCCCTGTCCTCAGCAGCTGCAGCTTGGACTCCAGTGGTCTCTTTCTATTATCCTTCACCTTCCTAATTCCTGGGGTCCAGCCCAGAAAATGAAGGTAGTCTAAATGAAGTGTATAATGGAGTGTGGCATCAAATGACTATATGATCTTTGAGAATCCTTTCAGCTCAGAGACACGCTTATGACTTCATTTTATATTTTTATTTTATTTTATTTTGAGAGGGGTGTGGCTAAAGGGAAAGACTCTTATGCAGGCTCCATGCCCAGGGCAGAGCCTGATGCAGGGCTCAGTTTCACGACCCTGAGATCATGACCTGAGCCAAAATCAAGAGACAGACACTTAACCGACTGAGCTACCCAGGTGCCCCACTTACAACTTATTTCTAAGTTCTCACACAGTCCAGAGAATCAACAGCTACCTGGGATATGACAGAAAGTAAAAGCTGAGATTTGACATTATCCCTCCTAGAGTATGTTCAAAACTCTTCCATGTCTGCATACTTCCTTGCCACCTTCCCTTGCCATGCTTACAATAGATGGAACTTTTTGAGACATTATTGCAAAATGAAGGGAGGCAGAAAATCCTCTATGCTATCCTGAGAACAGAATAGGTCATGGATATTTAAAAAGTTTGAATGGTACATAGAAAGATAGCCTAGGTATATACTTCACTCCATTAATCAGAGCAAGGGTTTGATGAGAAAGGGAAATACTTCCAAACTTTAGCCCACTGATAGAAGGACCCTAGTTCCCAAGAGAAAGTTTATCAGCTCTTGAAGATCCTGGGCTTGTGTTCCCATCTGCAGACCAAGTGTTGGACTGCCAGGAAAAATAAACTAGCCTTGGTCTTCGTCCTTTGGAAACCAGGATTGGCAGAGTATAAAAGGAGATTTATGCAGCCTCTGAAATTGAGTTCATTTAACTCCTGCCTGAAAACAGAGCAGGGGTTGAATGACTGCAGTAGAGACAGGAACAAAAAGTAGAGCTATGAACCTGTCCCCTAAAGAAAAGAAGGAAATACCAACAGCTCCTTTGGAAGAAAAAGGAGAGAGAAGTGTGATCCTGGATTTTTTGTGATAAAGGGGGAAATGTCTGCACAAGAAGACAATAAGAGCTATTTTCTTGCATAATAATTTTAAAAGAGCTTTTGTCAGTCCTTTGCCGAAATGCTGAGCAAAAGAGATGAGTGTCTATTATGCCCCGGCTTCTCACTATTCCATCTCTGCTGCAATGTTTGATTTCCAGGACGAAGAGCAAGTCACCATTGAGCAGGATTCTTTAAGAAACAAAGAAGATGAGGCGGATGACCCAGAGACACATCAAAAAGGGTACAGGTTTAAATTAGAGGAGTAACCTTACTGACCTCCTATTTGGTTTTGTCACTTTGTTTTATCCTCATCTAATTTCAATCATTTATTATTATTCATTATCTATTACCACCACTACCACCCACCCAACAGCATTTTCAGAAAAATTAATGCTCTATGATAATCACTGTGGTAAATTCAAACTGCTGATGTCCTCTGGGAACCCAATATCCAGGACAGTCTTCTAATTAAAGCCATAAATTACCAACTAATTGCTCCAGTCCATGCAAAAGTAGTTAATTCATCTTCTCAATGTCAGTCAATAAGCAATTGATTTCTCAAAACCCGATCCACATTAAGTCCCCACAAACTTGCTCTTATACTGTAGTATCTTAAAGGTATTCCAAGTCCTTATTGCTCCATGAAGTAAGAGAGGCAAATAATTTTCTTTATTTTTTGGACCAGGAAAATGAAGCTCAGAGAAGTGACTTACTCAAGGTTAGTCAACTAGAGACGAACAAAGCTAACTTAACAATTTCAGCTTCTGATTCCTAGTCCAAGATTGTCTGGTTCATCATAACTTTCAAGTATTTGTCAAATTTCTGAATGTCCATTTAAATTTTATTTAAATTTCTATGTCTCTGAGGAACTTTGTTTTTATGCATCAGAAGGTCTCTCTGGAGTTGGTGAGAATTAAGATTAAAAGCTCTTGTCACCATCCACAACATTTACTACCTCAGAAACCTGAGCTTAGAGCCATCTTTCATTTTACTCTATGGATCTCTGACCCCCAGGGGCTGAGAAACTGTCTGGGGTGGGTAGAGATACTCAGCTTTCCCCTAATGATAATGGGATAGAAGTAATCTCCAGGAGGATAGAAATGATCTAGTCAAGATTACCAAATGGCTGAAGCCTCTATTTTGAGCTACTTTAATTTATACAGTATAAGATTACTGTCTTGGACCACACACACTCCATGCAATTAAAGAATCTGATGAACCCAACCTGAAGTACATGCATGTGCCCAATTCAATGTTGCCTTCCACCTCTGCCACTTTGAAACACTACCAGAAATCGAAGACAATGGATCATCAGCCTTTCCCAAGTTCAGCCATGAAAACTTGGTATTTACTGAATTTTTATTTCCTCCATATCTTCTGGATCAGTGTTTCTAATTCACTCATATACATAACACCAAAGTTCTCATGATATAAAACTCATCATTACTATGTCTGATATGCTCTCATATATCCTATTTTTTCTTATTAAAGATGGATGTCCCGCACTGTGCTCTTCTTAATCCATGGATGGGTTCCAACCCACACTGATGGAATACTGTTCCAGATAAGCAACACACACTAACATCTCATTTATCCAGTAATTCAACAAATGCCCATCAAGCAGCCTCATCCCCAAGGGTCCTAATGCTACTAGGCTCATGTATATTCTCCAAGAAGTTAGCTTGTCAAGGTTTTATTATGAAATATGATCAAAGAAGACAGTAGGAGTAAAGCACAGAAGGATGCCTCTGTACAAGGAGATGCAAGAAGGTGTTGTATGAGTGAGGGGCTTTGGCTGTACCCTGAAAGGTGCAGGGGATGCCAAGACTTGGACACTCAGGCATAGCTGCTGCAAGATGGAGAAGTGGAGGGGAGGTCCCAGCTCAGGCCTGAGTCCTTTGAGATCCTGAAGATGAGGAATCTCCTCTAGGGACTAGAAGTGAACTAGAAGTGGCAATGATTAAATGTATGAATAAATTCCTTCCTCCAGTAGGAAAAGAAGAGGTCTCCATTAGAAGGCACACTGAGGAAAGAGACAAGTGCAGGGAAGCCTGATTTCAGGGCAGGAATGGAGGGAACCAGGAGCACCCCAGGAGAAGTAGAGGACAGTACCATGTGTATGGTCCTGGGGCCCCTCCAAACTCACTGGCTGATGGACACTGTCCTCCCCAACAGAAGTAGTCAATGCACATTGACTCACTCACTACCTACCACCCCCTAACAAAGCTCTGGACAGAAACAAAGGCATGCCAACAATGCCAGAACTTTCTGGAAAGCTATCTTACAACCTGCTAGTTGGTAGCTCTGAAATCCACAAGATTCTTCTTTATATTTCAAGCACCCAGTGAAGTCTGTAGTCTCCCACTAACAAATGTGGTAAGCCAGGACGGGGAACAACCAACTTACTCAAACTGTATGAGACCAGAAGGGGTGAGAGTTTCTAAAATGAACATTTCATAACCGTGGCTTAAAAGCTATCAAAGGCCCTCATAGTCCAGTGAGAAACACTCTCATCTTATGATTTATTTTTGGCTTTTGGTTAGTTACCGTTTCCCTTGCTCTGTTTCCAGAAGCATGTTTTCTGCATTTCTGTAAGTCCTCGGGGCTTGGCACACCCACACAGCAAACGCTGATCCACGCCATGGCCGATTATAGTCTTAAATGAGATGAGTATCCCATTTCTATTTTGCAGGACATACACTTCACCAATTTGTTCATTTACTCGCTTGATTTACAAAGGCTCATCTAGCTCAGTATGTCGGTTTATTTCATGTTTTTGATATTTACTTCTGCCTGCCTTTTTGTTTTTGTGTTGTTACAGATATCTGGAAAGGAAATATGATACAGTTTGTGATTTTTATAAGAAACACAAAACTACCTTTTGGTACATCATCAGGAGCATCTTAATACTAGGTAAATAATGAAAGGAAGATGGATGCCAGTGTCTTTTCATGAGAATTCCCCAATTACTAGTTTTCTGTAGAAAGAAAATAAATCTTTCTAATCTTTTTGTTCCCCTGGACTTCAGTGAATCCGGAGAAGCAGAAATGTTAATCAAGAAGCCCTGAGTGATGGGTCTCAACTGGGGTTGCCTATGCAGATTGTTTCCCTTTTCAGTGTATGCAGCTAGCAGCTAATTATTCAGGTCCCCTACTCTTACGGCCTTTGTTGTTGTGACAGATTTAAGGGTTGGTTAATGCAAATCCAGGTAACTAGAAGACATGGTGATACTCACCAGGTGGGAGTCTAATTGCAGAGGGCAATCTAAGTGAAATTCATACTTCATGCAAATACAATGTAAGCAGGAGCCTAGGGTCATGTAGGCTGTTCCTCTTGCCTATCTTTGCAGATGAGCAGGTCCCCTATTTTGACTCCCTCCAAAGCAAAGGTTTCCACAGCCCATTTTGAAGAACACTCCTGTCTATAAAATGAGAACCCACGCACCCAAGTCCATTGACATTAATTCAAGATCACTGCACCTCCAAGGTCAGTAGCTTGGTTGGTGGTCAGATAGCTGAAATGAGGAACAGCAGGGTTGAAAGCTTCCTCTATACTGGACCACCTAGTATTCTAGGCTTTTCAGGCCATGCAGCAAAGACCAAACAACTCTGCATTCAGCGTCTTCTTGGTTGAACCTCCCCTTGGCTGAGCTGCTTCAGTGCTATAGGCTGGTCAGCAGCTTGGTGTGGGTGATGTACCCTGTCTGCACTCACTCTCTCAACAGGTTACCTGAAGATTGTGATTGCAGCTTGTGCGCTGAACTTTCAGAGAGCCCTTCCCCTTTTCGTGATCACCGTGGCCGCCATCTTCTTTGTGGTCTGGGATTATTTTATGGCCAAATACGAGCATCGAATCAATGAGTGCCTGTCTCCTGGCAAAAGGCTCCTAAAAAACCAGTGGTTCTGGATGAAGTGGTAAATGTACCCAGTCCTCTTGTTGCATTTGAGAGGGAAGTTAGTCTTTTCCAACAGTGTTACAAAAACACATTCTGAAATTGCTCCCTCATTTATGGGCTATTGAAACTAGAAATAACCAAATTATAATGCCTTCATTTTACAAACAGGAAATCAAGGTCTAAATAGGGCAATGACTCATTCAAGATATGTACGAATGTCCCTACAATATGCTTTAATTTCAAGTGCCACCAAATGATAAAATGTTGTGCAAGCAATGGGACAGTTCTGTCTTAGGGAGGCAGCTTTCTGCTCGGGGCCTCTTTGAGAGGAAGACCCTGTGAATTATTAAAGCTGACTCTTTCCTATAGGACCCCATATCCTATGAGTGAGCACTCAGGGCTTTTCCCTCCGCCTATTTCTGTGGAACCTCCTCTTCCTCCAGGTGGCTCTAATGGATTGGACACAGGACAGGTTCTCCCCAGAGTAGCTCACAAGGGATGTACCAGGAAAGTTCACAAATCCTTGGCCTAATAACACAGGATTGTGCAATCTCAACAAGCTTTCTGGCTCTGCCCTCTAAGCTGTAAGTCAAACTTGTCATACCCACTGGATCCTCCAAGGAGTCAGAACACATTCTGAAGTCCAACTTAGCTCTCTGAGGTTCAGTTGAAGTCCCCCATCCCCAGAGAACACATCTCAAGTTCTCCCCTAAAGGGAAGAAAGGTAAAATCTCTCCCATCTCCCAAAATGAAAGTGAGAACTCACAGCAGATCTCTCAAAGATACCACCAGACTTCCCTCTCAAAGCATCCTTTCTCATCTCTGACCCCTTTGTATGTCCTTGAACTAGTGAAGAGCCCAAGAGTTGTAGAATGTGCTTAAGACAGTGCGTAATATTTTTTTTTATTTTTTTATCGTTTGGCTATCTGCCTTTATAGCCACAACAAAAGAGGGTTTGTACAATATCTAGAAGCATAACTTCCTGGTGCCAGGGTATGCTGCTCTTAATGCATTTTTTATTTGTTAGTTGAAGCCTGCTCCAGATTTTCAGGTTAGCATAACAAATGATGTTAATGCCTCCTTTCTTATTCTCTTAGGGTGATTTGGACCTTACTGATCCTGGGAGTTATTTTCTGGCTGATCTTTGACACCGCCAAATTGGGTCAACAGCAGCTGGTGTCCTTTGGTGGCCTCATAATGTATATTATCCTGATATTTTTATTTTCCAAGTACCCAACCAAAGTAAGTGTGAAATCGATCTTTTTCAGCTTGTTCCCTCTTTTTTCGCCCCTCATGTCTAAATTGCTCAAAATAATGAGTGTGAGAGAATTTCACTGTTATTCAGTGTTTGTCTTACCTTGCTATGCTACATTACGTGGCTAGAGTGCCTTTCTTCCCAAGCTTTCTGGGCGCTAGTACTCTCTCATTTTTCATTCTCAGTAATTTTCCAGTTACACCACCAGGGAGGTGTTCTCTCCTGCCAAGTCCAATTTCTACTCATGTACCCCACCTCCCTCCATCAAACACACAAAGAAAATTTATCTATTTTGATCCGGGTTTCCCCAGGCCAGTAAATAATCTAATATTCTACCACTGGATTCTGCCATTTATCAAATTTCTATTTGCAAGTTAGATTATTTTACTGTAAAAATCTGTTCTTTTTTTTTTTTTTTGACAGAGAGAGATCACAAGTAGATAGAGAGGCAGGCAGGCAGAGAGAGAGAGAGAGAGGGAAGCAGGCTCCCTGCTGAGCAGAGAGCCCGATGCGGGACTCAATCCCAGGACCCCGAGATCATGACCCGAGCCGAAGACAGCGGCTTAACCCACTGAGCCACCCAGGCGCCCCCTGTAAAAATCTGTTCTTAACCAGTTTTGTTCCCACTGAATTCAATTCTCATTCTCATTTTATCAGCCTGTAACCGATTAAATGGGCAAGAATTCAGAGATATCAAAGCTTTCACTCACAATTCAGAATGGCAAACTCCAGAAGATTTTATTGGCTTTCTGAAAGGTTGACCCAAGAAAAACAAGTCACCTAGTAGGATCCAAAGTGCCTGCCCACCTCGGGTCAGCATCTCCACTGCTATCTATGCCTCTGATACCACAGTTCTTTGCAGCCCACTCATCTCAGCACCAAAAATGAAAGCAGATGATTGTGCATTCCTGCTGCACTACCTGGCTCTGCATTAGAGTTAATTTGTTCCTTTTACAGTGAAATGGAAGCCCTCACAGGGTGGAATTTCACTTAATTCACTTACAAATTGTCAGATTAACAAACCTTGGGCACACAGAGAGAAGCCATGTTCTGCCTTTCCATTTTCCAGACAGGGGAAGTAATTATATGTCTCTAACATTACAGCATGGCAAAGAGGACCCAATCCCTCCTCCTTTAATGGAGTCTCCTCTAAGACTATTCTTTTTCTTTTTTAAGATTTTTATTTATTTATTTTGAGAGAGAGAGAGAGAGAGAGACAAAGTGAGAGAGAGCATGAGAAGGGAGGTCAAAGGGAGAAGCAGACTCCCCATGGAGCTGGGAGCCCAATGTAGGACTTGATCCCAGGACTCTGGGACCATGACCCGAGCAGAAGGCAGTTGCTTAACCAACTGAGCCACCCAGGAGCCCCTAAGACTGTTCTTTATGTCTAAGTTATTTCATCATGATATAATAGGTACATACTCTCCGGGGACCGAAGCCTTCAAACTCAGGGTTTGAAAGGGGGAATGCAACCCTGAGATCTGGGGGCATGATTCTATCAAGAGATTCTCTGCTCTCAGCTGCTTTGGGCTCCCAAACTGTGGATCATTGGCCACACGTGAGAAGTTTCCAAGGAAATCGTGACCCTCTCGGCATGTATACTGAGCTTAGCATTCATTTTCTAGTAAGATCTATCTCTCCATCTTTCTGCCTAGGTTTACTGGAGGCCTGTCTTTTGGGGAATTGGGTTACAGTTTCTTCTCGGGCTCTTAATCCTAAGGACTGACCCCGGATTTATGGCTTTTGATTGGTTGGGCCAACAAGTTCAGGTGAGTTGGGTTCAGATGAACATCTTGCTTATAAGTGCTTTTGACATTTGGCTATAATCCTCAAGACATGTCAGAAATAGGTTTCTTCATCTGCATGAGTTGACCCACATTTCTGTTTGTATAGAATACATTAATCTGTCTAGTTTATTAATATTACATTTGTCCCTCCCCCATATCATCCATTGTACCACTCCCCTATCCCAAATGTCCCTTTCACCCTGCCCCAGAGGTGTCATACTTCTAAGATGGTTCCACAAACAGAAAAACAGGCTTTCTTCATACCAAGTGCTAACTAGTGCCATCTGTGTGCCATGTATGGTTTGCTGGAACAAACTGACACACCTGGCTCCTTCTTGAGCCTCCTGGAGTCAGACTGAATGTCACAAATGACAGGAAATCTGTATGTGGGTATAGTTCAAAAATATTCTTCCATGCCATCCATTGGAGCAAGGAAAATTACAAAAATCTACCTTCCATGTCTAACCAGCAAGTTTGCTGGGCTCCCCATCTGCAGAGCCTGGGAGGTCCTGTAGACACAATTCCGTGGTTGTAATGATCGTCTGCTTTTCCTTTCTTTCACTCAGACCTTCTTGGAATACAGTAACACTGGTGCTGAATTTGTCTTCGGCGAGACATACGCAGAGCACTTCTTTGCATTTAAGGTAAAACCAAATCCCTTTTTGAAGTAGTTACTTCCTTTTCAGTACCTTCTGGGTCTTTGTCCCAGATATTCTGATTAGAATATCTACTAGATATTAATATCTAATACCTAATTAATTAATACTAATTAGATATTAATACTAATTGATATTAATACTACTATCTATTAGATATTCTGATAGAAACTGACCAGAAACCAGATATACACCTGCGAGGCATGTCCTGGGTGGATATCACATCACTGCCTTTTCTCATTTATCAGATTTTTTCTAAAGTCAGTAGATAGCAAACATTTTTCTTGGTTACCATAGCATGGAGGGAAACAGCTATAAGTCAGACATATACAAATACTTTTGAGGGGGCTCCTGGCTTTGCCTGAGATACTTCTGAAAAATCATATGGGACAATAGTATCTGAGGCATCTGGGGAAGGAACATCCGGTAGCTGGCAGTGAGGAGGCATATGGCCACTGATGGCTTCCAGGCCTGGGATGAGTGACAGCTCTCTGCTCAGGAACCTTCTCCATCTCCCAAAAGGAGACGGCTGCTCACCCCATTAACCTCTCTTCTTCCAGAGCCATTTTCATGCTAAACCCTTCCTGTCTTTCCTTCAGCATAGCAGGCCTGGAAGCTGGGCCTTCTCCCAAACCAAGGAGGCACATTATGCTCCAGGGGAAAGGGAAGCTGGCCTCTGTGCACTCCCACAACCCCCAGGAAGCTCACTTTCCCCTGTGAAGACCCTACAAATACTCGTTGATGAGGCAGAAAGATGAATTCAGCTTTTCCTTCAGCATTCTTTTTTTGTGGTATTGTTATTCCTATGCTTCTAACTTATTTTCTCACTTAGGGACTCTGAGTTTACCTCCAATCTACCCAGGCTTCAGTTGGGTCAACGTTTATGCTGAATCTTTTTTTTTTTTAATTGCTGAGCCCAGAATTGGGAAAAAGAAAGTCACAAGGGAGGTATAACTTGCTGCCCAGATTGTGCCAGTGTCTTTGGACATTTCCTACCCACCCACCTCCCTCTTCCCCAGAGCAGTGGCCTCTATCCTTTCTGCCAAAGCAGAATCCCCGTGAGAACATTCAAGAGATAAGCCCCTTTAATTCCCTGAAGCTTTCAGGAAGGCTCTGCTTGCCCATTAAAGCCAACGTAAGTGAGTGAGCTCTGAATAATGGCACAAATGTCTTCTAATATATATTATTAATAGATTTTTAGATCCTGTACAAATTGTCCTCGGTCATTCCATGCCTCTGGTGGCAGCTTGTCCCTGGTCATTTAACTGGGGAACAGAGGGAAAGGGGTACCGACGGGTAGGGGTGTGGAGGGAGCCAGCCCACAGCTCTGTGTGTTCTCTGCGGGGTAGAAACTGTTCACTGTGGAAACACACGCTGCATCAAAGGCACCCAAATAGCATCAGGAAAACAAGATCCAGAAAAAGACAATTGTGGTATCACAGAAGCAAACTAAGTCTCCCAAGTTTACTTTTTTTTAGTGATTAAAAAATATCTATAAGTAAAATAATAATTATCTTAAAAGATAAATGAGGAGTGCCTGGGTGGCTCAGTGGGTTAAGCCTCTGCCTTCAGTTCAGGTCATGATCCCAGGGTCCTGGGATCAAGCCCCGCAACAGGCTCTCTGCTCAGCGGGAAGCCTGCTTCTCCCTATCCCACTCCCCCTACTTGTGTTCCCTGTCTCGCTGTCTCTGTCTCTGTGAAATAAATAAATAAAATCTTAAAAATAAAATAAAATACAAAATAAATGAATGGGCACTTACTTTATGATGCAGTGTATGGAAGCACCTACCGTGCTCTATCTGATCTGTGCAACCTCTGTAAGGAAGGATCTGAGAGGCTCCTCATACTGTTTTGACCAGCATCCTCCGCTAATAAGGCTGTTTAACCTCAGAATGTCAAGAACATTTGCCCATGGCCTTCAGCTTCTCGATCTAGTTATTACAAATTCCCCTGAAACTGTATTACTTCTCTGAGAAACTACAGTAAGAAAAGCTCATCATTGCAGAGAAATAAAAAGTGTCACATTTCCTATGAAATATACTCAAGTGTATCCAGAGGAAATTCAAAGAAAAAATGGCAGATGGGGTGCGCTGGCCGATTAAAATGTCATTTAGTTCAAAATGGCATCGATGATGATGATTTGGAGGATGTTTCGGTGGGGGTAAGGAGGCAGAAAAGTGACCTGATCTGAACCCTACTGATCCAACTGAGGCCAACATCAACCCATGATTGCTTTCATGCCCTCACCTTGCTCCCCAGGTCCTGCCAATCGTGATTTTCTTCAGCACCGTGATGTCCATGCTCTACTATCTTGGCCTGATGCAGTGGATCATTAGAAAGGTACCGGGACTTGTAGAGATTGGATGACAAGTGTACGGAGGCAATTTTAGGGACAAAGTCTTAAATGCCTTTTATCCGGGTTTTCTCGAACAGCCTTACTGTTTGTACCAAGATTCACCACCACCTCCTCTTCCATCCCAAGTTATTAGACCCAAACCAAAAAATCCCACATGGGGCCCTAGAGGCAATTTCACCTTAGGGACTTCTAACGGGGCTTTAACTCGCCATCAGTGGTTCCTGGCTATCTTCCTAAAACCTTAGTAATTATATCTTGAACCATTGACTCCAGCAGAGCACATGCCCATGGGGAGAACAGCATCCTTCCTTCAACCTGGCTGTGTTCCCTGAGCCTTACACAGAGTCCCTCCTTCTCCTCGGGACATTGCAAAAGTGGAGGCTCTTGTTCTAGGAGTTGCCAGAGGATCCAAGCAAGAAGGGGAAGCTGCTTTGTGTTTCTGAAGGAGTTTGATAAGCACACACAAATTAAAAAAAACTAAAAGTCTGAAAAGTTCATCTCATCCCTGCCACCCCAGCAACTGTCAGTCCTGGTACATTCGTGTTAAATCAGAACATGAGGAAATGTGTGAGTTAGTTTGATTGCACACATGAGCCAGGTAGTGCATACAGAGTTTGGACACAGCCATAGCCCTCCTTTGATCCTTGTAAATACATAAAATAGAAGGAAGGAGGGAGAGAGCAAGACAGGGAGAGTGAGAGAGAGAGAAACCAGAACACCAGCAAAATTCAGAATGTCAGCAAGAATGTGCCAGGGCCCATAATTTTCTGATTGTTGACTTCAACATTCAGCATTCATTTCTGTGCTCACATCTAAGCAGAAAGGAAGGAGAGAATGCAACAGAAGGTCCCCATCCTGAAGCGGACACCACAGTCTCTAGTTGGAAGGGCCAGTGCAGAAAGGGGACCATCAACCATGTTCATTTGAGAGTTCAGTAGAAAAGGCCAAACCTCAACTACATCCCACTGCTTATTAGCTGGGTGATCTTAGACAAAATAACTAAGCTGTTCTGTGCCTTGGATTCCTATTCTATAAGATGGCCATGATTATGGGACCTCCTTCAAAGGGCTATTATGATAATTAAATGTGTTCCCTGGATCAAGAGCATAAAACAGTGCTTGGAATGCAGTGAATCTTATCATGACTGTTAGCGATTACTATGATTTATTACTCTTATACAATGTTTCAGTAGACAATTGTTTGCTTATTGAATGTATGAATTCAAAATATATACAATGATTCAGCCCTACTATTCACATAGGAGGACTGGATGCATCCGCTCTGTAGACTAGATAACGGTACACTCACTCTTAGCACCATCACAGGCCTGCCAACAATGGTGGAAGGCATTTTCCTCCAAAGACTTTCATCCCTATTTTGAAGTATTGTGTATACAAAGAGCTCTTCCCTGACTTTATCCCTTTACCTCTTTAGGTTGGATGGATAATGCTAGTTACTATGGGATCATCTCCTATTGAATCCGTAGTTGCTGCTGGCAATATATTCGTCGGACAGGTAAGTTGTAATCTCAAAAAAAAACCAAAAACAAAACACCTGTTGAAATGTATACTTTTCCTAGAAAGCAGAATAAGTAACATAACGGTGTTATTGTTTTTTAGTGTCAGGGGTAGGGTGTCAAAATAGGGAACCCCCAGCACTGACAATGTCCAGATTCCAGAGAGAGAGAGAAAGAGTGTATGAGAGAGCTCCCTACCAAGTGTCCCAGTGCACTAGTGTCAAATTTGGGTTCTTGAAAGTTTATGGAGAGGAGGAAAGGTGGAATCGTTTTATCAAAGCGCCGGGCTTCTCCTGTGTAGATTCTCAACCAGTCTTTTGTGAGCTGACTGAATTGCTGACGTCTCCAACCCCTCCTCCGGAGGCTAGAGGGTCACCCACTCAAATGGAGTTCACCACTTACCCAGAAGCTGCAGAGATATAACAGGCAGCCTCATTTTCTGTGGTATAATGCTTGTGGAAATGGAAGAGGCCAAGAAAGGCTTTCCACCAATGACCCTGTGGCTGTATAAATACTGGAGATTATTCTCAACTTGTCTGAACAGGCCAACGGTCTGTCTTAGCTGGGCCTGAAGAAAGATGCTGATGAGCAAAAGCATTTTCATCTTCCTGATCCATCACACGGATAAGTGTTTTGCCTGAAGCCTACTTAAGCAAGGAAATATGAAGCCAAGGGGTGTCCTTCAAAACAGCAGCCTTCCTAAGGGGTGGATAAGGAAGAGATCGTAATCATCCTCGCCACTCAGAATAGGTAGCTTCAGGCAAAATGGAATCACACCCAGGAAACGTGTGAATGCTTGCCAGCACCACTACCCAAGGAAATTGGATTTGAAGCAAAATTCAAGTCACCCAGAGAAAGGCACAGTTCCAACTCCAACTCCAAATCCGAGGCTTACAGCTGCTCCAGGCAGGCTGAGCCTTATGGGTAAGCCCAACTTGCAAGCCTGGAGGACAGTCTTTAGGGCGGGGCCCATACTTCCTTCCCTAGGAGTTGAAATCGTGATAATTATAGCCATAAAATCTCTCAGGACTAATTAGAACACCTTCTTGACTTGATTACTCCTACCTGCGGGGTAAGAGGGCTTATGTACTGAGTTTCTATTTAGTCCATGAAGTGAAGCTCAACACATTCAATCTTATAGAACAATTACAAATAATGAGGGGAAAATTGTAAAATTGCACACATGCTTCTGTGATGCTCAATTTGATAACTTAATATGCTAAAAGTACAGCTATTATTTATGGAGAGCTCCACGTCGCAGGCCGCCTGTCCTCCTTAATGGGACTCAAGCCCTTTACAACTGCACTCTAATTCCTTTCCACCCAAGGGGAAGAGTGGGGTGTCTGATTACCAATTAGGAAAGTGCCTGCAGACACCTGTCCTTGTTCTTGCTGGTATTTTTTTTATACTTGCGTCTCTATGTCCATGTGGTGTAAGCAAAGAGGTATATGGTCTGTCAAGAAGAACCTGGAAGATGGGAAATCTCCAGTTCAGAAGGCCAGGGCAGTTACTCCAGCAATAGTATTCCAACCTTAGAAAAGAGTATCTGGCCATCAGACTCTAATCCTAGGCTGGTGGGACCTTATACGGACTGGCCTTACAGACTTTGCAGACTTGACACATGACTCTATATGCACACTGACGTGGAGTTCAGTGACCCAGACATTAATGGTGTGGGTTATCAAATGAACATGCATCAGAACCACCTGGAAGGCTTGTTCAAACACGATTGCTGGTCCCATTCCCAGAGTTTCTGAATCTGTAAGTCTGAGAATTTGCACGTCTACCAAGTTCCCAGGTGATGCTGATAGAGCTGTCTGTGGTTCACACTTAGAAATACTACTTTAAGTCCAACTCTTGGTTTTGGCTCAGGTGGTGATCTCAGGGTGGTGGGATTGAGTCCTGCATCAGGCTCTGTGCTTGTCATGAGTCTGTTTGAGATTCTCTCTCCCTCTCCCTCTGCCCCTCCTGCTTGTGTCCTCTCTCTCTCTCTCTCCCTCTCTCTGGAATAAAGAAATAAATCTTTAAAAAGAAAGAAAGAAATACTGCTTTAGAAAATGGAATCTTGGGGAACCTGGGTGGCTCAGTCAGTTGGGTGTCCAACTCTTGGTCTCAGCTCAGATCTTTATCTCAGGGTTCAAGTTTGAGCCCCACATCGGGTTCCACTTTAACAAAAAAAAAAAAAAAAAAAAAAAAAAGAATCTTGAGTAGATTGGCAAACCCTCCTAAGGTTTAAAAAGGAACATTTAATCTGGTCTTCCTTTGCTTCCAGACAGAGTCTCCACTGCTAGTTCGACCATACTTACCACACGTCACCAAGTCTGAACTCCACGCAATCATGACCGCTGGGTTCTCTACCATTGCTGGAAGTGTCTTAGGTGCATACATTTCTTTTGGGGTAAGGATATTTATGGAAAATTATGGAAATTCAACCTCTTATTTCTTTGCTGCTTTATCTCTGTCTTTTCTTTACCACTGCTGCCAGAAAAGGAGGCAAAACAGTGTCCTTCACCCTTCCTTTGGCATTTGAGTGGAGTAACCTGAGGGGCTTTGTGACTTCATTTTCAAATCCCTGCCACCCAAATGTGAATTAGATCCGACTGTGGCAGAATGAAATCGTATTATGAGGTCACTGTGGCTGAACACTTAAATATGTAAAACAGCAACAACAGCAAAAAACACTATCACTGTCGCTAGTAGAAGCAGTCAAGACCAGGATTCAGCAAAGTATGGCTCATGGGTCAAACTAAATTGCTCCCCCTTTTGTAACTAAAGTTTCACTGGAAACCAGCTCCTTCTATTCATTTCTGTATGGCAGCCTTCATGCTACAAGTTGGGTAACTGTGGCCTGAAAAAGCCAAAAATATTTACTCTCTGCCCCTTCACAGAAAAAGTTTTTTGACCTGTGCTTTGGAGCAGTGGTTCCCAAAACTTACTGCATATTAGAATCATCTGGGAACTTTTAAAAACCCTAATGCCCAGACCCATACTGCAGAGTAATTAAGCCAGAATCTCTTGGAGTGAGACCTAAGCAGCATTGTTTCTTTAAAAACTCTTCCTGTATATTCTAACATACAACCCAGTTGGAGAGCTGGTCGTCTGTGGCCCAGCACAGCAGACCATCGTTAACTGATGCTCTTGCCCAAGCAAAGAGCTTCTAAGCTCTTCTAAGCTTCTAAACTTCTAAGCTTCTCCCCCAGTGGAGAAATGGAAGAACACACAGCTGTGGGCCCAGGTGACTAGCAGTTCTTACCAGATAGGTGAGTTTCATCCCTCCGCCTCATCCAGTCCTCTGAGAGCCAACCACGAGGAAGAGAGAAGATTAAAAAGGTGACAGAGATCTCAGGAATAGCAGCTTGTCTGGATCCACAGATGGTCCACTCCGCCACCACTGTAGGAATTCTGCCGGCAGAAATGTGCTGGCTGCAAGGGAGTGGGGGAGGAAATCCAGATACTGCCATTCTGAAAATACAGGGAAGGGAATCCCAAAACAAAATAAGGATGTAGGGAGGAAAGGGAAGAGAGTTTAAGCAGGTCCACAGTGAGGGAAGCAGAAATCTCTTACAGATTAAAGGGACTCTGGATAAATGAATATTATATAAGGGCACCACGGATTTCAGGAGAGTGAAAGGAAGACAGGGAGGGGTGTGTCTGTGCCTGCATCCCCAGATACTCCCCCTGTCTACACTGATGATGTGATGAAATATGGGCTTTAGGGACTATTTAAACATTCAGAAGGTCCACAGAGAGGTAGAGGAATCTGGAAGTTCTTACACAGGATTAATTCTCTTCTGAAATGATTAGATTTTGGTTTTGAGCTTCTCACCTAAAGATGTGGTCAATTAACACCAATTCCTCCCTCCTCCCTCTGACTCTCAAGGTGATGCCGACTTGGTTCACTGAGTGCTTCCAAGCCTCCAAAGAAACACTTTTCTGGCATAGGGCTCAATTCTACCCTTCTCTTCCCCTGTAGGGCTTTTGGGCTGTTCATCCTGAACTTGACAGAAAAGCTAAACCTCAGTTGACCTTCTTTCTCCTGAAATTACAGGTTTCACCCTCCCACCTGTTAACTGCCTCAGTCATGTCTGCACCTGCATCGTTGGCTGTGGCTAAACTCTTTTGGCCTGAGACAGAAACACCTAAAATAACCCTCAAGAATGCCATGAAAATGGAAAGTGGGTAAGTGGGACATCTAATTCATACCAGCTGGGGAGTCGGCTGAGGCGGGACGGGGGTGGGGGAATCCAGATTCAAAGCACAGCAAAACGTTGATAATTGGAGAGCAGAGTGAATCATGGTATTAAGGTAAATTTAATTTCTCAGTGACTTTTAGACTTCACGAGACTTCCAAAGAAAATCCCTTTTTAATACTTGAAAATCTTCCTAAATACTTGAATGTCAGTGCACTTCCTGAGCAGTTCAATGTAGATGCTTCATGTAAAATATAGTGTAGTGTTTATTGAGCCCTGATTCACGACCATTGGAGAGCCATGGGACAACCATTTCTGGAAGTTTCTTATATAAGAGGGAGAATGAAGGTGTGATATAGGTATCTTTAACCCCTCATCAATTCCTTTTCTTTTGCCCTGTGCAAAAAAAAGAGAAAAAGGGGTGAAAAAGATGAAGGGGTTTAGGATAGTCAAAAGAATCTAGTTCAGTAACAGAATCCATCAACGAGCATGTTGCTGAGTTTTATCCCTTGTTTGTATGTAGCTGCAGTCAGTGAAAAGCAAGTTGTGGAAGAATACACGTATGGGATATGTGTGCTTCCACTTACAAAGTTAAGCAAATGTGCAAACCTACACAACGTATTATTTAGGCACACCCTCATGGAGGAAAAATGAAAAGAAAGGGAACGATAAGCAACTTCTAGGGAGACAGATACCTCTGAGATTGAAGAAAAGAAAATAAGATTAGGGAAGGGGAAGTGCTCAAAGGTGATGGTGACATCCCACTTCTTCAAGAGGTGATAGATATTCAGGCCTCCTTTGAATTACTAGGGCTTATACCATGAATATTTTATAAATATTTTCTGGTAGCTACCTTAATATAATTTTTAAAACCTATAATATTTTTTTAAAGATTTTATTTATTTATTTGACAGACAGTGATCACAAGTAGGCAGAGAGGCAGGCAGAGAGAGAGAAGGGGAAGCAGGCTCCCTGCTGAGCAGAGAGCCCGATGCGGGTCTCGATCCCACGACCCTGAGATCATGACCTGAGCCAAAGGCAGAGGCTTAACCCACTGAGCCAACCAGCTGCCCCAAAACCTATAATATTTGTATCATTTCCCAAATTTTTCATTATAAATCCCCCCTAATTAACAGAGTAGTAGAATGGTTAGACACCCATTTGCCATCACCTACACTCACCAATTATAAATGGCATCATGATTTGATGGAATTTAGGTATTTTGATCGAGGCAGGAGGCTGACAGTTTCTGTTTCTAACCAAATGAGCTCTGATTATGATGATTCTACACCTGTGATGTCCATTCACTGACAACACCTTGATAATTCTGAAATTGCTGTTTTTTGATAAAGCGATTCAAAGAACCTCCTAGAAGCCGCAACACAGGGAGCATCTTCATCCATCTCCCTGGTGGCAAACATAGCTGTGAACCTGATTGCCTTCCTGTCCCTGTTGTCTTTTGTGAATGCGGCCCTGTCCTGGTTGGGAAACATGTTTGACTACCCTCAACTGAGTTTTGAGGTATAATGCTATCATGTCTCTCCTCCATTTTGTTTCTGCCTATCTTTGTTTAAAAAAAAAAAAAAAAAAAGTAGATCTGTGAATTGCCTTCCCTAACCACCTGTATGTAGTATACTCTTACATAATGCACACACCTCTCATGTATCTTCCCACCACTGCCTTTACCCCCTCCATGTCCTATCAACCTTCAGGAGAGAATGACTGACCTCATGCCAGGTATCCAGGTTCTCTCAAATGACTCAGATGCCAGCTTGACTCCTAATGGGTGGAGATTGGAAAGGCGATGTGAAGGGAGTTCTATGCTTCAAGGAGACACAGAGAGGTTGGGAAAAATCTGTCACAACAGTAAGGCAGAAAAACCAGAAGCAAATCACCACTCTAATAAAGTATCTATTTTTGGGTTTTGTAGATAATATGCTCCTACATCTTCATGCCCTTTTCCTTCATGATGGGAATAGACTGGCAAGACAGCTTTATGGTTGCCAAACTCATAGGCTATAAGACATTTTTCAATGAATTTGTGGCTTATGAGCACCTCTCAGAATTGATCCGTTTAAGAAAGGAGGCCGGACCCAAATTTGTAGATGGCGTGCAGCAATATATGTCGGTGAGTAAACACATTGATTTCAGAACACACTTCTTTGTCACATACATACATTCATCAAATAGTCACAGGTTCTTCTGTGTAGCAGGCTAGGCACTTGGGGATACGTCAGAGAACAAAACAGAACAAAAATCCCTGATCTCAGGGAACCATAGTGAATGAACATAGCACCTCCTAATTTTCCATTATGTTGAATTAATCCACATGCCTGTGTCTGTGTGAGTGTCAACACAGCTAATCCTTCCTACTGTGATCATTGACTCTTGAGAGCCGTAGATCCAAACCTGGAGTCCTAGGAGCTGGGTCTGGAATCAATCAGTGAACAAATATTTGCTACATGCCTTCTATGTACAATACACATATGCATGGAGGTCACAGCATTGAACAAGAGATGAGGCCTCTGCCCTCATGGGCTCATTTTCTAATCTTGAAGTTCTCTTCCTTCCAGTTTTAGAAATTCTGTGGACTCTGAGAAACTGCCCAAAGGCAAGATAGTGCCTGGACATCCTAAAGAAATAGGGAGACACAACTGCTCCTCTCCAAGTGGGTGAGGAAAGAGAAGAGCTTGGCTTATGGTCTGAACTTTCTGGACAAGCATCCTATAACTAACTAGCACTTCAGGTCAGTGGGCTCCAAGGAGATGCCCATGTCTGCTTGGCCTTGAATGGGATAAGAGAACTCAGGTGAAGCCATGACCTAGGTCATATTTAACAGCCAAGTCTCCAGCTTTTCCCTTCGTGAAAAACAGAATGGTTACACACATGGAAACTCTTAGGGAAATGGGGAATATTTCGGACTACCACCATTACTCATTGAAACAAGCCATTTGTAATGAATGTTCTGGGCATGTATTTGGCTTTAAAAGGAAAGGGGAGGAAAATCACACTGCCCAACAATCTGGGATTGCCTACCACTGAACACCATGATCATCTCTCCCAGTACCCTAAAGACCAAACATGCAAATTTACTCCTATGTATTCTACAAATACAACAGCAGACTCCAAGAGAGTTCTGATTCGTGTTTATGGTCAGAGGCATTTGACCCATACATCTGATAACAGTGGCTCTGTAGGTCTCCTGTTTCTCAAATGTTTATTCTTCAACTGGCCATGCAGTGGAGCTTGGCCGAATGTCTTCATTGTTTAGACGCCACCACAAACCAGTCTGCTTCCCTGCCAAAAGTAAACAATGGGCTAAATTAAGTGAATTGCTTTCCATCTCCAAGTGCCAGTTGCCAGGAGAAAGTAGTTTCTTAATGAGCAAAGCAAGCTCATGATCCTGGGGGTGCCAACCAGGTTTGTGAACAGTCATTATGAGAATAGAGACAGAACAGGAAGGCCGACTTGGGTTGGGTGAACCCAGTGAGAGGCAGACCCACAGAGGACATTTGGAGACAGGAGCCCAAGGGTTTCTGCTACTGTTGAGTCATAATGGCAAAAGCATTTTGTTTTTCCTAATTTCTTATTTCCAGTTGACAAAATGGGGATGAGTCCCTGCAATTTTTCTTTACCCACCAACAAGTGGTGGGAGTGTCGTAGCATCTCCCAGAAAAGGGACCACATGACCGAAGCATAAGATCTGTGTCTATGAAGCAAAACCCAGTGTTGTCCAGGTCAGACTATGTATGGAGCACATTGCCCACAGAATGAGCTCTTTGCTACTCCGTCATCTTTTCTTTCTTAGCATAAAAATAATACTTTGCATGCTTGTTTGTTTACACTCGATGTATACATATCATGGTCCAGAATTCAAAAGGTACAAAAAGGCAAGAGGGAAAAGTAAGCCTTCCTCCTTATTTCTCTGCCACTCAGCTCTTCTCCCTGTATCAGAGTGTGCTCTTAACTTTGCTCTATGCATGTAATAACATATCTTGGATGCCTTTCTCCCTCGGTATCTGTGAAAGTGTATTCTCTAGTATGAACACACCATTGTGTATTTTAACCAGTCTCTTGTTGATGGACACTGTTACCAATTTCCTGCCATTGGAAGCAGTGCTGCGAAGACTGTCCTTGAACACACAGCATCTTTGCTCAGGAGCTAGGAGAGCTATATGATATATTATTCATTTCCCAGTGTGGTGGAGCTGTTCTCATCATGTAATCTTGCACATGTATGGGAAAAGGCAAAGTAGCATCATTTCACCTCCTTTTCCTCTTATTATAAAACCCTACATGGCCACATCTGTGTATCCCCTTCCCACAGATCCCCAGAAACAGGAAAGAGGAATCTCAAGTGCTCTGTGCCATCTCCCTCCCCACGGTCTCTTAATAAGCCTGCCTGTTTTTAAAGCCAATTGAACTAAATGAAAAGCACTAGAGAGCGCTGGGAATGAGGATGAGCTTTTCCAGAAACAGCAGATTGCTCAAATACATGATTTTTTTTTCCTGCCTGCTATATGCACGCTGATTGAAAATATCAACAAAGGCGTTCTGAGAAAACCATGAAAGAGAAGAGAGGCCTTATAATCAACAAAAAAATTTATGTGGCCACTTGAGTCTCAAATGTGAGCTTTTAAAAAATCCAGTTAGTTGGGGGATAAAAAGGCACTACTAATTTTGAATGTCATATTTTCCTGGTTTGTTCTTTAAACCAAATCAGAGATTTTTCAGGGTTTTAGAAAAGAAAATTATTGCCTCAATTGTGTGGGCACCTTTGCCAGATTGGGTGAGTTTCTGGTGAACAACAAAGTCCACTGAAACTTTTGAGTGTCCTGTAGTCAGCCCCTCAACCTGAGAAAGAATTATCTGGGCCAAGCAACACCAAGAGGCCATCAGAGTAGAGCTGGAGGGCCATGCTCTTCCTTCTACAAATTCATCTCCCATCTTCCTACTGCCCATGACCATTCTCCCACCTAATACTCCTAAGGGATGGTTAGATCTGAAGACCAAAGAAAGGCAAACAAAACAAAGCCAGAATGAAAGGAACTCTATTTATGATACCTAAGAGTTTCCTTTTTACTAATATAATTATTTTTCACTGAAGTATAATTTACATACAAAAAAGGCCCTTTTTTGGTTGTATATACAAGTTGTGACAAATGTATCACCTGTGTAACCTCATCCTCTGTGATTACATAGAACTTTTCTATCACACCTAGGAAATTTCTCTCATGGCTGGTTGTAGTCAACAATACCCCTACCCACACCGTCATTCCCAGGCAGCCTGATCTTTCGTTCACTATAGATTACTTTTGCTTGTAAAATTTCAGGCAAATGGACTCACTTAGCATTCACATTGTTGCATGCATTTTCCTTCTAACTGCTGAGTAGCATTCTATTTTATGGATAGCCATAATTTGTTTATCCATTTGTCTCAGGACATTTGGGTTGTTTCTAGCTTGAAGGTATTATGAGTATAGCTGCCATAAATACTCAAGTACAGTCTTGTTATGGACATATGCTTTTATTTCTCCTGGGAAAATTCCAAAGAGTGTTATTGCTGGGTGAGACTGGCTGTGTCTATTAACTTGATAAGAAACTACCAAGTATGTTTGTACTTTGTACAGACTGTGTCGCTTTATATTCCCACCAACAACATACAAGAATTCCCGTTGTTCCACATCTTTGTCAACACTTAGTATTGCCCATTTTTTAGCCATTTTCATGGATGTGTAGTGGTACGTTATTGTTCTGATTTGCATTTCCCTGGTAAACGAATGATGTCGAATACCTTCTCATGTGCTTGTGGCCATTTAAATGTCTTTTGTGAAATCTCTTTAGCCATTTTTTATTGGATGTTTGTCTTATTATCAAATTATAACAGCTCTTTATACATCTTAGATAAGTCCTTCATCCAACAAATGTAATGTGAGTAGCTTCTGGGACCAATCTGATATCCTCAGTGGGCTAGCACTGTGCCTGGGCTAGCACTGTGCCTGGCACATGATAGCAAGTGGCCATGAATGTTAGGAGTTATCATTGGGCAGAAAGTAGCATCTGTAGAGACTAAGACTAGAGGTCCCAACTCCTTTGTAGAGTCTCCAAATCCGCACAGCCCCTTTCCCTCTCTCCAAATTCAAGGGAAGATGGAAAAAGAGGGGGGGGGGCGTGGTCTAGGAAACAACAGGTGTTTGACACCATGCACTGCACATTCACTTGTCCATATCGATTCCATAGTCAGAAAAGGAAGCCTGGTTAGGATGTCTACGGCCATACCACCCTGAACGCGCCTGATCTCGTCTGATCTCGGAAGCTAAGCAGGGTCAGGCCTGGTTAGTACTTGGATGGGAGAATGTCAGACTTACTAAGCTGAGTGGCACCATGTATACTTTTGTGTGTTTGTGCTTATTTACAGATTCGTTCGGAGACAATTGCCACCTATGCTCTCTGTGGCTTTGCTAATTTTGGTTCCCTAGGAATAGTGATCGGTGGACTCAGTAAGTGAAAAGAATATTCTTCAACAACGTACGTGACATAAACATACTTTCAATCTCCATCTTTCTCTGTAACATTATTGGCATCAGGGAGGAAAAAAGGTCCTGTGACAGTAGTAAATGCTTTGAAGTCTTTTTTTTTTTTTATTCCTGCTCTACAATATAGTTTTCTTATGTAACCCCAACTAACGTCAGGAAGAATTTGCTCAAATGTACCAGTGCTTCTCTACCCAGGGATGACGCATAGACTTTGCTGTGCATGCCAGTTCCAGTGGACTTAAAAAGGCCACCTGGAGAAGGATTCTGAGGCCAAGAGCAAGCAGGGAAATGCTGTGATTAGTTAGTGATGTCAACCATAGGCATGGAAGTAGCTGGTGATGACTAGCTGGAGATGTTTGCGTCCCACCTTGAGATCCATCTGCCTTGCCGTGCCCTCCGGACACAGTGGTGAAACTTAGAATAAAATGGAGAACTTGCTTCTTCTGCAGAAAAGGGAAGCTTCTGGACCTTCTGGTGTGGACATATTTCCTCCCTTCTTCCCCCCGCCAGAGAACTCTGGATGTGGAGCTCATCACGAAGCCCCTGAATCTTGACTTTCCCAGTGAATTTGAAAAAAAAAGAAAGTCTCTCACCTGAGATGCCCAGCCCCAGAACAGTTCTCAGAGGTGGGGAATTTGGAATTCCCAATCAATAACTTCAACATTAATCTCCTACTTCCATGTCTCCTAGCATCCATGGCTCCTTCCAGAAAACGCGATATCGCTGCAGGGGCAATGAGAGCGCTGATCGCAGGGACCGTCGCCTGCTTCATGACAGCCTGCATTGCAGGTACTGCAGGCTGTCCCTTGTGTCCTGTGTCCTGGAGCCCACAGAGCAGCAGCTTTCAGGGGTCTGTGCCCCCCACCCTGCAGAGGCAGCATCAGCCGCTGCGGGGAGCCGAGAGGCAGAGATGCTGTGTATATTGTAAAGTGAAATGTGCAGAGCACAGTGAAGAAGCTAAGAACAGGAGGAGGGCTTGGTGATGTTGTTGGTTATTAAAGCGGAGGGCACTCTATTTCACTTCCAGGGATACTCTCCAGCACCCCCGTAGACCTCGACTGCTATCACCTTTTAGAGAATGCCTTCAACTCCAGTCCACCTGCAAACACATCCGATGTGGTAACTTGTTGTCGAACTCTACTGAACAGGTATTGGACTCTTGAGTCTGACTTCTTCGTAGCCATTATTAATAAACAAATTAGGCGTATAGACCCCATCCGCTTATTTTTATAACTTTATAATTCTGCGTTCAATAATAAAAGCTTGTGGGGTGCGTGGGCGGCTCAGTCGGTTGGGCCTCTGGCTCTTGACTTTGGCTCGGGTCATGATCTCAAGGTCATGAGATTGAGTCCCCGCAATAGGTTCCCTGTTCTGCAGGGAGTCTCCTTGTCCCTCTGCCTCTGCCCTCCCCCCACTCACACTCACACACTCCCCTCTCTCAAATAAAAACATAAATCTTTTAAAAAGAGAAAAAGAAGAACTTGTGCAATGGTTCTAAACCACCTTTCATCTTGACCTCTCTCAGCTGAGACTAGGAAGTATGATACTAACTAGCAAGTGCTACACAAGCATTTCTTATGCCCCCAGCTTTGTGATAGGCCTTTGGTGTGAACTAGCTCATTTAAACCCCAAAGCCTCCATAGAAGTTAAGAACTATTGCTCTTTTTGGTGTTCAATAAAATCAGGCCTTGAGAAGGCTATCCCACTTTCCCAAGCAGAATGAATACAAGCACAATCAAGATAGAAAATTTACGTCTTTCTGTCCAAAGTCTATGCCCTTAACTCGTGCCCAATAATTAATTAGTTGGTACCGCCTCCCTTTTAAGGGCACTGAGCCATGCAGGCTGTCCCGACAACATGGTGATAGTGATAGTGGGGTTCCAGTGCATGAGGGGCCACCAGGGGCCCATGACCCATACTGGCGCCTCCTACCCTGTACGCTTTCTATCTGCAAAACCAATCCCCTTACCCCATCCGCCCTTCTTAATGTGCTAGTGCTTTATGAGGATTGATTCTTGGTTTATTCTGGAAGAAAGGGGGGTAGTCCTTGAGGCCAGACAGAATTTGAAAGTCAAAACTAATTCTCTGGGGCCTCTGTCCTTAACCCACCCTAACCTGAAAATGGGGAGGAAATCAGCTTCCCACTCTATGCTATTTTTAATGTGTCTTCTGCCCATCTACCGTTTCTGTCTTCAGAGGCTCAACTAACTGTTTTATCCTACTTTCCACCAGCACAACTGTCAACAGCCCTGGTGACATCATCCCAGGAGGAAACCACAGCTTGTCTTCTTTAAGGGGCTGCTGCACATTGTTGGCTCCGCCAATGCTGAACTGCACTTGGATCCCTGATGCACTTTGAGTTCGCCTACTCCTCCAATGGAACTCTAGGTACAGATGCTGAATTTCCTGCTTTGGGGTGGAAAAAAAAAACAAAACACTATTCTTCACAGATGGCTATTTCCATCATGGAGTCAGCTTTAACTGGAAAGAGAAAAATGGGAGTGAATCTTTCAGATCTCCAGCATTGTCCTCCTCTCTTTCCCTCCCTTCCTCAAACCCGTCCCCACTGAGAACTACTGTGATATCTCAAGATGGGCTATTGCCTCCAGTCCCAAAGATGTTTTCTGACCCTACAACTTTACAACATGTTACCAGAATGCAGGTATCAATGATGGCCCACAACAGTGGGGCTACGGCTCAGCCACACTCAGAGTGACTCACTTCCAGAACATCTCAGGAGAGGTCAGTGCATTCACCCTGGACCTGAAGTAGCCAGGAATCTCACAAGGGGAAGGATCAGTCATTTATTACCCATTCATGGCCTGCCCTGAGGAAGTCCTACAGAAATCAGGAGTCTTTTAGGAGAGCATTTAGATCATTCTAAAACCAAGTTTGAAATCCTGTATGCTTCGAGAGTTATACCAGTCAGCTGACCCTAAATTTTGTTGCAATAAGAAGCCAAAAACCTTGGTGACTTACAAGTTTATTTTTTCCTTGTACCTTATGCTTACTGAGGGTCAATTCTGGCTGTATTTCATGTTGCCTCTACTTCCAGGACCCAGGCTAAAGCAGCAGCCACTATGGGGGGGGTGGGGATGCTTTTAAAACTTCTGTTAGGAAAGACCTTTCACTTCTACTACATTCCATTACCCAAAGCTAATCATATAATAGGCATGATATCGGGCGCCTGGGTGGCTCAGTGGGTTAAGCCTCTGCCTTCAGCTCAGGTCATGATCTCAGTGTCCTGGGATCGAGGCCCGCATCGGGCTCTCTGCTCAGCGGGGAGCCTGCTTTCTCCTCTCTCTCTCTATGCCTGCCTCTCTGCATACTTGTGATCTCTTTCTCTCTGTTTCAAATAAATAAATAAAATCTTTAAAAAAAAATAGGCATGATATCAATGGCTATGGATGAATTATCATGTCTGAGGGAAGGATAGTGAGTATTTTGAAGAAACAACACGATAAAGTACATGGATACATGATATTCATTTCTCCCTTCAAGGAGTCAACCTGTTCTATCACAGAAAGCCTACTCATGCAGGATTTGTTTCTCTTCCAGCTGACAGGACTGGAAAATGGCACTACCTTTTGGTCAAAAAGTCACTTAAAGACCATTTGAGGAAGAAAAATAAGTCCTGGTTGAGATCCGAAACATTCCACCGATACTTCCATTGACCAGGAAAGCATCAGCATCAAAGCTGCTTAGTAGGAATCAGAGAAGAACCTTCCTTAATGGGTTCTGAGATATAACATGTGTCAAAAGAAAATTCTGGAGACAATGGCAGGGTACTCTCTAATGAAATGCTCATCACCAATTCTCTTAATAGCCCAAAGACCACATTGTGTGAGAAAACACAAACACCAATGACTGAGTCAAAAGGTGATTCACAAGAAAGAAAAAAAAATGTGAAAAAGTTTTGGAATACCTTAGGTAACTTATTTTAGTTATGTTTTCTTTCTTGTTCATGCACAGTTTTTTGAAATGTATATGTAAATAGCTGGTGTGTGTGTGTGTGGCAGCAGAGGAGAAGGATGAAGTTAAATGCCCAAAGGATGCTTTTTCTCTAAAGTACAATATACTAGGATATTTCCATTGATCATTTGTATCAAATTTTCTTGGAATTCATGTGCCCTTCCAATGTTTAGATTTTATTTTAGGAAAGTATATTTACATGTCTTTTCTCTATGTCCTGTGTGTCAACCTTCAGAAAAGCCTGTGACAATAGCATGCCATGGTGCTGGTTATTCACATGTTGGTTTTCGTTGGTCTGCCAGGGCTATTCTCTCTCTAACTCATTTTTCTCTTTTTAATTCTTTACATCTATTTTATTTTATATTTGAGGCTCTCTAAGAGGATTTCTGTGCTATTTCTAATGTGCTTCTGTAACCAACTCATTTTCAAATTCTGTCTGTTGCAATTACTGTTCTTTGGAAGTTTGTAGCTCTTCTCTGAGCTCTTTCATTTCAAGGAAAACTTAATAATTACTGTCCTGTTTTTAAGTTTCCTTCTTTTTTCAACTGCAGAAAGTAATATCCATTTCTAGTAAAAAGTCACACACACACACACACACACACACACACACACACACACACACCTTTCTTCAAACATATATAAGAGCATGGAGGATTTGTTGCTTCTACAGAACTAGAATGAATCGACTTAAATATCATGTACAACTTCTTTTCACTTGGCAACATACCTTGGATATTTCTACCAAGTCATAATATATGCTGGGAGAGGGAGGGAGTTAAACATTGTATATTCTACTCGCTTCCCTCCCTTCCCTGGCCCTGGCCCACCACATACAGGTAACCCAGGTTAAATAATCTGACATATAGCCTTCTGTACTTTTTTTTTCATGCTCAGGTCATGTTTTATAAACATATGCTATTGAGGATTGGTATGGTTGTTTTATCATTCTGGGATATTCTGGGACGACTCACATTTCTCTGCAGTCTGTTTTTCTTCTATAACAATTCTTCATGATATTCAAGTCCACTGGCAAAGCTGTGTTTTTCAAAGGCTTCATAATAGTCTATGACATATTATGTGTATGTATTATCCATTCCTCTAAGGACAAGCACCCACTTTTTGGGGTTTTGCTTTGGTTTTGGCTACTTTGAATAATACCTGCCCACTTACTTCACACACTGGTGGCTTTATTCTATAGCAGTGCTATCTGATGGAAATATATTGCAAGTCACATGTGATTTAAAAATTTCTAGTTGCCACTTCAAAAACTTAAAAAGAAACTCGTAAAATTAATTTTAATAATATTATTTCACCCATTATAACCATATTATCATTTCAACAAATTATTTTATATTCTTTTTAACTGAACTAAGCCTTTAAAATCTAGTACATATTTTATACTTAGAGCATATCTTAAGACACATTTTCATTGGCAATACTTGATCTGTATTTAGATTTCATAAAAGTTACAGTTGCAAAGTAAATTCACGTGCCCAAATTGTTCCAAACACACTAAAAAGCTTTCCAAAAACTGAAATGAGTATCGGTTTTTAAATTAAAATTTTAGTTCCTCAGTTGCACATAGGAAATAGTTCCATAATTCAATTATTAGTAGCTACCGATTCAGACAGTGCAATTCTATAAGGTGGTTTCCTAGGTGAACGGAAGTGAGTGTGTGTGTATTTGATCTTAATATACATTGTCTTAATTTTTACCTGTTTTGTGATATAATCTTTCTAATGTATTTTATTCCTCTACCTCTGTGTGTATATGTGGTATTTCTTTTCAAATGCAACATGTTCACATAAATCCCATGCTGATTTCTTTTTTAATATTTTCTATCCTTGAGCTGAGGAGGGCATGTTATTCTTGAACCATATGAGAAAGAATAGTAAGGGTGCGGACCGGACGAATGAGGTGATCACTTTGGGCCTCTTGTGTCCAGAAACCTTGCCAAGCCCCTGAGAATGATGAATGGCTCTGGGCTGGCTGAAAGTTTCCTTCCTCCCAGTGAAACTACTCAGTGGAGTTTTGGGTACATGGTGACATCTCCCTTCTTCTTCAGCAAACATAAAACCTGGGGGGCTGTTTGTTCCCCTCAGTTTATCCTACACCCACCTACCCATGGTTTTCTGAGGTGGCAAAGATGGGGTGTCTGTGTGCTTCCTATATGTTTGTTTAATCGTGGTCTGAGGTCACTCGGTGCTGACAGCATGTTGATCTATGCACCCTGACCTTGTTTCAAGTCAAGGCTATGACATCGCTTTTGAAGAATTCTGCGCTCTGCCTACACTGCCCAAGAAATCTGAAATGTTTGTCTTCACACCAGTACAGTTTCCACTAATCCGAAAGACCTTTTTTAAACACAGTATTATGGGTCCAGATATGAATATTTCCCATTTTTAATCAAGATGAAAGTTTGCTTTGCTGCTTCTTATTCTCTCTGTTGTTTTCTGCTGGCTTGTAAAAGGAGAGGGGGCCAGAAATGGCATTTCTGTTGCCAATCCAGAAGCTATGGTTATAATCAAATTCTCTGACCCTGCAGAGGCCTTACAGTCTCAGCAAAGAATAGACTGTAGTCCTGGGGTATGGAAAATTTAGCTCGATTTTTTTTTTCCCATTGGTAAAATCGGCACACCCAAGCACTTAGATCTGAGTGGGATCTCTATAACTATGCAGATTACCAACATGCATTCATTTTGCAAGTGCTCCCAAATAATTGCTTTAATAGTTCTGTAGCTTAATTAGGCCGGTAGGACACTGTGAGGAGCTTAAGGTGTGCATTCGCCCAGTGAAGCTGACTTCCAATTACAGAACAATTCCCAATCCAGGCATGCTTGTAAAGAAGGTATTGAAGGACACCGTGTGCCAGGAAGGATTAAACTACCCTCCATGTACTGGAGGCAGGGACGGGGGAGGCAATCATTCACATTTTAAACAGGCAGGAACACAGGACTTAAGAAAGAAATGTCTGGTCCAGGTGCACCATACGGCACTAATGAGCCATACGGTCCTGAGAAAAGCTACTTTTTACAACCTGTTACTTAATTTTAAAAATTGCTTTAAGCTCAAGCAGGAAGGAAAGTATACAGGTACCCATTCTTTTTCTGGATCTAAAGGCAGCATACACTTAGTGCAATTACGTTTTCTTGTCTATCACAAAGGCCACGCGATTGACCTCTGGATGTAGAGTGAGTCGTTTCAACCCGGGTCCTTCATGGACTACTTGGCATTTTCATTTCAAGGGACTCTAGAAAGTAGACAATAAATCTGCATCAAGCCAGCCCCTCTTACCCATTAAGCCTTTTACAAAGTGGAAGGACACGTTTCTGAGAGGCAGGGAAATAGCCTGGAATCATGTAACAGAGAAAAGCATTTAAATGACAACCTTGAAACGTAGTCCTATGGCAAATGACAACCAACCAGTTTGCCATGAGACACTGGGATTGGGGAAAAATTGATGTCTTGGACCCTGTGTTAACATGCAGAATCAGCCCTCCATCTTCCATGTGCTGGGCATGCTTCCAGTCATTTCCACAAAATGAGAGAATTGTAGAATCCTAGGTCATTCAGAAATGCTTCCATCTCCTCCAGCCATCCCCCACCCCAGTCACATAGAGCCACCAAACGCATAGATTACTATGGCTGTAAGTAGAGTTGGGAACAGTGTTGCCTGGTCTACTCTAGAATCCCTTCAACTGCAAAGTATCTACCTCATTCCATAACTGTTTGCCCTTACGTCTGTCTGACCACTAGACTACTAATTCCTATGTATTTCTAGTACCTAGCACCTGGCATCTAGTACGCATTCAGGAAATAGTTGTTCATTCCATGAATAAATGAACATTGCAAAATGGCTCACCTTCACATAAGCAATAACAGTTCATTGGATCAACTTTCTACAGTCTCATCGAAAAATGCATGCTCCTAATTAAAATTGCAAGTGATATCCCAGTATATAACTGAGATATTGGAAATCTTCCTCCCATCTCTCTCTATGCCCCGTAGTCAGCCACAGTGTGCACTTTGGTATTTTCTTTTTATATAACAAACTACAGTGAGTTATAACAAACCAAATTGAATGAGTTTTCTTTCAAGCCGGACGCCTGAATCACTTTCACATTCCATTTCTTGACAACATGGGGTACATGGTTTTGCCTGTCTTGTAACACTGTGTTGTACAATGATAGGAAACCAAGTTCAGGAGACTGGCCTTCTGGATATTCTGCAAGGCTAAACTGCAATTTAGTAGTGTGTTCTGTGTTGAAGCTAAATGGAACCATTAAAAGCATCCTAATGCGCAACATAAATAAATGTATTTTAAGTAACCAGATTCTTTCTGCTTAACTGAGCAATTGTTCTGCTATTCTGGAAAAGCTCTTAGAGAAAATGAAAAACAACAACCCAGTTGCTCCTTCTGATGAGGATGGGAGTACGTTTCAGCAGCTACGAGTCCAGCCCTGGAGATGAGCTGCCAGGGTTCAAACCCTGGCCCTAGACTCTACTTCCATTACCTTGGAAATTTATATAACTCTCTATATGCCTCATTTTTCCCATCTGTAAAGTGCAAATAAACCTATCTCCTCCCCCATATTTTTATAAGAATTAAATGAGTTTGATCATGTAAAGCACTTAACACCTCCCTTGGGGCACCTGGGTGGCTCAGTCAGTTAAGCAACCGACTCGACTTCAGCTCAGGTCATGACCTCAGGGTTGTGAGATTGAGCCCGGCATCAGGTTCTGCACTCAGTGGGGAGTCTGCTTGAGATTATCTCTCTCCCTCTCCCTCTGCACCCCACTCCTCACGCACATGCTCTCTCTAAAATAAATAAATCTTATGTGGTCCATATACAGTATGGAGTATTATGCCTCCATCAGAAAGGATGAACACCCAACTTTTGTAGCAACATGGACGGAACTGGAAGAGATTATGCTGAGTGAAATAAGTCAAGCAGAGAGAGTCAATTATCATATGGTTTCACTTATTTGTGGAGCATAACAAATAGCATGGAGGACAAGGGGAGTTAGGAGAAGGGAGTTGGGGGAAATTGGAAGGGGAGGTGAACAATGAGAGACTATAGACTCTGAAAAACAATCTGAAGGGTTTGAAGAGGTGGGGGGTGGGAGGTTGGGGGAACCAGGTGGTGGGTATTAGAGAGGGCATGGATTGCATGGAGCTCTGGGTGTGGTACAAAAACAATGAATACTGTTATGCTGAAAATAAATTTAAAAAAAGATTTAAAAAAAATAAAATAAATAAATAAATTAATTAAATATTTAAGAAATGTTAAAAAAAAAACACTTTAAAGTTTGAAAGTACTGTAGGAAAGCCCAATGAACATGCAAGGTGAACTCTGATCATACCATAACAGATTTTTGGCTCCAACAGCTTGCAAGGTACAGAAGCAACCATTAGCTGAAATTTTTGTTACTTGGGAGCTGTAATAAATTTAATCCCACTGATGGGAAAGGCTGGCCAGTTCTTAAAAACACTTGTGCAAAACAAAGACTCTAATTATTAGAATTCACCCATCAGAATCCAACCTGATCTCTCTGAGAAGGACATCATCAACGGTTAAGAATTATTTGCTCCCTTTGACCATCCGTTCATCAGTCTGGCCTTGGAAACAGGTTATTCAGAAAGCGAGGGTTTCTGTGTCTCCTTAAACCAAGCAGAAGGAAACAGTATGTTCTTGAGGACTCGGGAGAGGTCCTCTTGTGGCAATCTGACTTGACTGCTGTTTCCATAGCAACGGACTCCAGCGTTCTCAAACAAGCCCCACGTGCTCCCGGGAAGTTGCAGCTGGACGCTCAAAAAAGTTCTTTCTCAAAAGCTACTGAAGTATTCAGAAAGAATTCGATCAAATTCCACCTGAAATTGGCAGGGAGCTGGTCTTCTAGATGACCTGAAAATTAATTTCTTAAACGTTTTCTCCTCATTCTGAGTAGGAATACCAGGAATATGCTTGGAGGGAGTTTCAATCAGGTTAGAAATTTTCACAAGGGTCTCTGCTCAGGGGCACTGAGCAGCCCAGACACTGTCCAGCCAGCAATAGCGAGGAACAGGGCAGAGATCCAGATAGCTCACACATGGGCCGCGAAGGACAAAGCAGAGATTCCGGCTCCAGAGGCGGGTTCCTCTATCAGCCACTGCAGCTAATTGGAAAAGGCATTTCTGCCTCTATCCCGTCTCATAATAGCTTTCATCAGAGGCTTTATTGCAAAAGTAGTCAATTGTATTTGTTTTAGAAAAATAGTCATAATCTTAAGAAAAAATAAAACTTTCACCCATATCACAAACAAAAACATAATAAATGCTAATAATCTATGGTTATAGCCATGCAGGGTCTATGTGTATAATACTTTTAAAATGAGATCACTATTGTGATTTATTTTGAGGCCAGATTTTCCCCCCTTAATATATGCTGAACACTTTTGCATGTTGTTAAATATTCTTATATCTCATCATTTTTAGTAGCTGCAGAGCATCCATTATATGACCATACCGTAATTTAATCTGTCTCCTATGACTGGCCACAGTGGATGTTCCCCATTTTTCATTAGTAACACATTTGCAATAAACATTCTTTTTTTTTTTAAGATTTTATTTATTTATTTGACAGAGATCACAAGTAGGCAGAGAGGCAGGCAGAGAGAGAGAGAGGAGGAAGCAGGCTCCCTGCTGAGCAGAGAGCCCAATGTGGGGCTCGATCCCAGGACCCTGGAACCATGACCTGAGCCGAAGGCAGAGGCTTTAACCCACTGAGCCACCCAGGTGCCCCTGCAATAAACATTCTTGTAGTCAACTCTTGGCACAAATTCACAATGACTGCTTTGTAAGACATCCAAAAATGCTACAGACACAGAGATTTATGTCCCAACAGAAAGCTTTCTATCTTATGCTAAGCCTCAAGGCAAAGTCAAATGATCAATCTTTGAATGGACTATATATTTCCAGTACAAAGCTAGACTACATGTAATCAAAATTCCAGGTTCTGCTAGCCATCGAGAAGGTAATTGAAACATGAAAGCAAGCCTGGGCTTGTCAAGATGTCATACACTAATCACTGGTAACCACTTTGTAAAAGCCCTAGGTAAGTCACATACAACATTATCTTTTTTTTTTTTAAGATTTTATTTATTTATTTGAGAGAAAGAACACACGAGCAGGGTGAGGGGCAGAGGGAGAAGAGACTCCCCGCTGAGCAGGAAGCCCAATGTGGGGCTTGACCCTGGGATTCCAGGATATGACCTGAGCCGAAGGCAGACACTTAACGGCTGAGCCATCCAGGTGCCCCATATCTTTATCTAACTAAAGACAAATTTTCTATTCCCAAATTTGGAACTGAAAGTCATTTCTCTATTTCTTCAGTGAGCTTTTATAATGCCAACACGGACTATCGGGATATGAATAAACTGAAAGTGAGCATGAATGCTACCTCCCAACAATCCTTAGCCCGCACACCACCCCGACCCCAGGAGGAAAGAAGTCCTAGTCTACAAAGAGTCAAAACGTATGGTTCCCACCAGTACAACTGGATATGGGCATGCTGATGGCGAAGGGGAGCGGTGAGCCCTGTAGAGGTCCCTGAGGTCCTGGATCTGGTCACCCAGTTAGGGGAGAACCAACAATTTCCCCAGCAAAAGCAGCATCCAGAATTGTGTGTTCTATCCTCCAGCTGCCCAGGAGACCAGCCATGGATCCTTCTTTGCTAGGAGAGGGGAAGGTGTCAGAATCATGTACTCATGATTCACAAATGGTAGAATATTATGCATATCGTTCTGTACCTGGCTCATTTTCACTTAAAAATGTATCCTAGGGCTCTTTCTAAATCACTACCTGCAGATTTTATTCTTTTGTGCATATCCTATGGCTTTACTACTATTTTAGTAGTCTTCTATTTATGTTGTATCCCATATTTTACAAGAAAAAAGAAAGCTGCAGTAAATAGCATCTACATGGGTCACTTTACACATCTGTGAGTATAACTGCAGGAGAAATCTCTAGAAATGGCATTGCTGAAACTTAGGGCATATACATTTAAATTTTTGAAAGATACTGACAGAATGCCCTCCATGGAGATTAGACTGATTGATATTCTCACCAGCCAAACACAATGTAGTATTTTATTAAACTTTTGGATTTTTGCACAATGCAAAGAAAATGGCATCTCGGTGCTGTTTCAATTTACATTGCTTCTGTTAAATGAGGCTGAGTACCTTTCTGAGGGTTTAAGAGCCATTTGCATTTCTTCTATAAATAATGTCCTCCTATCCTTCATCCATCTCTCTGTTTGGGAGGTTTTCTTCTCCTCAGACATTTGTAGGTGTTCTTTATCTATTAGGGAGCATAACCTCTTGTCTGTGATATGAATGGTCTGTGATATCTCCCCAATACTGTCATTTGTATTTTTACTTTTTTGGTACTTTTTGCCAAGCAAAACCATGTCCCAACATTTCGTATTGAATGCTGGCCATTTATATTTTCCCCATATATTTGAGTTGCCACTTCAATCACATAACAAAACTCCATTTTTTTAGGTATATGTGGACTTTCTGTTCAGTTCCATTGGTCTATCTACTCCAGTGGGGATCAACTGTTTGAATTTGAGGGCAATCAAAGTATGCTACCCCAAAAGAAGTCACTTTAGTATAAGGACTATTTTGAGCTGAAAGCAATTAGCTCTCCATCCTCCCCCTTGCTTTCTAAAAGCAGGGCATTAACTACCATTTGTAAAGGTGTCTCTTTGTCCTAATCCATAAGACGAGCACAACTCAATCACTGAAGATGGTTTTCATCAGTGAGGAAGGCAACAACTTGAGTCCGTGTAACAAATCTTCCTGAAGAATTCTTTCCCTCCATTAGTTCTCCCATATATTTACTTTCCACAACTTACTGCCCCAGAAGCACAATTTACTGCCAATTTCCTTCCCACAATGTACTCCCTTCCTTTGTCTATTTACAGCACAATTGGTGACTCTGTTAAAATGGTACCACCCCAGGTCAAACCATTTCTTTGGGTTTTCATGTCTTTCTTTTGAGTCCCCCAGCAGCGGAAAGAATAAACTGTTTCTCTTGTTAATCTAAGTTTAATTCATGGGCTCCAACTACAGAACCTAAGAGGGTAAAGGAAAAGATGTTTCCCTCCCCTACAATCTCTAAAGTGGAGATTATATTACCTACGCCCAGAGCACTAGCCTTAAGATTTAAATGAATGTAGAATGTTTGGCCCATAGCAACACTCAATGAATTTCAGTATGATGATGAAGGGAAGAAAAATATTGCCTCCTTCACTCTTGTGCAAAGAAAGGTAGATACCCAGAGAGTTTGCTTATTACAGTAGTTCAAAGATGATCTTTTCCATTATACTTTGAACTATAGACTCCTTTACTCTGGAAAATGGTATTATCAATGACCTTGATGGTAGGTTTGAGATGATACTAGTGAATTTTTCACTAACCCAGTTTAAAGGGAATCTCAAGGGCAGTTACTGCCCCCTGAAACTGGCCTGCCAAGGTACAATGTCAGGTAAGACCGGATTTGATTTTTAGTTCAGCCACTTATCTCTGAGACTTCATTTCCCTATCTTAAAAGAGGGATAATTTTACCTCCTTCTCGTTCTGACAAATAATGAGATAGTCATATAAGAAAAGTGGCTAGCGCTGTGCTTGTCATTATGTTCAATAAACGGTAGTTCTTTCTGTTGTTACCATCATGTTCTTGTTATAATCATTAAAGATGATGGCTTTGGGTGAATCGGGAGAAATGAAAAGAGTGGAATAACACCAGAACTGGAATAAAATAAAGGAGGAAATAATAATCATGATATTAAAATCAAAGTTATTCCAAAAAATAAGATGTGTTGACTGAGGGAAAGTTTGCTGTATGTTTGAAAAAAAATTTCATACTAAAATATTGGGAAAAACCCAAGGCTGCCATCCCTCTCTCCTTCTAATCAGAATTTTACTATAACCCCCACAAACACTCAAAGGCAAAGGTGATCAATTCTCCTTGTGTCTGGATTTTTCACATAAAGTGAAGAACTTGTATGTAATTCCCCTCCTGGCCTAAATTTCAAGCTGTCTTTATGACTGTGCTTTTGTTCCCTTCCCCTAAGATTCATACTTCTTATTTCCTTGCTGGCCCAACTGACAGCTCCAATTTACACACATCTGCCCCCAAGAGTTCATGCCCCCAAATCCCTCCTCCCCCCGACATACACCCTATTTCTCTCAGGTCCCCAACTCCCAGAATCCAAACAGCTTTGCACCCAGGAAACTGCAGAGGGGGAGAAGTCAGGGCCTGGGAGCAACACCCTGTTTCCAGCGCACCCGGAATGCCAAAATCAACTGCAGCTTCCTCCTGGTGCTGTGACAGAGGTGACCCTCTGGAGTCGCAAGCCCAGAAACTGACGGACACAGGTCAGTGTGTACTGGTTGCCATGGTGAGGAGCGACTTAAGGGTGCTTTCTCCAAGCCCATTGGAGCCTGGCCCATTAGGTGCCCAAGAGCTACAAGCAAGTACTAAAGGCCCCTCATCGAATCATTAACATTTTAGGCAGGAATTCTATTGTGTTCCATGGGTCTGAGGGTCCAGCTTCACAAAAGAGATGGGGGAAGGGGGGAGGGAGGGGGGAGGAGAACGGCTGGTCCCTTTAGAAATCTAGAAAATTAAGTATGTAAAGCAAACTCTGCATTTCTTTAATGACTTGTTCTTTTTCAAAGGAAAGTTGAATCGACTCCATTTAGAAAAATTGAACTTCAGACACTCAGCATCCTCTAGCCCAGTATTTGTCCAAACTCTGTCCCCGAGCTACAAGCTACCAGCTCAGAATCTCTGGGGGTGGGTCCCGGATATCTGCAGTTTTAACAATGTCCCTCAAGTCCTATGCACACTCAAGTCAGAAGGATGCTGCTGTCATGGAGTTCTGTAACTTCAGCGTCGCCCGGCAAGATGACAAGTGCAGTGAGCAGCACCCAAGATCTTTTCTCTATTCGGAATCCTTTCATCACGTTCTTCATCCCTACTGCACCCCAAGAGCCGCGCTGTTTGAAAGATATTTGTCTGCCAAAGGAATTGCTTGTAACTGCATGTCATGATGCTCCCCTCTTTTACCAAAGATTTATAAAATCCCCAACCTGATGGGCAGAGAGAAGCACATTAAGTTATTGCATTGATAAAAATTAAAAATTCAACTAGAGGGTATTATGCTTAGCGAAATAAGTCAATCGGAGAAAGACAACTATCATATGATCTCCCTGATATGAGGAAGTGGAGATGCAACGTGGGGGGCTTGGGGGGCAGGAAAATAATAAATGAAACAAGATGGGATCGGGAGGGAGACAAACCATAAGAGACTCTTAATCTCACAAAACAAACTGAGGGTTGCTGGGGGGAGGGGGATGGGGGAGGGTGGTGGGGTTATGGACATTGGGGAGGGTATGTGCTATGGTGAGTGCTGTGAAGTGTGTAAACCTGGAGATCCACAGACCTGTACCCCTGGGGATAAAAATACATTATATGTTTATAAAAAATTTAAAAATCAATAAATAATAAATAATAAATAATAAATTAATAAATTAATTTAAAAAACTAAAAATTCACTTCATATCAAAGAAAACGGATCTTCTTTTACAGCCTCAGTGCAGGTGAATGTCTACTGCTCGTTAGACTTTCAGAGACAAAAAGAATACTCTGAGCTCGCCAGTGCTACCCCTGCAGACACTTAGTCATCTGAGCGTCTCAAAGTGGGATCCACAGAAATGGTTAAGGAACTCCATTGCATCTAGGAGCCCATTCTGAGATTCTGAGACATGTCAAACAGAAACAATAACAAGATCGACCTGCCTTCTAAGGAAGGTAAGCTTATTTATTCCTTCATTTACTTATAACTGCCCCTCCCCCAGAATGGAGACCATTTAAAGTGATTCACAAAGATCCAGTAAGTAATCTAAATTGCAAACAGATCCACCTGCCATGGCCTACTACTTGTTTCCCAAATGGCTCATCGCCCCTTCCTCATTTTTAGCTACAAGACATGGCTAACGACATTTCCCAGCTGTCCTTACAGCTCGGTGAAGTCATGTGCTAGGGCCTGGTCAATGGGACCTAAATGGAAGGTGTGTGTGTGTGTAACTTCCAGGAAGTATCCTTAAAAGGGAGGATTGGTTGTGTCCCTTTTCTTCTTCCTGCTGCCTGGATGCAGACATGATGGTGAGTGCTGGGGCAGCCATTTTGTGCCGTAAGATAGAAGCTGTGTGTTGAGGATGACAGAGAAACACATTAGAAGTCTGGGTTCCTGATCATAGAGCTGCCATTCCAAAATTGGACCACCAACTCAGAGTTTTACCAAAGAGAAAATGAAGCTTCTATCTTGGTTATGTCACTGGTATTTTGGGTTTTCCATTCCTCAGAGCCAAACCTAATTTTTACTTCTAATATAAATGAAGGTAGGGGTGGGGGATAGAAACGTACTAAGAGTCAGAAATAAACTTAACCAAAAAATATGTACCGTAGAGTCTTTATATTTGCTATGAATGAGTTGCAAATTTAGCTTCAGGCTTATAGTGGTTAATGTGACAGTAATATTTTTAAGGACACAATTCTCAGTGTCATAAGGTTTCTTTTTTTTAATTGTCCAGGAGAAACACAACTGTTCCTGATGTTGTGAACAAATTAATTCATCCTAATATCTTCATAAAGAGGACATTCATCATGTAATATGTTGTTAATTAACAACACTGTAACAACTTCCTTATGGGAGAAACAATGTGTTTCATGATATTCTTCAATACAGGCTGGGAGAATCAAAGTGTAGATAATTTGAAATCACCCTGTGTACAGGCTTATAGATCATTAGATTGAATGCTCCCTTTCCCATTCCCCACAAACACTAGCTAGGTAGGACTTAAAGAAGTAACACGTGGTATGATAAGAAGGGGCTTTAAAAGGCCAAGTTCTTATACACTTCACCCAGATCCAAGCTGTCTACCACCAGCACCAGCACCAATAAGAAATGGGCAGAATTGATATGTCCTCCTTTTCACATACCCCATTCAGCTTTATTTTGGGGTTATTTTCTCCTTCAACACATCCTTAAAGTTATATAAATTAAAATTTTACAGGCTACGTAAAACCTATTAAAAACTCTGTGTGTGTGTGTGTGTGTGTATGCTGGGGGAGGAATTCAACCTGTGTTTTTTCTACTTCTAGTCCCTGTAGATCTCTGAATATACAATGCAGATAGATAGTAAAATCAGCTATATAGGGTACTCATCTACCCATAAAACACAGGGACCAAAAATGTAGATATTTAACTTGTGGGTCATGTGTCCCAACTGTGAACACAAAGTGGTAAATGTCAGCAATTTCTATCTCCTAGAGCAAACCCAAGTGGTTCCCAGCACACCATCCCTTTGCCAGGGGCAGCAAGACAGGCAGCCCTGATGCCATGGGGATCTATTTTCAAAATTTCTGATGGATCCTCATGCCTGCTCTATTTTTTCTTAAGATTTTATTTATTTATTTGACAGACAGAGATAACAAGCAGGCAGAGAGGCAGGCAGAGAGAGGAGGAAGCAGGCTCCCCGCTGAGCAGAAAGCCCGATGTGTGGCTCCATCCCAGGACCCTGAGATCATGACCTGAGCCGAAGGCAGAGGCTTTAACCCACTGAGCCACCCAGGCGCCCCTCATGCCTGCTCTATTGATTTGACAGCCTTCTAAGCAGGATCCCACCCCCCAAAGACTTGCTCGTCAAACGTGGGTCTCTTTCTGGATTCATCCTGTTGGAGGAATGATTTGTGAGAGCTGTGTGTGGACAATGAGTGGTAAGTAGGTGCTAAACCAGATGGTTAAGGACTTTGCATCCAGTGGGGTCCCTTTATATTTTACAGCTAGGTTTTGCTCGTATGTGCTCCCGACAGCCCAACATTGACTTTGAGAAAAGAAGAGCGTGTTGCTTTTTGTTTGGTGGCGTTTTACTCAGAGCATTACTTATTTTCGTGCTACACATACTGCATTTCCATTGGGAAAGCAGACTGAGAAGGGTCTATGGGCAGGATATGTAGTCATTCCAAGGAACTCAAGTCCCACCAACACAGAACACAAAACGAAGTCCTCTGTATCCTTTAGCGAGAATAACTGCCCCTTTTATTCCTTCCTTTATTTTAAATTAACTGTCCAATTCACCTAGCAACAGGCCAAAACCTCAAAACTTGATCACATAGGTCTAGCTTCCCCAATGGTGCAAAGCCAGCCTTTTCATTTATATACTGAATTTACAAATAAATTCATTTCCCACAAATAGAATCTCTAATTAGGATCAGCTTCATCTGAAACCATGAAGCAAATGAGAAAACGAGAGGATTAGGGAACAGTATTAATAGCTACTGCAAGGAACTCCTTAATCCATGTGCCTATTTCTCTCCAAGAAGTCACTCTTCTCTTCCATTTAGGAAATAGACAGTCTTTGCCTGCAGTTAGCAATAATCTCAACAGCATGCATCATAAGAGTAATAGTGATAACTTTTTAGAATGTCAACCAACATCTGGAGAGATCTTTTTTCATTGCAAAAATGCGTTCATTTGCATCATCATCTCTCTTGATCTCACATCTGCTTTGTGTGCAGGAAAGGAGGTGTTTTAATTCATTTCACAGACACTAAGGAGGGGTTCATAGTGGGGAAATGTGTTACTTATGTTTGGGGTTCAGTTCTACCTTGTGTCACCTGAGTGACCTTGGACAAGTTACTTAGTGTCTCTGAATTTCCATAAAGCTATAAAAGGAGGATAAAAATAGTATCTACCCCAGACAGCTGTTGTGATATGCAGTAATAGACACTAACAGACAAGTGGCAAGCTCCAGTAAAATGCTGTAGCTCTTAGTTAAGGACAGAGGAGTTGGGGGGGGGGGGGTGTCTGCCCAGAGGTAAACAGTTTGATCTGCAGAACCAGGAAGAACCTGGCCACTCAACTCCAGATCTGGGACTTGCCTGATGCCCAAATCGATTTAGGTCCAGAACCAAGACGTTTCCAACACAAACTTTTCCCATTTCTGCCATCCCATCAAGCTACATGAGCACTTTAAAGAATGGAATGAATACTGGCTCTCTTTGGGGGCTGGGATGCAATGAAAATATTTGATGACCAAGAAAAGAGTCTATAAATAACATACAGAACTCACAGAATTATGTTGGTCGTCCTGAAGGCTGGAAATGCCTGCCATAAATTGCTTCTCCACCCTGGGCTCAGCCTAGAAGAACCTGGGTTTAGGGGACAATGCCCAGTGCTGAGGTCCACAGCTGACCACAAGGTGGCAGCATGTCCCCAGCAAGGATTGTCAAGCCCACTCCTCCCTGGGGAGCAAATCTTTGCTCAAGTCCAGACCCACACTGGAGCAAGTCAGGCCAGGGCACTGATAGACGTCTCGTGCCCAAGATGACACACTGGACAATTCTAACTCACATTAGCCCTGAACATAAATTAGTGCCCAAACTTCTGCAAATGCCATTCATGAGTCTAAATGCTCAGCTCGGAATCAAGACAGGAAAAGGGGCATCTCAACAATTTCCATCCACAAAAAGAACCTCAAGGTGACCATAAACTTTCTAGTACAAATGACTACTTTTGTTTCCATGAATCCCAATTTTCAAATGTATAAAGGAACTGAGAAAGTTTGGGTGGACAAGATCTCGAGAACCCTCTGGTTACAGTATTTTCTTATAAAGATGAAAATATCTCAAAAAGAAGAGTCAAATCTAAATGATTTTCACATAACCCAATTACCAAACACATTTTAATACCTGGATTCTCCTACCAACCTATTTCTGAGCTATCTTCTCTTTTACTCCTTACAAAAGTGAATGTTTGCAGATTATAGAATAATTTAAATAACAGCTTAACAATAGGTAAGGTTTTACAGATGACTCAGTCTGGGAGATTATCCACTTTAATAAAGCCCTCATTTTCCCAAGGAAGAAATTAGTATTGCCAGAAGTTAATACATTTGCCTAAGGCAACACAGAAAGTCCATTCAGGACTGAGACTGGAACTTTTGTTCCCTGACTTTCAGCATCATTTGGACTAATTTTGATCTTTTACTTAATAGTGTCAAGGAAGTCATGATTTTTCTCTACTCTGTAGAATAGAAAACCACTGTCAAGCAAAGCAACAAGGAAAGAATCTGTGTGATTCTGGGGGTGGGGGGGTGCCTGAGTGGCTCAGTAGTTAAGCATCTGCCTTCAGCTCAGGTCATGATCCCCAGACCCTGAGATACAGCCCTGCTCAGCGGGAAGCCTGCTTCTCCCTCTCCCACTCCCCCTGCTTGTGTTCCCTCTCTCACTTTATCTCTCTCGGTCAAAAAAAAAAAAAATCAATGGTAGTTAAGACAAAAACTATCTGAAGAGCATTGTAATTACTACACTAGTAATGCCCCTAACCCCTCAAAAAGCCCTAACAGGTGACCCAGGGTTAAGTCTCTCTAGAACCTGAAAAAGAACCTGCGAGATCACAGCCACTCAAGTGCAATATGAAATTAAATCAGTTGAAGACAGGAGGGACGAAATGCCACCCTCTGGACTCTGGAGACCCTGAGCCCTGTCTTACAAGGTGTGACTCTAAAGTAATGTGTGTGATTTTAAAATAAACACAACCAGAGCTTTCTAAGTGAGCCCTGCGTCCCCTCAAGCAGTCACTTCGGGAAGCTATGTATTTGGACCAGGGACACGGCAGCAACCCTATTAACTCTTCTTGGGGACTTGCCTTCAGAGAGTCGGCGTGCTCTGCAAAATATCTACTGTGGCATGAATCTTGGTGGTGTGAGGGTGGAGGATGGAAATTTCCAGAGTCAGCCGAGGAAAAAGGTGGATAGTCAAGGCAGCAAAAGAACATTTGGGGATAAAACTGAGTTGCTCATGGTCACTGAGTTGCTTTCCACTGTGGTTCATCTGGTGGAAAAGACTCACCTGCATGGAGGCAGCCAGAAAAAAACCTGAAGGCTTTCCTGACAATATGTGTCTTACCGATTTCAAAACAAAGGCTTCTTAATCATTTTGCCTCTGTTGATAAGTTAGTCTCCTGCCTCCCAACTCATGTTTAAGTTCCTCTAAGGGAAAGGCCACTTAGTAGATTGAATCCTACGAAATGGCTGCCTTGTGACCGTATTCGACCTACAAAAATTATATGGTTAAGCTAACCCATTTGACATCTTAATATTTCAGCACAGTGGCGAGTGGAATTCAACAGTGTTAATTAATATTACCGTGCCAAGATGCACGAAGCCGAACGTCAGTATTGAATCGTCAGGGAAGGTACAAGCGTGTGACGCGAACCAACCTTGCAAGAGGTAAACATCAGTTTTCTCCCTTAGTAGTTTTTTTTTTTTTTAAAGATTTTATTTATTTACTAGAGAAAGAGAGAGCACAAGTGGTGGGAGGGAGAAGAAGAGGGAGAAGCAGTCTCCCTGCTGAGCAGGGAGCCCCACATGGGGCTCCATCCCAGGACCCTGAGATCAGGACCTGAACCTTAGCCAGCTGAGCCACCCAGACCCCCCTCCCTTGGTAGTTCTACTTTTCATGCATTTAGGGTTTTTTTTTTAATGAACTAATTTAAACAGCACATCTGAAGGGTGAAAAGTCAGCCAATGACAGCAACAAACAGCCTTTCCCAAACAGAGCTGTTCTGAGAGAAACATCAGTCTTATCCTAAGTCATAATCTATATATCCCGGCCATTGTTGAAGGCAGGTTTGTCGACTTGGTACCTCCAGGTCCTAGGCAGGACTCGGCAACACCGGCCAGATGATCTGATTTGAACATAATCAATTTCACTAAAGGACAGAGTGTACCTTTGGCCTTCCCACTTCCCTCCCGCAGGGCAGATGTGACCCTGCGAAGCATGTTGGAAGTCACTACGCTACAAGCCATCTTTCCCCTCCAGTTCCTCCAGGCTTCATTTCTGGCTTACTTTCTCCTTAGCCTATATTTACCATCAAAATATGATTAGAGAAGCCTCTCTGTTCTTCATTCATTCGCGTGCACAGGAGGCACCAGCCAGTACCTCTCTCCCGCTGGAGACAGAGGACTAACTGGTTATAGCACAGAGCATTCTGGGTATTGCTTCAGTATAAATTATTACTTCACGTTCGGGTAATGGCAAACTGTGTGCCATCCCGCTGCCTCTCAGAGAATCCTCCTCTCAGGGGGCACCTGGGTAGCTCAGGTCATGATCCCAGGTTCTGGGATCAAGTCCCGCATTGGGCTCCCTGGTCAGCAAGAGAGCCTGCTTCTTCTCCCTCTGCCTACCGCTCCTCCTGCTTGTGCTCTCTCTCTCTCTCTGACAAGTAAATAAAAATAAAATCTTAAAAATAAATAAACAAGTAAGTAAAATTAGAATACTCCTCTCAGGAAAAGCTTTGATTAAGGAAAAATGTCACCGATAAGACCTGGCCCCGAGCAATTTACCGAGTGATCAACAAAGTATCAAGATCCTATGTGAAAGAGGTGCTTCCCATCTAGAACCAAGCAGGTGCTAAACAGGCACTGAGCAGGTGCAGGCCGGCTTCCCAGCCCAGACGCTGGTGAGCATGGCCTGTGTCTCCCACCCAATGGTCCCGACTCCTCAAAAACCATCGGTAGGACCTCACTCTGCACATTCAGTTACATTGTGACAAATTTTAAATTGTCCACCTGTGCCTCCAAATGAAAACAGTGGGGCTACGTGGCTGCATAATTATGATCTCTGCTGGGGTCTCCCTGCTAACTCCCAGGCAGATCGGGAGGTATTCACGTCCGTGGTGTCAGCCCACAAGCGACGGAGCTGACCTGGCTGCTACGGCCCTTTCCCTTGTTGTTTCTTGCTTGTTTTTCTTCTTCACGATCTTTTGTGATTACAAAAGCAGTATCTTTTCAATATTAAAAAATTATATTACTTTGCAAAACCTACATATATGAAATCATCACGTTGTATACTTTAAACCTGCACGATGTTATATCTCAATTATACCTCAGTAAAGCTGGGGGGGGGATTAGAAAGTGTCAATATTTTTAAAAAAAGGAAAACTAAAACATTATGTTCTTATTCCCCAAGATTATCACAGTTAACACCTGTGTGTGTATCCTTCCAACTTTCCTCATGCACAATTACACGTATCATCTATCATCTGTATACATACTGACATGGAGTCATTTGTCTTCCCATGTTTATAAACATTCCTCTAATCTAATAACTTTCAAATCCCTGCCTCTGGCATCGTACTCCAAATGTGTGTTATTGCTAGATTAACTGCACCAGCATCCAATCCGGGACTGTGTGTTACAGGAGATTGTAATGTTCATCTAGAACACTCATCTCTTACTGCACATCACTGAGTTATTGAAGGGAGCAAGCCAGTTGCCAAGGCAAAGTCCTATCCTCTGGATTCCTCTGTATTTATTTAATTTGTTGCTTCCTTAGGCTATCTGTCATTAATCCTGTCCTCCCATCCCCATATCCCCTGTAAACTGGAAATTAGATCCAAAGGATTAGATTAAAGCATTTCCTGGCTAGATCCGTCAGAGAAGTAGTGTACTTCCTATCGGGCTGCACCAGGAGACACGTAACACTTGGTTTTCTACCATCGGGGATCCGAGGATTGCCCACTGGATGAGGGGCTTAATCCGTCCAACCAGGAAGTGACTTCTAGAGTGTTCCAGACTCAAATGGGGCCCTCTCCGAGGTACCCAGACCATTGGTACCCACCACCACAGGGAGCAAGGGCAAAGGTCATCCGGTGGTCTTGTGAGGCACACACAGTGCAGATGGCACTGCTTGCTTTTTCGAGATGAAGTTGGTAAAATATTTAAGTAAATATTTAAGTAAAATATTTTTAAATTAAGTAAAATATTTAAGACAGCAGGAGAAACCTCAGAAGGAAGATGTCTCTGAAGACGTTTGCCTCCGTGGCCCTGAACAAAATATTCACACAACAGCTCAGAACTGAAGTAGCTTCGACTGAGACGGCCAGGATGGCCTAATTTCCAGAATGATAACACAGATGTGCAATTAAACTGGAAAGGGGCCCATGATGAGAGAGGGGGAGAAAATAAATACCACCTGTCCCAGAGGCCAAGCACAGGGGCATGCACACGCAGACACACACACACACACACACACACACACACACACACAGCCAGAATTTGGCCCCAAGCCACTATAATAGATTTAGACAGTCTAGTTCAACTGAAACTCTTTGGGCATCTCCAGGAAGTGTCTCTGTCTTCCCTACCATCTAGAAAGAAGGCTTGCTAGGTCTCCTGGAGCTACCTGGAGAGCATCAGCCTGCAGTGGCCTTCTGAGGGCTCTGAGTTAACAGGGAGCTCTCCGTAGGGCTAGTGGATGCTGTCTTTGCTCCAAAAACTCAGTAAGTTCTGACTAAAAGATCCAACCATGGGGCGCCTGGGTGGCTCAGTGGGTTAAAGCCTCTGCCTTCGGCTCAGGTCATGATCCCGGGGTCCTAGGATAGAGCCCCGCATTGGGCTGTCTGCTCGGTGGAGAGCCTGCTTCCTCCTCTCTCTCTCTACCTGCCTCTCTGCCTACTTGTGATCTCTGCCTGTCAAATAAATAAATGGAATCTTTAAAAAATAAAAAAATAACAAATAATAAATAAAAGATCCAACCAGGTAAATGTCCTCCTAATGGACATCAAGGTGAAAATTATAAGGAAGAAGAAGAGCACAGCACTTAGGAAAAAAGGGGCCCTGTAGGCCGCAGCACCTGCTGCTTCAACTCTGGGAAGACTCCCCTCGTGTCTGCTTTTAGTCCAAGCTCGCGCGAGCAGTTCTGCTGCGCACACGCCCGCTGCCCTGCCAGCAGCCCTCATCAGCTGCCTCTGACCCGTGGAAAAGCTGGAAATAGAACCTTGAGCCAGTTTCTCTGCAGCTCAATTCTAAATGTTCACAGCAGCCCGGTTAGGCCATCAATTTAAAGTACTTGTCCCTCTTTGCCTTTTTGGACACCCCCAACCACCACATTACTTTTCTTTGGGAAAAAACATTTTATGTAAAAGGTGAAGTGCTTTTCTTTTTATTTGCTTTCTCCCTATGTAGCCAGGGATGCTATTTTTCTTCTTGATGGCTTTTATACTTGGTTAAAATCACCTGGAAAAATCAATAGGGAAGAATAGAGTATTTCCTTAGTTACCCATTAGCCGCTGTAACTAAAGTCCACAGAAATCCATTTTCCATTTCTTGTGAAAATTTTATAAGTGTTTAAAATATTCATTTGGATGCTGTGTGTTTTTCTTTTGCATCTCAACTGAGCTGCTTTTCTACCCTGAGGGCTAAAGCCTGACTGATTGTCCTCAGTGGTTTTACTCAAAATAAAATCTTTTTTTACTAATAAGTAAATACCCAATTCTGTGCATTAAACCGGTGACCTTTGCATTTTCTGACAGGGTTCTCCTCCTGAGCTGGAGCCAATCCTTGACGACGCTTCGGTTGACAGGCACGCACACATCAAGCTGTCTGCCCCGGGGTGTATTTTTCTCCCTGATTTAGAAGAAATCTCTGCATTCAAGAATGGGCTCCCTACAAATCATAACCAAAGTTCGCCTCAGCTTGCCTTTAAAGCTGAGAGGAAAGGCCACTCGGGCACATCAGTGGAAGAGAATTGCTCCAGCCCCCTGAAATCACTCTCCAGATCCCTTATCCTAAAGGGACCAAAACCCAACCTGGCTGAACACATCTTGTAAATCCCTAGAGGCTCTCAAAAATCAGACTTCTCAGGGATCTTTTTTTTTTTTTTTAAGATTTATTTATTTATTTATTTATTTGACAGAGAGAGAGAGCACAAGCGGGGTGAGGGGCAAAAGGAGGAGCAGACTCCCCGATGCAGAAACCCATGTGGGACTCAATCCCAGGACCCTGAGATCATGACCTGAGCTGAAGGCAGACACTTAACTGACTGAGACACCCAGGTGCCCCTCGGGGATCTTATTTAAAACACAGATGCCTACACTGGGAGTTATATGTAAGTGATGAATCAATTCTATACCTGAAACCAATTTTACCATATATGCTGACTACCTAGAATTTAAATAATAACTTGGGATATACCTGGCAAAGGGGTGGGCTATGAGAAGAAGTGTGAGCAAACCTCAAGCTGCCCCGGGCTAGTAGCAACATGGCGGCCCTGGGCATTCGCCCAGTGAGGGGGGAAAGAAAGTGTACTGAGCTCTTCTCTGTAAGGATCCCTCAACCCTGCCGTCCAGCCAGGACCCTCATCCATTATTCCTCAGAATAAGATGTCCAGTGTAAGCTCACACGTTGCCTTCCTCTAACCTATTAATGTTCCAAAAGGGCTAGAGCTTTAATCAGTGGATTTTACCACCACAGAGCCTGTAAATGCACCTCGAGATGGAAGGATGAGAAAAAATGTTGAGTGAGAGTATGCCATGCTCTCTCACTTTTATCCTCTTGAGAACACTGCTACCTTTCCGGGTATGCTACAACACATCACACACACACACACACACACACACACACAGTCAGAACTTAGGGGAGCCTGAGCTATTCTCTACTAGCGGGCTAAAAATAAAAACACAGTGGTACTGAGACCAGACTTTCCCTGACAATATTTCCTATATCTGGTTTGATGAATTCATTTTATTTATATATTGAACACTTTGTAGATTTGCATGGCGGGTGGCCCATTCTCTGATATCTGCCCAGGGAAAAGCTGGATCATACCTATTAATTGTATCATGCATTCTGCCATCCAAATAGTTCTACCTCCCACACACCATTCCCCACCTCGGATAGAAGTCCCCCACTCAGGGGCTGACCATCCATCTGCATATCAAAAGATTCTGTGAAAATCCATAATTAGAAGGCTAATGCCTCTGAATGCACTTCAGAACCATCAACAGCATAAATTACATGAGCAAATTATATCAATATATTCAGCTGCCACCCTATTTTTCACCTTCTGTATTCCTAATCAGAAAATACAAAACAACATGTGCGCGAGAAAAATGAATTACAATCAGAAGCAGAGACCCAGAAGAAGCAGATGGACGTTAGGATTACTGACCCAGGTAATGGGTCATTTCTCCAGGAAATCTAGTCAGAGGCGAGAATAACAAGTACTTTTCCGGGGAAGGAGAGTTGGTTTTGTTTTTTGTTTGTTTTTTTCCTGTTTGCTTTGTGACAGCAACACAACCGTTAGCAAGTTGCAATTTGTCTCCCATGACATTTTCCCACGTCTAAAATTACACAAGGAGATAAGAATACAGCGCCTTCCACCCTACCCTCAGCCGGTTTTCCTCCTGATGGGGGGGGATATGCCAACAAATTAAAGATATGTATTAGCTGCCTCATCCTGCTGCCCTGTTGGCCCACACCTCTTGTAATGGGATAATTGTGGGCCATGCTTTAAGAGAAGCCTGGAGGAATGATCTGAATGCTCGTGTCCTCTCTATATGAACGTGCCCTGACATAGCCTTCAATCAAGCTTTCTAGCAACCCTATCTTTCTGCCAGAGTTTCGCTACACTGTGATGTTTCCCCACAACCTCATGAAGAACAGGCAGAAAACAACTCTTCAGCATAAAACCGACCCAATGAAGATATGGGAAAGATACTCCCTGCTCTGCCTCTGGGAAACATAGCCTTTTGTCATTCCTCTTCCATTCCCATTCTTGTGTTGTCACCACTGTGGCGCGGCCATCCTGGCGCCGGGCCATCGCAGGTGCAAGTGCAGGTGGACCAAAGCGGAACATGGGGTTACGGTTCACAGCATCGTCTTAGATACTCGAAAGCTTCTCTGAGAGCAAAGCTTCCATGTTCTCACCATAATGGCAACAGCAACAAAATGGTAATCATGTGAAGCGAAGGATGTGTCAACTAACCTTACTGGGATAAACATTCACAATATACACATGCATGAGATCATTGTACACCTTAAACTTATACAATGTTTTATGTTGATTATATCTCAATAAAACTGGAATAAAAATTTTTAATTAAAAAATGGAATATGGGGCACCTGGTGCCTCAGTTGTTTAAACCTCTGCCTACAGCTCAGGTCATGATCCCGGGGTCCTGGGAACAAGCCCCACATCGGGCTCCCTGCTCAGTGGGGACCCTGCATTTCCCTCTCCTTATGCTGCTCCCCCTGCTTGTGCTCCACCATCTCTCAAATAAGTAAATAAAATCTTTTTTAAAAATCCATTATCGGGGCACCTGGGTGGCTCAGTCATTAAGCGTCTGACTTCAGCTCGGGTCATGATCCCAGGGTCCTGGGATCGAGCCCCGCATTAGGCTCCTTGTTCAGCAGGAAGCCTTCTTCTCCCTCTCCCACTCCCCCTGCTTGTGTTCCCTCTCTTGCTGTATCTCTCTCTGTCAAATAAATTAAACAAAATCTTTAAAAAAAAACCATTATCTGGGGCGCCTGGGTGGCTCAGTGGGTTAAAGCCTCTGCCTTCGGCTCAGGTCATGATCCCAGGGTCCTGGGATCAAGCCCCAAGTCGGGCTCTCTGCTCTGCGGGGAGCCTGCTTCCTCCCCTCTCTCTCTCTGCCTGCCTCTCTGCCTACTTGTGATCTCTCTCTCTCTGTCAAATAAATAAAATCTTTTTTTAAAAAAATCCATTATCTGATATGAATAAAAAATATTTTTAAAAAAATGAAATGTGCACCCTCCACAAGTCAATGCTGGCCTCTGTGGAGACCCAGACTTAGCTGCTGGCCAAGATTGGCAGGGTGGGGGCAGGGATAGGGGATCTTTAGCAGGAGATCAATTTGCAAGCTGATACTTGCTGAAGGGACATACAAGACCTGCAAAAACCAGTCCCTTTTTTCCTCTGGGGTACCTGGGATGTCTGCCAAGGCTGCTGGCCATGACCCCCTCCCTCAGGCGTAGCATAAACGCTCACAAAAGTAACCTACAAATACACACATGTGGGGGCAGACATACACACACACACTCACACATACGCAAACTGCCACTGGCTGGAAGGGCGGGAAACAGGTCTCCACTCGAGGGATGCTCAGCACAGGCCTCCATCCTGGAGCTCTCAGATTTCCGAGTCCTGGGGCAAAGGGTCTAGAACTCTGCTCTTCAGTGTGATAGCCACTAGTCACGTGAGCTGGGCTCTTGACATGGCACGAGATCTGAACTGAGATCTCAGCTGGGCTTTTAAAACTTAGAGGACTCAGCATGAAAAACAACGAATGTAGAATATCTCGTGAATAATCTTTGCATGATCAAATGTTGACACAAGAACGTGTTGAATTGTAGTAGTTTCTTATTGCTAGGGTGACAAGTTGCTACTAAATGTAGTGGGTTAAAACAACACAAATTTATTATCTTACAGTCTGGGAGGTCAAAGTCCAAAATGGGTCTCAGAAACTAAAATCAAAGTGTGCAGGGCAGTGTCCCTTCTGGAGACTCTAGGGGAAAACCTTGTTTCCTTGACTTGACCACCCACATTAGTCAGCTCACAGCCCCCTTTCTCCATCTTCACACCGATAGGCAATGTTCCACCTGTCTGACCTTCTCATGTAGTAACATCTTCCTCTGACCACAGCCAGGATAGGCTTTTAGCTTTTAAGGATCTGTGTGATTAGATCAGGCCCTGATAATCCAGAATAATCCAGAACTATCTCTCCATCTCTTAATTTAATCATACCTGCAAAGACCCTTTTGTCATGTAAGGTAACATAACCCAGGTTGCAAAAATGAGGGTGTGGACAGCTTTGGCGCCATTATTCTGCCTACCACATGGATATGTTAGATTAAATACAATCTATTCTTAAAATCAATTTTGCCAGTTTCTTTTCATCTTTTTAATGTGTCTGCTGGGAAAATTTTAAGTCATGTATGTGGATCACATGGCATTTTTATAGGACAGTGCTACTCTAGGGCCTTCGAATCACTGATGTTCACTCTACAGACCAGTTTCAGGGGCTGAGATCCTCTCCAGGGCATGGGGTACAGCCCTCAGGTGACCTCTACTCCTAGAACACAGCCACATGGCATAGACTTGAGGTTGTATGAATGTCCTGTGCTTAGGGTGGCCGTATGCCCCTGTTTACAGGGCAGTCCTGGTTTACACTAATGCTCCTGTAGAATTATTCCTAGAATTCCCACTCATTCTCAAAATATCCTGGTATGAACGATACATTAAATGTGTTATTACACATTTTTACACATTTTTACCTATTAATACATTGTTGTGAAAAATGGTGCTGCTCACTCAACATTAGGCAAGGGGAACCTCCCATCCAGGTGCTAGTGGTAGTAATAGGTTTGAATTCATCTGTGCACCCCACCCCCTGGCCTTTCTTTCTCAGTCCTCCTTATGATTCGGCTTCGAGCAGCAAGCACAGCTGACCGGCGAGTCCACCTCCACCGGCCACTGCAAACTGATCATCTGTAAGCTGACTAACTTCATAATTATAAATATATAAATATAAATATATATATATAAAATGTTTAAATTATACTTTGTTGTTGTCCTTATAAATTATAAAATTTTATAAATTATAAAAATCGCACACATTATACATATAAATCATTACAGTAATCCATATGGGGAAAATGTGTGTCTCCTACAATTCGCTCACACTTGTCCCCCTAGCTAAGCACTGTTAACTCTTTGATAAATACCTCTTCAGGGGTTCTCTGGGCAACAGGATTGGTTGAATAGTCTCAGTTCAGTGAAGAACAAGGGAGAAGCTGGCTTTACTATTGTTTGATGGGGCTCCCTCCCCCCACCATTTCACATAAGGAAGATGGAATGTAGTTCAACCAGTTAAACTCAATCATTCCATAATGGTGATATCTCCTCCAGTTTCAACTTTCTCTCTAGGTCACACTCAGTGAAACTCAGGAAATGTAATTATCGGTGATCAGTTAGTTCAAAGTCCCAGTCTTTGAAGACGTTTAAGGTAGAGGAGGGGATTCCAGACCCACCTCCTCACACCCTCTATCCTCTGTTCCAGCACTGCTCCTAGTGGGCCGTATGCGTGCCTGTATGTGGGTGTGTATGCGCATTCTGAAGGTACGGTCTTCTTTCCACTGCCTCGAGCTACCTCTGTGAAGAAGTGACTGTGGAAAGCCAGAGCTGTTTATTGGACAGTTGGTCTCACAGTTGTATCCTCCTACACAGATTCTAAAGTATTTTGTGACAATATTCCCCTAGGTCTTGTTGGGTCCCCCAAAATTGGGTACCCCAATAATGGGTCCGTGATTAAAGGATCGAGACTGATACAAAGCGAAAGTCAAGCAAAGCTTTATTTTGTGCCAAGCATCAGGAATCAGACTGACTGACCATCAAACAGACTGGTCGGGGCCGCCCCTTATAGAGAAGACGACCCCTCCCCGCTTTCCAGACTAACTTTTATAGAGCAAAGGCCATGTGGTTGGGCCTGGCCACACACAGGTGGCCAATGAGATTGTAACACACACAGGAAACTCCACAGTGATGCTAGGTGACCAATTGAATTACAATTTACCCTAGTAGACATTTGATTTAGCCTATCACACCTTAGTTAGGATTGGCGCCAAAAGGCTCCCAAAGAGCGGGGGCCCATACTCCTTGGTAGCTGGGAGACAGTATGCACCCCCACTGATTGAATACCTCCTCCTGGCCTGACCTACCCTTGTACTTGGACTTTGTTACCTGGGACTGGTTTCCCGGACTTGCTTTTAAATAAGTTCCCCTGGTGGGGGGGGGGCGTGCAAGGTCAATTTAAGTTTTACAACAAAATGGCAGTTCAACAGGGGTGGGGCCCGCTCTGGCTGAATAGGCCCTTATATTCCTAGCATTTAAATTAATTATATATAATGACTTCAGTTGTTAAATAAAACACACAGAGGATTCTTCATACTTATGTAATTGCAACCTAAAAACAAAAAGAAAAAAATCGAAAGAGTAGCGAGAGAAGAAGAAACCAAGTAAATCTAGCACAGGTTATCACCATCATAGTAAACAAGCAAGCCATAAGCAGTCTAAGGGAGTGGTGAGGCCCCAGGGCACTCAGGGGCTGCCTGCCCACAGGACTTGGCTGCTGGCAAGACCAAAACATAAAATAAAATTTATCAGATATCTTACAATTCGGAGTAAGGAAAATTATCCAGAGAGAACCAGAAAGAAAGACCACAATCAATCAATCAATCAATCAATCAATAAAATTACTATAAGAGGAGGGAGATAAGTATTCTACAGAAGTCCAACCCAAGAGGCCCAACATCCAACGAAGAGAAGTTCTAGTAAGAGAATGGACAAAGTGAAGAAGATGAAATTATAAATAATCAGGACAATACAAGTAATACATTTCAGATTGAAAATTCTCAGCCTGGTGAATGAAAAAAAACTCATGAAAAGGAAATTTCCAAAGCTAATCTTAAGAGAAAACGAATGACTCCTGTACAAAGAACTGACCATGAGAATAATGCCAACTTTTAGATGGAAGATAGAATGATGCCTTCTAAATTCTAAATGAAAATTATCTTCCGCCTAGCACTCTACTCAGTCAAATGATCGATCAAGGAAAATGGAGGAAATTATATTTTTAGATAGGTTCTCAAAATGTACTTCCCCTGAACCCTTTTTAAGGAAGCTTGTCAAGGATATATTCTAACAAAATAATAGCTGATATATGTATAAAGCACTTTCTGCACCAGGCACTATTGGAAGTTCTTTACATATATTAATTAGTTTACTCCTCACCATATTCCATTTTCCCAAAAGGAAACTAGGCACAGAGAAGTTAGGTGATTTGCTTAAAACCTCACAGCTCATCAGTCGTGGAGAAAGAATGAACCGAGAAAGAAGGCAAGGGACTCAGAAAAAAGGGATTCAATCAAGACAATGGCATAGAAATACTCAGGATTGTACAAAGGGTAGCTCCGACATGCCCACTGGTGAACTGATATGGGGCACAATTGGTCTAGTGCGGAGCTCAAGGTTGGGGTGGAGAACTCTGGCAGGGAAGTCTGCGAGGGGAAGAATGCGTTGATAAATGATCCGATATTTTGACTATCTGGAAAATGACATTGATCAGTGTTTGACAGATCTGGTGGGATATATTCACACTATTTGTCTCTACAGCTAGGACATAGTGATGTGAACACTGATTTGATTTTGTAAAAAATATGTTTTGATATAAAATAAAATGGAAAAAGGAATAAAGTATGTGTGATAAGAGGCAGGAGAGTGGGACAGTGTCAGAAATCTAAATCCTTGTTAGCCAAACAGGGAGATGAGAGAAAAATGTCTAAAATCAATCAATCAAGAAATGGTATAAGTATATTCTTCAGTTAAACAGCAGCAAATAATGGAATAAATGGTTAAAAATATTTTTGCCTTTGGGAAGTGGGACACAAGGTGAGAAAGGGTGGAAAAATTTAATATTTAATTATTATTAAAATTTAATATTACCTAATTTTCTAAATTCACCTTTCAAAATGTGAATCAGTAATCAAATTTTATTATTACATTTCAATTATATACAAAGAAAGAGATGACTAACAAGAAGTATGGAAAAAGATGTTGACCTAAATATATGGGGTCTGACCTGGGAAAGAATTCAGATATATTAATGATTTTTTGCAAACATGGTATAATATGGCGTATGGGATATTAAACATAAGACATTTAAGAAGTGTAAAACATATATAATCATTTAAAACCTTTTATTTCATATAAATACATCGTGCAAATCCATATACTTCCAGCCTGTGGCTTTTTTGCTGCTTCTTGAGTTTAAAATTAGAGATGAATTTATCATTTGGATATTATAAGAGTCGTGTTAGGTGTAGGTTTTTTCCTTTAAACTTTTTTGAATTTTGATAATTTTCTTCAATTAAAATACACTGATTTATAATCAGAAAAAAAGTGTAAGGGAGATTTTTTAAAAGAACTTTGGCAATATATTTGGGTTTTAAAACCAGATTCAGATACTGCTTTGATAAAACCAGAAATTTAATTAGAAAAGAACTTACGAGAGGAAAATTAATTAATAAAAGAAGAGGATTGAAAAGGCAAAATGTCCCTGTATCATATGATAATATTTGATTTTTCTTAGTGACCCAAAAACCTAACGTAACATATTCCACAGGAATTGATTTCACAGGGCGCCTGGGTGGCTCAATGGGTTAAAGCCTCTGCTTTCAGCTCAGGTCATGATCTCAGGGTCCTGGGATCAAGCCCCACATAGGACTCTCTGCTCAGCGGGGAGCCTGCTTCCCTCTCACTCTCTGCCTGCCTCTCTGCCTACTTGTGATCTGTCTGTCAAATAAATAAATAAACTCTTTAAAAAACAAGAATTTATTTCACATGTTTTGTTGTAATGGGACTCTTCATCAAATGTTACTCCAAATGAATGGCCACAGGCTGAGGACTGGAAATCCTTTGTCACCTAGAGACTGCTCGATGTGATGGTAAATGCTAGAACAGAAAATGGAGAGGAGCTCTGGACTCTCTTTTATTCAATGTATAATTCCAAGAAAGAAGGGAGAGAGAAGACAGTAAAGTAATAGTCCTTTCTCTGAAACAGTTCCCCATGCCCAGATGACGAATCTAAGGAAAGAAACCAAGAGGCCCCATAAATGCACGGGGCTCCGTTTCTAGGCTGGAGACATGGCTGTTACACAGAGGACTGTGCAGTTTCATGTCAGAAGGTGGCTTGATGGAACCCTCTTCCCTCACTGGTAATTTACTTAAATGCCAAAAACCTTAACTCTGCCTGTCAACAGCTCCACATAACATTTAACACACATGACCTCACTTGAGTCCCTGCCTCTCTTTAAGTACTTTAAAAAACACATTATCATCTCATCTCAATTTACTCAGGGTCTACAAGAAATGCCATTTCTCAAAATGAAATGTTACATGAATCACAGCTGCAGAGCACTAGGACAAAGCCCCCTGACTGCCTGACACCCCACCGCACACTCCAGAAGAGAAATCTTCTGCTCTCAAAGAGAAGGCACGTGTGTCTACTACAGAAGTCCCGGCCCCCAGGAGGGGCCTTGAGGGGCACACAGATTCCTGTTCAAAAACAGAATGCAGATTTCTGGGTCCTCTTGGCGTGCTCCCCAGATCGCCACATAACCACTTGGTCCAAGTTTGGGGAAAACTCTTAGAACGGCCCTGAAATCCGAGGTGCCTTCCAAGGCCATGAGACTGCCTGGAGTAGAGGTGTATGGCTTCCAATGTCTCTAGAAAGTCTGTCCAGTACTCAAGAGCACTGATCGTAGAGTACCTTGGGATAAAGGTCTGAGAAGTGGCTGGACTGAGCCTGAAGCAGATTCTCTAACGCTTTCAGGCGAGTTACCCCCAGATGTTCTTAATGATAACCTGCGTCTTAATGATAACCTGCAGGATCTCCCGATGAGGGTAGGTTCTGAGGAACCCCCAAAAGCACCGGAAGAGCCCAAATGTTTTATGGCATTAGGTATAATAACAGACTCCAGAATAACCCGGTGCTTCCTGAAGGCCGCACCTAGCCCCTGAATTTGTCTTCCTCAGCGCCCACATTCTGACAGGCACTGATCAGAACCTTTCCCCAAGTCCTGCCTGCATTCACTCTGCCTCCATCCCCTGGTCCTTCTTAACCCCCAGGGGGTGCCCGAGGCTTCAGCCTGGTGACTCAACTCTCCATTAACCAGCCTCCTCCACCACCACTGAGATTGCTTTCCAAGCTCCCGTTTGCCCAACTACACAGCAGCTTCCAACCAGCCTCCCCTGATTAGGAAGTGCCCACCTATCCACTCTGTCCCCCGTCCCTGGGGCTCTGTGCAGGAGGGCTGTGAATGGTGTCATATGTCTTTGATTGCATAATTCAAATGCAATCCCTTTCAGGTGCCCAGTCTCCTGACCTGGTAGGAGGTCCAAATCTGTCCCTTTTCTAATTGCACTTCCTTCCCTCTCGTCAACATGGGCTTACGGAATCCAGACGTGGTGGGGAATCTCTGGGCATCTGGTTTCCTGCCTGCCCCTGTTCCTTGCAGAAAGCAAGTGGTCTGCCATTTGGCCACCCTCATTGTTCGCCAGGAACAGGTTTCCCGGAGCAGGCCTGTGAAACTCTCTGTGGGTTCCCAGCTCAGCCAGCCCACTCCAGAACACTCCCAGGAGCCCCAGGTGCTGCGTCTTGGGACCTGGGCTCAGGGCTCTGCAGGACTGGCCACTCACTCCTGAGCTCTCTCCTCTCCAGGTCCTGAAATCCAATTCCACCCTGGGGCCAGCCTATTTGCTGGACCCTGGAAATACAAAGCCTTTATTCGCTTGCTTGTCTCTAATAAAGGGGCTTAACTGAGAGCGAGAAGGGATTTGTTTATCCCAGGGGGCAGATCCCAGACCCTAGAATTAGAAAAAGTTTGTTTATATTTAAGAAAGGCAGGAAAGAGAAGAGAGAGTAAGATCGGTTTAGATGCACAGGAAGAGTGATTTTTTAGATAGCAGCTCTATAAAATGGGATTCTTTTGTAATACATATGTTTACTCATCAAATATTTATAGAGCTTGCTATGGGCCCATTAAAATGCTAGACAATGGGAGATGCAGAACTTTCCCTCAAGGTAGGTGTCTGGAAGCATCTGGAGAACAGCCATCAGAGACCACTCCCATCCTCCATGAAGAAAGGCTGTTTATTATCACTTAAAGCCATTTATTATTACTTGTCTGTAGGCACATAGCATAAATTTCCATATCTAAAATTACCTGTTAGTTACTTTACTTTTTACAGAGTATCGTTGATTAGATTTCCCTAGGATAGAGCCCGAGCAAAACCAACAATCACATGAGTTTTCATGGACTTGTGGCTATGAAATATAAAACTCCTTCCCTCGCATCACTTGATCCCTCTTAAAGCATTACAGGTGGCAAGCCTGCAAGTCCTCTAATTGCATTTTACAAAGAAAGAGAGCAAAGCTCAGAGCAGTTAGTTAATTTCCAAGGAGGGTACTAATCCACGTGGGGGGGGGTTGGGGGGGAGGACCAAGTATCTAACCAATGACTCATCTGCATACATAAGCAACTCCCCACCCCCAATTCACAAAATTGTGTTTTGTTCATGGAAGCCCAGAGAAAGCCAGAAGCCTTGAGCTGCGGGGAGCCGAGGTTGGAAGGTCAGGAGTGTTGTCATCAGAGGGATGTATTGTGAAGCTAATCAAGCTCAAGCTTCAGGCCCTCCACTTGCCCAAGCTCCTTTGGAGGTTTATGATGTGAAAAAGGGTAATTCTTTATATGCATTCCAATTAGGAGACTATAATTTCTCACTTGTTTTTTGTTTTGTTTTGTTTTGTTTTTAAAGATTTTATTTATTTGTCAGAGAGAGAGAAAGGGCACGAACACACATGCAGGGGGAGCGGCAGGCAGAGGGAGAGCCAGGCTCCCCGCTGAGCAAGGAGCTGGATACAGAACTTGACCCAGATCTGAGCCAAAGGCAGACCCTTAACTGACTAAGCCACCCAGGCTCCTTCGAAGTCACCTATTTTAAACTTCTCATTTGTTGGGTTCTGTTTTCTTGCTTTAAATATGTGTTTGCAAACAAAAATATGTTAAAAATTTTTAAATTCTTTTTTTTCCATTGTCAGAAATAGAGAGAGAGCACAAGCAGGCAGACAAAGTCGCCGGCAGAGGGAGAAGTAGGCACCGCACTGAGGAAGGAGCCCAGTGCCGCACTTGATTCCAAGACCCTGGGATCATGACCTGAGCCAAAGGCAGACGCGTCCCAGAATTTCTTTTCTTTTAATAGTCCCCGAAACAATGTACGGTCCAAGCAACCTGGTTGTCCTCTGGTGGCTGGTCCCATGGTTCTGTTTGTTCGGGAAGAGGAAGTGGTTACAGGGCACTGAGGCACAAAGAAGGGGTCATCTGCCCCTGCAGACATCATTCCTCACCTTACTCAGCCAGGAGGGAAACCCATACATAAATAACACAGTAAAAAAAAACAAAAAACAAAACTTAATGACTCCCTACATGTCAAAGAATAGAACAAAGACTACCAGAGCTAGGAAAAAATTGCCGCACAAGACAACATCCACTAGTGAGTAAATTAACTGAGGAACTCACAGAACTGGAAAAGTCAGGGGTTTTTAAGTGTCATAAATGAGGTTTGCTGGTGGTTATGCTTACTAAGGATTGAGAACTCTTGGGAGAACTGCATTAGTCCATGGGTCTGTGCACTGGTTGGTTAAGCAGCCTCATTGTTTATTCATCAGGAAAGTCTTTAGTTAGGTCTGGGCAGTGCCTGGGGTCCCTCGGGCCACTGAAGGCTCATGGTCATTTATCAGCTTCTGCTGTAAGAACAAGCTATGATAACACATAGCCTTCCATTTTGATATCTCCTGGGCAAGCGCTGCTGGAAGTGGAAAATTTTCTTTTAACATGCAATAAACCAGGAACAATAAGTACTCAGCTTAGGGCTAATCCACCTGACAACCGTAAATGATACATATTATTAAATGATTAAATAAATAAACTGGAAGCGCTTCCAGCAGGATCTGCACATAACAAGTGTTACCTTGTTGTTTGCTAATATTATTATAATCCTATACATTTTATAGTTGGACAAAATGGGATCCAATGAGGTCAATAACTTGCTCAGGTCACCCAGCGAGTGGTGATGGAGCTGGATGCCCAGCCCAGGGCTCTCTGACTTCAGAGGTAGTATTCTTTCTTTAGCTGAACCTGTTCCCATGCACAGAAATCCTGACACACAGAAGTCCTTGAATAAATGTTCAGTTTCCTGCCTTTGTATGAAAACTGTTCTAGAAAGAGAACCCTAAGTGTATGCTTATTCACCACCACAGAGTGCTCAGGATGCAACTTTGGCCTGTGAAAATTAATAAAAGGAAACCTCACTAAAGTGGAGTGAAGAGGTTTCAGCAAGGGGAGTTCTCACAGCCTACCATTCGGAGTCAGTTGCAGACAAAGAGAAGAGACAGACTTCTTACATGGTCTTGGCCTTGCATGGGATAGTACTCTACCATTCCAGCCAGAGGAAGGGTCACTTTTCTTATCCCCCAGGGAAAAGCTCAACCAGTGAGAAGCCACCATACTTCAAACTCTTAGGTCACTCCAGTTAACTTTTAGTTTATAACAGCCTTCCCAACTTACATCTTTTCTCCTTAGAAAAGCTTACTTCTTCTCTGATCCCAGACTTGCCTGTGGCTTTGCCAGTTTGTTTTTCCCAGATACAATTCTCTTTTATTCTACAATAAACCCAACTTTTGTTGGTAAAATAACTGGCAGTTTTTATTTTCTTTTTGTAAAGATTTTATTTATTTATTTGACAGATAGAGATCATGAGTAGGCAGGCAGAGAGGCAGGCAGAGAGGCGGTGTGGGGGGGGAGCAGGCTCCCCACTGAGCAGAGAGCATGACATGGGGCTCAATCCCAGGACCCTGAGATCATGACTTGAGCTGAAGGCAGAGGCTTAACCCACTGAGCAACCCAGGTACCCTGGAAGTTTTTATTTTTAAGGTTAACATTACTTGGTGGCAGGGATGGGGTCCAGGGGACTGCTGATGGCTCCAGGGCTGGGGAGCAAACAGGCACAGTACCCACAGAGCTGTATGCGCTCACTGCTTTCTTGCCAACCCTGGTGCAAGGGTAAGATTCCTACTGGATTTCACCCTCTACACTTCGTTTCTGAGCTCTCTAGGCCTTACTGGGGATCTATTGTAAGGCCTTGGTTTTTCTTATTTTTGAGAATATTTATTTGGCCTTCAGTCCAATTCCTTTTCAGAATCAGAATGCTCCTGGGGTGCCTCCTGGATGGCTCAGTCAGTTATGTGTCTGCCTTCTGCTCAGGTCATGATCCTGGGGTCCTGGGATCGAGCCCCGTGTCAGGCTCCCTGCTCAACATGGAGTCTCCTTCTCCCTCCCCCTTTGCCCTCCCCCTACCCTCCTCCTTGTGCTGTCTCTCTGTCTCTTAAGCTCTCTCTCAAATAAATAAATATTTTTTTAAAAGGGGGGGGATGCCTTGGTGGCTCAGTCATTAAGCATCTGCCTTTGGCTCAGGTCATGATCCCAGGGTCCTGGGATAGAGCCCCGAATTGGGCTCCCTGCTCAGTGGGAGGCTTCTGTTCACACCCCCTGCTTCTGTTCCCTCTCTCACTGTGTCTCTCTCTGTCAAATAACTAAATAAAATCTTAAAAAAAAAAAAAAAAGAATCAGACCATTCCTATTAGAACTTTGCTAGCCTTCAGTCCAAGCTCTGTTTGGGACTGGACAGTTCCTCCTGGAACTATACTGGCCTTTGATCTGATTCTTTCTGGAACCAGGCTGTTCCTGAAAAACCTCTAAGAAATAGGATTCCAGTAATCAGAATGCTTTGAGGGTGCCTTCGCTACTGGAAGTCTGGTCATTTTTATGTTTAAAAACTACGGTCCGTCCACATGTGCATTTATAAATAAATGGACTGACTTAACCAGAAGTAATTTAAAATTTCAGTGGCCATTATGGAGAACTTTCAGTCTCCCCAAATTTAATTTTCTGTTCAAAGCTGAATTAGACAACCATGGTCCTAAAATTGACAAAACTGAATGGGAGACCTATTTTAACCGGTATTTGGGAGCTTCCAAATGCTATCAGGAATCTAAAATTGGCTGTCTCCATCACAGTTTATAAACTAAATGAGGCGAACAAACAATTAAAAAAAGGGGGAGAGGGCACCTGGGTGGCTCAGTGGATTAAGCCTCTGCCTTCGGCTCAGGTCATGATCTCAGGGTTCTGGGATTGAGCCCCACATCAGGTTCTCTGCTCAGCCTGCTTCCTCCTCTCTCTCTGCCTGCCTCTCTGCCTACTTATGATCTCTCTCTCTCCATCGAATAAACATATAAACAAATAAATAAAATCTTTTAAAAAGGGGGCTGTAGCTTCTGAGGCCTCTTCTGCCCCTCCCCCACCTTCTCTGTCTGCTGACACTTGACAGCCATCTTGTGCTCCGGCTTTGCCTTTGGTTATCTTCCTCTGCTCCCTCATTCCAGTCCTTTTGCAGAACCCTTCTTTCCCTCTGAAGCTCCCTCCACCCCTTCCTCTCCTGAACCTGTTAAAACCTGCCCTTTTAAGTTAAATCTTCTGAGGATTGAAACAGAACCCAAGTTTCTTATGTTCCCTGGACTATGGCTGAATTGAGAGCCATAGTTAAAGAGTTTCTTGATGTAAGGGAGGGACCCCCCCCCATTATTTTGCTGAAGAATTTAACATGGTTATTCAAACTTACCAACCTGGTTTCTCAGATTTATATCAATTGGTCCACATGCTTGTTGCTGAGGGCCAGGCCAAACACTGGATGAAACTAGCCCAGTGGTAAAATCCTGAACAGGATTTAGAGGAAAAAACCCTTAAAAGTTTTGGCAAGATGCTAAAAAACATGTTGGAAACTTCCACGGAGCAATTATGATGGCTTTTCTGATCTATAATGGTCCGCTGATTTGAACAAAACTTGGGCTTCTACACAAAAGCCTGATGAATCTGTTCATGATTATTACAATCGACTCTAAATTGTCCTTAAAGAAAATTCTGGTCTTCCTTTAGATACTGAATCCACCTGGGTAGCATTTAACTCTATGTTTATTCATGGGCTGATCCAGGATCTTTCCCTTTTAGTTAAAAGGACCAGGATGGGATGGAAAACTATGTCTATGCCAGATTTAACTATCTTGGCAAACCAGCTTGCTCAGAACTTAGATGAGTCACCTAGAGAAGACCACTAAAATGTTCAGTGTTCAACTCCATTACATGAAGGCCCCTAAACAAAACTGGAAGCCTAATTTCTGCTATTACTATAAGGAACCAAGACACTGGAAAGAAGACTGTTACAAATTCAAGCCTTTCAGGCACCTCCAGCCCTCTAGCCAACTTTCCCATGTCCTCCCAATTCCCAATGACAAGGCTCCAAGGAACTACAGGGGCTCTTCCCAATTCCTCCCTCTTTATCAGCTTGGAGAAACTACACTCCTCCAGATTGGGAATGAAACTCTTTCTGTCCTTATTGACGCCGGAGCTACATTCTCAGTGCTTAACTCCACTGCTACAGTGCAGCCCCTGCCTTCCAGTACTGAGTTCCACCAGTGCAGGTCTCCAATAGACCTCAACCGGTCCCTGTCTCTGAACCTATTCTCTTTTGTCTAGGCTCTTTGAGAGATACTTGCCTTCTTCTCCTTAGTTCCTCTGGCCCATTCATTTATTGGGCTGAGGTTTCTCAGAAAAATATTATGCTGGAATTTCTTTCTCCCAAAAGGAGAAAATAATTCTAGAATTTGACAGTAGCAACCAAAATAACGAACAAGGGGAAATAAATGACCCTTTGCCATCTTTTCTATGCTCTGCCCCGATGGCACTACAGCTGTGTCTGGGGGTAGTCATTGTTTATTCCTATTGGATCAGCTACCATCATCTTTCTGGGCAAAATCTTCAACTGCTATTTACAGAACCCACAGAGCACCTCCCTTCAGGATTCAAATAGATCCCTCAAAACCTCTCCCTAGAATTAATCAATACACTATAGATCAAGTAGTCTTTCAAGGCATCAACCCCATAATAGAGGACTACAAGGCTCAAGGCCTCATTCTCCCCTGCACTAATCCCTGTAACTTCCCTATTTTACCTGCGGGTAGGGGAGGTTGGGGTAGCCAACAGCCTAGGTTGGAGGTTTGTCCAGGACCTCCAAGTAATGAATAACATTGTTACCTCTCAGCACACTGTCATTTCCAACCCTCATCTACTACTGACATCCATTCCCAGTGAAAGCAAAGTTTTCAGTATATGACTTATGTGGTACGTTTTTTTAGTATTTCAGTTGCTAAGGGTAGCCAATATCTTCTTGCCTTTACTTGGGAAGAATGGCGATTCACCTGAACAGTAATGCTCACAGTATTGCTCACAAACCCTAAAGGCTGATTTGGATGACACAAAGTTTCCTGCAGCCTCTACTTTGTTGCAGTGCATAGATGATTTACTTAAGACGGCATTCTCCTGTTAAAACTTTTGGCTTTTTTTTTTTAAAGTTTTATTTATTTATCATTTGAGAGAGAGAACAAGAGAGACAGAGCATGAGAGAGGGGGAGGGTCAGAGGGAGAAGCAAACTCCCTGTAGAGCAGGGAGCCTGATTCGGGACTCGATCCTGGGACTCCAGGATCATGACCTGAGTTGAAGACAGTCGCCTAATCAACTGAGCCACCCAGGCGCCCCAAAACTTTTGGCTTTAAAGGGACAAAAAGTCTCCAAAGAAAAACTGCAGTTTGCTCAAACTCGGTTTTCAATATTTAGGGCACCTGATCTCAGAATAAGGACTAGATTTGGATCTAGGTAGACTTTGAGGCATCCTGAATTTTCCAAAACCTAAAACTAAAATCTTTTAATTAAGATCAAGTAGTTTTCTGAGCCTGGCTAGCTATTGTCAAAATTGGATTCCAAATTTCTCATAGGGTATCATAGCCAACGCCTAGACCCTACAGCTCTGGTGTATCCCCCTAGCCTCAGCCATTCCTGCCATGACCCCCTTAGTGAAGCCCCCTGAAGAAATAGTCATGGGGCCCCCTTAACCACCCTTGCACCCCCATGCAGTAGAAGCCCTCCTAACTTTTCATCACACTCAACACTTCTAGGACAGTCTCCTCACCTCCAATGAAACTCTCCTGCTAACTGCTCATAGAACTCTTCCTTGTTGCAAAGCCTTAACCCTGACCCACTTCTCCCTGCTTCATGAACTGCTTAATTGACAGAGCACCTTTTGACCCTCTATGACAATTTATAAGAAACTCCTCTAACCAATGCCAACTTTTCATGGTTTACCAATGCTTCTCATTTAAAGGATAAACATAGTAAATATCAAGTTATCACAACCCCCTTTGAAGTCATTAGGGCAGCACCTTTACCTTTGGCCACTTCAGCCCAGCAAGCTGAATTATACAGCCTTACACAGGCTTGTATTTTAGCCAAGGGCAAAACCACAAATATTTATAATGACAGTCAGTATGCCTTTGGGGTAGCTCATGACTTTGGAATGTTATGGAAACAAGGTTTCCTTACTTCCAAAGGGATTAAAAATGGCTTCTATGTCCAAAACCTATTAGATGCCATACTTTTTGCTGGTGGCTCGAGCCATTACCAGGGTTCCTGGGCATTCCAAACTCAACTCCCTGGAAGCCAAGGGAAACCACGTCGCTCATCTTTCTGCCAAAAATGCTGCTTTCAAGGAGACTGATAGCCACACCTCTGTCCTATTCCAAAGAGATGTCCTCCCAAATAACAATTTTGGAAAAATTGACCAGAGATGCCCAACAATTGGCCCCAGAAAAGGAGAAACAATACTGAAAATCTAATGGTTATTGGATAGGTAAGAAGAGAAAACTCTGGTTTGGACCAAATAACAATCTGGCTCTACCAGAAATTCTAAAATTCCCACTACTTACAGATGTCTATGCATTATACCATTGGTCTACTGACAAATGGTAGCATTCATGAACCAATATTGGTGGGGAACTATCAAGAAGGCTCCCAAAAGTGCCTACCTTGCTTGTCCCATTTGTCTAAAATACAATCCTGGGAAGCCTGTCCATACTGCCTCTGGGCATTTTAAATTGTCCAGTGGGGGGCTCCTGGGTGGCTCAGTTGATTAAGTGTCTGCCTTTAGCTCGGGCCATGGTCTCGGTCCTGGGATGAAGCCCCAAATTGGGCTCTCTGCTCAGTAGGGTATCTGTTTCTCCTTCTTCCTCTGCCCCTCCCCCTGCTCGTACATATGCAAGCACTCTCTCCTAAATAAATAAATAAATAAAGTAATAAATAATAAACAAAGTAAATAAATAAATAAATCTTTAAACAAACAAATAAATAAATAAATAAAATCTTCTAATAAATAAATAAATTGTCCAATGGACCATTTTGAGGTTTGGCAAATGGATTTCATGCAGCTCCCCCACCCCTTCCATCTCATGGATGTAAGTACATTTTAGTCGTAGTTTGTATGTTTTTCACTGGACCAAAGCATTCCCTTGTAGACAGGCCAACACTTCTATAACTAAAATTCTGCTAGAAAAGAAGAAAAGATGATCCCTACTTTGGGAACCCCTCTTGAACTACCAAGTGATGAGGGGACCTATTTTACTGGTCAGGTGCTTCACGAATCTGTGTTGTTTGGCCAGTTTGACAACACTTTCATTATGTGGACCATCCTCAATCCTCAGGGTTGGTCGAAGGCACTCCAGGCACTCTTAAGACTCACCTGGCAAAATTCACAGGGATTCTCCAAGTACCTTGACTAAAGGCATTGCTATTAGTCCCTCTAAATCTCAGATCCACCCCCTTAAGAACTCATAGACACTCACCCTTGGAGATAGTCATAGGACATCCAGTGCTTTTGGTCTCTGCCTCTTTTTGGTTTTGGTTTTGTTTTTAAGATTTTATTTATTGATTTGAGAGAGAGCAAGCAAGAGAGAGAGCAACCAAGAGCAAGACTGAGCAAGAGAGAGCAGGAGTGGGAGTCTGGGGAGGGGAGGAGGGACAGAAGGAGAATGATAAGCAGACTTCCCACTGAGCAGGGACCCTGACAGGGGCTAGAGCCCGGACCCTGGGATAATAACCTGAGTTGAGGGAAGACACTTAATTGACTGAGCCACCCAGATAGGCCTGGTCCCTGCCTCTTTTGACCCACATTGATAAGAGGGGATACACTTCAATATTATAAGGGCCCAGTTACTTCTATTAAAAATAATTGTGCTCGGGGTGCTTTCCGCTCATCACCTGCCCATCCCCCCAACTCGTTCTCTCTCTTTCAAATAAATACAAAAAATCTTTAAAAATAATAATAACCATGCTTTGGGGTATCTGGGTTGTTCAGTCAGTTGGGCACCTGACTCTTGATTTCGGCTTAGATCATGATCTCAGGGTCACGAGATCAAGCCCCACTTTAGGCTCTGTGCTAAGCATGGAACCTGCTTGGGATTCTTTCTCTTCCTCTCCCTCTGCCCCGTCTCCTCCCCATTCACACATTCTTTCTCTCTAAAATAATAATAATAACAACAACAATAACCATTCCTTGATAGAGCTATCTTTCCACAGTGTGCTCCCAGAAGACAATGACCTTTAAACTTCACACCTCTCAAACTGGAGATACTGTCTATTGGAAATGGCACCTCTAGAAAAACTCTCTCTAACCTTGCTGGAAAGGCCCTTATAAGGCACTGCTAATGAACCCTTGTGCCACCAAACTCTAGGAGACAGACTTTTGGATTCACATGGTGCATCTAAAGAAAGCCCCAAGCCTTGACTGGACCTGCATACCATCTGGTATCCTGAGAGTGAAGATTTCCCAGAATCAAAACAGACAACATCTGGGGAGATAGTGTTCCAAGACATCCGGGCCAGGCCTATATACCTTTCCTCACTTTTACTTCTATATCTTTCTAGAAAAAAAAAAAATGCCCTTTTCTGCATTTTCCCAGGTCTTGCAAAAGGGGAGACCTCCTTTGATCATGATCTTTTCAGAATCAGCCTCATTATGGTCCCGTGAGCATTTCTGAAGGGTTAGAAGTTTTGGAATTCACAAAAGTCTTTATTTTATCTGACCTATTAACTGACTCTGTATTCTTAAGCCAATTCAGGGTTTCTGAATTTATAACTTGACAGACTGTATTATCTGATAACATTTGTTCTTTTGAGATAACAATATTTTTTTCTCTAGTGCATCTTTGAAGTTTTGCTATTCTTGGAAAAAAACTCATTAACTCCTGCTTCATGTTTAGACTTGGACTGTATCTTCCCAAATGCACTGGGTTATTTCATGCAGGTACCTCTCACAATACTTCACCACATTAAAAGGAGACTTCTAGAAGGCATACATGACTCTGGGTTTGCCTTCCTAGGGAGACACCTTTCTTCCCTTAGTCCAAACAAGTGCCAATAAATATTTTCAGACCTAGAGTCCTAGTTTAGAACCAACATATACAGTTTGGAATTGTCACATTGCTTTTGACTCTGTACTTGTCTGTCAATCTTTTGCAGAAAGGATGCACCCAATAAGGTGATGTTGGCTCAATGCTCACAGTCTGGAGAAGATGTAGACTTCAGATGGGGGAAGTACCCAAGAGTTCTCCTTTCTAGTCTTCCCTGTTACTCAAATGTGGCATGACTGGTTTCCAGCTGCTCTGCACTTCCCTTCAGACGTGAGACATGACAACCAGGAAAGGTCCTTCCTGGTTCTGAGAGACAAAACCACTAAATAAAAAGAACCTATTGGTCGGTTGTGCTTTCAAGGAAAGATCTTTATCAAAAGGGGTGGGCCAGGGAAGGGAGATGAGAAAACCAGTAACTGGAAATCTCACTAAAACGGAGTCAAGAAGTTTGGGCAGGGGGATTTCTTATGTCTTACCACTCGTAGTCAATTGCAGACTCAAAGGGAGAGACAGAGTTGGCCTTATACAGACTTAACCTTGCATGTGGATCCTACTCTACTATTCCAGCTGGGGAATGAGATGCTTTCCTTTTCCCTCTAGGCAATAACTCAGTCAATGAAAAGCTTCGAAATCCCAGTTCATGCCAATGAACTTTGAATCAGTGGCAGAACTAAGACTTGAACCCAGCACTCTTCTTGAAAAACATGAGATGAAAACAGGTAAAAAAGTAGTTCTGCTTCATGAACCAAAAAACAACTTATAGACTCCACCAGCACAAAGGTCATTCAAGCTGATCCTAAGTTTAAAAAAATTAAAGAACAAATCATTCTGGAGACAGTAGGGTCATATAGGATTGAAAGGACACTAAAATATCTGGAGATCATATTCCAAAAACCTACACTGATATTAAAGAGAGATCTGTCATGCCTCCATTGTACATTTTTCTTAGACAATAAGTTGACTGATTTCAGCCAACAGGAAAATAATTGTCTTTATTTAGAACCATCTTAGGTTTTGCCTCTCTCCAACAAAGGGCTTCTAACTGTTTTGGTAGATGGTTATCCATGGATAATGATTTAATGATTCTGCACATCTTGTGATCAAGGCATTGATCACTTTTGTTCTGGACTGTCTTTTCAGGGATGACTGTCTAGCGAACAGCCTTGGAAGACAGAGACAGCACCTCCCTCTGGAGCAAAGGGCAGGCATGCTTACTTCCCCTTAGAAAACATCTGTGTTCCCTCCGCTCAGGGTTCCTCTCCTCTCCTGCAATCCAAACACTGCATGTGCAGCCATCTATCTGGGGTCATCTGTGCCACCCCATGGGACTTGGGAGCAAGGGGCACTGATGCAGCTCATGCTGCTTTCTGGGATGTGAGTAATAATGTCCTTTGTCTCTGATCCAGAAGGCTTGTGTCTTCTACTACTATCCCTGATACTGTGGTGGGCTAACTTATTAGGTAGCAAGGAGATTAGTCTCAGACCCTTTACAGACTTGATACTCTTGCCTTTTGTGTTGGAAATGAGGCCAGATCAACAATAAAAGGACAGAGCTCTGAAGGTAGAAAGAAGGATTACATTCATCAGTGGGAATAATGAACCCCAGAAAGTGTTAACCCCCTATTTCAGGGTCTGACAAACTTGCAAGTACTTCTGTTCTCGGATAAGCTGTACCTGAACCTTAATTCTTTCAACTCCAACAGGACTGAAATCTCAGAACACTAAAAACAGAGACCAGCAGTGGGGGTGACACCAAGAAGCTAACGAAGCTTAAGCTCTGGTGGCCTCACTGCCCAGAACCTTCTAAGGCCTGGCAAGAGATCTAACAATGTGTTTCACATGGTCATGTGTTTTGTAAAGATCACAAAAATAAGATTTTAAACCTCATTTGGTTAATTCCACAGTCTCTTTCCACTTGGACTTTTCCTCCATTAGGCCTCCCTTCAGTAGGGTGGTTTTGTAGTGGCTTCAGGTATTTGGGGATACTAAAAAAGGAGAGTTGGTAATACCCATAGCTTGTGTTTAGCTCAGGACATAGTTACATATTTCATGGTCACCTCTGTGTATGGCTTACTTGTTCTACACAGGGTTGGCTTCCAGGATGAATCCCACAGGCTAGAGGCTGTATCAGGAAATGGACAGGCCCCACAGCACTTGGCACTGTAAAGATAGGATATAGAGAAAAAACAGGGACTGAAATGTATTCACCCAGAACCAGTCTGTGGGAAATTCTTCCAGTCCTCAGAAGTGTAAAACTGGTGATGGGGTTTGGGGGTGAGGGTGGGGGGTAAAAAAAAAAGTGTAAAACTGTAAGCAAAGGACTCCTGGTCAAAATGCCTCTTATTAAGAATACTCAGCACAGGAGATCCAATGATAAACCTACCATACCATTTTTTTCATGTTGTTGGAAATTATGCAAAATGGAATTTATCAGACTTCCTGTGTGCATAGGGTAAAAATAGTAGTATAAACAGTTGCTCTGTGAGTTCCCATGTTTTATGCAGGCCAAGATATCAGACTGCCTCTTAGCATATCAAATCCATCCTATCCTGACAAAGTCTCGTGGTTCCTGATGAGAGAGCCAGGAATATGGTCACCAATGCTCAGAAATGACCTGGAAGAAACAGCAGCCAGTACTCCTGCGACAAAAATCCCTCCACATATTCCTCAGTAGGTCAATGCGGATGTAATTTAAGTCTAATTGGATCACCCGACTATATAACACAATTCAACGTGGTGGCAGTCTGAAACTGCACCCCAATTGCTCATACGGACCTTATCTTCAGATTAATTTCGTGCCTTGGTTTCAGAATTTCTGATTATACCAAAACAAATACAGTAGGAAGGCAAGATCCTGATAGAAGCCACCAGTGTAAAGCAAAAAGTGAAAATGAGCAGAACTTCAAAGGGTCAGAAACTCTCTTGCTATTATAAGATAATGGAAACGAAAACTTCTGATGGTCACAACTGGGAAGGTAGGGGGAAAAAAGAATCACAATAGCCAATAAAATGTAGATGAAATTAAAATCGAAAAGATAAAGGTGATTAGAGAAGTAGGACACAGTCATACAGGAAAGAAAGGGAAGGAGATGGACGGCATTGTAAAGGAAAATGCAGTTTGCACAAACAATGAGCGAGCTCCAGACCCACAGCTGCTTCAGTTTAATGAATTTGGTGACTTTGCTCTGTGTCCTTTGTATGTCCTTTTCTATTTAGCCATAAACACTGGGGGGAAAGCATTCTACAGATTTGTCAGGCACACAATTAACAGCCTGTTATGCTATTTTCTGCCCTTGGTGAAGTTTCTGATGTTTGTCTCCTTTTTAAAATTTGTAGGTTGTTGTGATTTCCCATGCTAAGTATTCCCTTTGATTACTAATTTTTATTTGTAATTTTGTCCTATTTTTCTTCAAGAAAGTCCCCAAATTATATGAGCCTCAGGCTCTGCTAACGACGGATCTGGCTCTGGAGACGAGTCGTGCAGTTTTACTCCCTGTCAATCCATGTCAGACACTATTCAGACATTATTCTCTGCCTGAAGGAGAGAAGATTCAATTGTCTAAAAGGTTCTGGGCTAAAGAACAGACAGATCCAGATGGATCCAGATGGACTCCCTGCTTTGTGGAGTTTAGTTAAAAGGTCAACCAAGGGGACGCCTGGGTGGCTCAGTTGGTTAAGCAGCTGCCTTTGGCTCAGGTCATGATCCCAG
>NW_019154117.1:22663559-22913705 GCF_002288905.1 Enhydra lutris kenyoni | reverse complement strand
ACACACACACACACACACACACACACACACACACACACACAAACTGAAAAAAAAAATGTGTCATAGAACAGGACAATTCTGAAAATATTTGTTTACCACTGGGAGTCTCTTCTAAGGCAGGAATATTTAGTTGACTATAATTTTGAATTCTTTAATATTATAAAGCTGACTTTTTGTTGCTTATGTTTGGAGCAAATGACAAATATCTTATGTCTCCAATAAATACAGCAGGTTCTCTGTGACGGGGTGTAGGTAACTGCTATTACAGACAAGTTAAACTCTCGTAACTGTATAAATTCTTCATGATATAACAGCTTGGTACCATCAATGACTTCTAATTATTGATAGGAGATATTTTCATATCTTTTATACAGATTTCCACACATAGATTAGTTCAGGGAACTCACTAAGTTTGTTTCAAGGTAATGACAGAAACACGTGGTCTCTCTACGTATGCTTGGCTCTTCGATACCTCTGGCAACAGACCTGAGACAATTTGGTTCACTAATTCCATTTTGGACTCAGAAGTATAAAATTTCTCTGCAGGATTTTGTCCTCTGTTCAGATACTGTTTTTGAAAACTAGAATTTTTTTTTTAATCTTACAGAAAAACCCATCAGCAAAATTTTTTGACTTTGCTACCCCTTACCCCAGCTCATCTCTCAACTTCCGTGGCAATGACAGTCAATGTTTACCAGATTCCCCTAGGTTCACTTTTCTATCCTGGCACCAACTGAGTACTTCCAGGTACCACTTGTGGTCGTTTGACTCCATGTCCACTTGGCAAAGCTGGAACTATGTTTCCCAAAAGTCCTTTCCCCATGCCATTCCAAGCTAAGATTGCACACAAGAGAAATTCATGTGATTTAGAAGCCACAAGTTAAACAGCAGCCTCTATGCTTGGGAGATGAGTGCAGGTCAGTGTCGTTGGCTGATGAGCTGGGGCTCTTCTCCTCAGCCTGGGGTAGTGGGAGGGTATGCGGTTCCTTTCAGCTCCTTTGGCTTCTCCTAGTCTTGGGGCAGGCCTGTGTACAGCTCCCAGAGCGAAAGGCACCAGCTGGTTCCACCGGTCCCCAGCATCAACGGAGTGAGACACAGTGAAAGACAAATACAGTGTGCCCTCATACGTTCCACTGGTCCATTTTTCTCTGCTTCACAACTAGCTTTTCTTCCCAATTGGCTGCCCTACTGACCTACTGCAACTTCGGGTCAACCTATAGACAGCTCCCCAGCACAGTCCCTGCCTGGTGACTTTTCTCTGATCCTCCAACCTGTCTCCTTCTGGAACCTGACTTCCTTCGCTCTTCCACAATTTCATAAAGTCTGATCCCGGTCACAAATCCCTTTTTCTGTGCCACTCACAGTGGTTCCGTTCTGCCTGCACTCTGATGTGCACCTGCTGAGAAAGCGGTTGGGGAACGGAGTGACAGATGAACCCCAGAAATGGACTGCAGATCTGTGCTTCTTAATTACTGCAGTCAAGCCAACGTGCGCTCCGGAGCACTGGCGGAGAGCAAATCAACGCACCTGATTCCTGAGAGTCATCAAAAGTCTTCGCATTTTTTATGTTCTCTGATAGAGCCATTCCACCCCTAAGAATTTATCTCAAGGACTTAGTTATGGATTGTATAATACTTTGATAAATCATTTGGTGAAACTTTCAAGGGACATATTTCAGTGAAAATGGATGGTCCACGAATTGCTGTCTCAAGATGGTTAGTTCCGCTGACGGCGGAACTTTGTGCTTTGCTGAGGGAGTGTGCAGAAATGAATAACTCTGAACTCTGGACATCATAGGGGCCATTTGGAAACTATGTCTGGGGAAGAAAAAGAAGAGGGAAGAGGCTACTGTCTGGAAAAAGAATGGAGGGTAGAAAACAAGAATATCAAATGGCTAATGTTCCTGTTTTTCCACTGTGTGTTGGGTGTTGGGTGTCTCCCCGGGAAACATTCATGTCTGATCCTTTGCAGTGGGGCTCATTCTTTTGGAGACAAGTCAAAGTGCTGAGTCTTCTTCAAAATGAACATAAGGGGAAAACTGAAAAAATAGGGAAATATTGGAAACACTCCAAGAGTTCAAAATTGGAAATTATTTAATTGAATTGTGTCATTTCCAGACAACAAAATACCAAGCCACCATCCGAAACTACATTGGTAAAGAATGTTTAATAATATGAAAAATGTCTTAAACAGACATTTATTCTACATATAAATGTAGAGTATTGGCAAAGAAAAACAACTGGATGAGTAAACACCAAATACTGACAGCTATGCTAGGCTAGGCTGATTTTATTTTCTCCCTTTTATTTATTCGTAATATCTTAATTTCCTAAAATAAACACATATCCTTTTTGTAACAAAACAAAAACAGCAGATGTATATAGATTTTCACTAACTGGGTGAGTCTTACTCCCAAAGCAAGGGTTCAAAGGCATGAAAACAAACAGCAGGCACATTTAGGCAAGCATCCGTGTTCCAGAAAAAGCTAATCTGAGCCAGCTGCATATTATCACACTTTCATTGTCTTCAGGAGGAGGAAATGGATCAACCCATTCCTATTCCCTACGTCGGACAGAGTCAGACCTCAAAGGGACAAAGAAGGCCCAACACAGAGATGTCCTCAAAGCAAGGCCATATGAGTTCTTTACCTGGATGCTGTGAAACGCTGCCATTCATTCTGGACTAGCCAGTAGAGCTGAAGCTGCCCTTCTAAGTTTAGATCCTGAAGAAACTCACATATGTGCGTAAGGAGTTATGCACCCAATTTTTATTTCAGTATCCTGTCCTTTCCACTCATTTTTTTCAATAGGAAATTTCTAACATACACAAAAAGTAACAGAGAGGTTTATTTTTTTAAGATTTAATTTATTTATTTGAGAGAGAGAGAGAGAGAGAGAGCACAGCGGGGGGAGGGGCAGAGGGAGAAGGACTCCTATCGAGCAGAGATCCCAATGTGGGGCTCGATCCCAGGACCCTGAGATATGACCTGAGGTAAAGGCAGACGCTTAACTGACTAAGCCATCCAGGCACCCAACAGAGAAGTTTAATAAATCCCCACATGCCGATTACTCAGCTTCAATAATAATCAATTCATGGCCAATCTTATCTCACCTCATCCCTCCCACTCAATGACACTCCTGTATTATTTCAAAGCACATACTAGACATCATAACACTTTATCCATAAGTATTTCAGTTAGACATATCATACACACTGAATACATGCATATATGTATGAATATAATATGTATGTACAATACTTTAAAAAATAACCCAAAACCCCAACCATAACATCTTCTTACATCCAAGACAAAATAATCAGTTCTTAATATCCTTAATCATCAAGTCAGTATTCAAAGGTTAAATTTTTCATAAATATGATTATCCTCAAGACAATTCAGAATCTGGAAATGAAGGAATATTTATTTATATTTTAAAACTATTATTAAATTTTTTAGATGTGATAAAGATTTTTTTAAATCTTACATTTAAATATTTATAGATAAAATGATACATTATCTGGAATTTGCTTCAAAATGGGGTAACTGGGGTAGAAATGAGATGAGATTGGCTGTGACTGGATCATTATTGAAGATGAGAGATGGGTACATGGGGCTTGTTGTACTATTTCCTTTTTTTTTTTTTTTTACATATTTGACATTTTCCACAATAAAAAGTAGAAAAAAAACGCATATCTAAATAATATATTGCTTATGCATAGAAAGAAAAATAGGAAGACAGAACCAAAAAAACAAAAAGGGGAAAAAAGGAAAAGGGAAAAATAAACACAAAATTAAGAATGTAGTTGCCTTGGGAAGGGGAGACAGAAGGTAGTTGAAATTATTGGAAATGTTCTTGGTTGTGAATGACTGCATGTTATTTTTTAAATTAAAATACAAAATGATAGATAAAATACAGAAGAACTATTCATGTGTCAATATGTGGAGTCCCAAACCAAGGATTAGAATTAGTCCAGTTTGGTGCACTTGACCACCAAAAATAGTAAAAAAAAATTGCATGATGACTAGTACACACACACACACACCTCCAAAACAATAGCTTCAGAAATAATAATAGCAAAAATTACCCTTCCTACTTTCAATACTCTGAAGTCTTCTGTTCTAGTTCATCTTTTAAAAAACACTGGTCAGGACACAGTAAACTGATTTCCAGACCACCAATGACCTGGCTTGTGGAAAACATGGGACTCTATGATGATCAGGGTCTTCTTCAAACTCTCAGACTCTAAGAAGCTGAAGTTGGTTTTATCTACTCAATAGGCACCAGCCCCGATTACAAACACTAGCAGTAAAAAGGGGGCTTCTGCTGTATTTCTACTTAAGATAACATAGGGAACTGCTCTCTTCCTGGATCTCCTCATCTTCTGGGTCTTTAAATGGTGGAGGGCCCCAGGGCTCATTCCTCAAGCTCTTTTCCTCTCTCCCTACACCAAGTGATATCATCTAGTTCTTGGATTTTATATACCAGTTAAACACTAATGAACCTCAAATTTGCATTCCAGCCCTGACCTTTCCTCTAAACTCCAGACCCTCTTATCCAAATGCCTACATGATGTGTCCACCAGGATACCTGATGCCCGTCTTAAACCATATTCTGGGTTCTTTCGCAAACCATTTCAGTCCCAGACTTGCAGACCAAAAGCCGCACTGTCACCCTTGACTCTGGTCTTTCTCTCACACCCCATGTGGGATCCATCAACAAATCCCCCTCTTTCTATCTCCGAGGCACATTGCAAATCTGACCAATCCTGATCACATTCTACTTGCCCCTGCTGCCATCTTAGTCTGCCCTTGATGTTCTCTGACTTCCTGAAGGAACTTATCTTCCTATGTCTTCCTTTAACTAGATTGTTTTCCTGCTCTTGGCCTCATTTTGTACCACTAACAATGCCAGGATGGAAGCAGGGGCCTCGGCTCCCTAGCAGGGCCCAAGTAGACACCCCCCGAATTTTCAGGAGCTTCTATCTTTTTATTTCTATCCTCTCATCCCACCCCCACCCTGAGCCTGTTGGCAGCCCTGACCCTAAGGACTCAGGCCTTCTGTCCTTCTTTCCCTCGATTTTTTCACTCACCATAGAGCTAACTGCCTCCATTATCAGCTGCTACAGCCCTTACACACCTCCTCCAACTTTGTGAAAGCTGTGTGATTACCCGGTTTCTATCAAAGAACTTTATTTTCCTGCTGAACTCCCCATAAAGAAGAGATTGCACATAAAATCTCTAAGAATCCAGACACTTCTGCAGAGTCTTAAGAGAATATTCACTCAGCATCAAAAATAACCCTTGTGCCTCCCTTCCCCCATCCTTTGTTGTACCGTCCATCTTTCCCACCAAAGTGTCTCTTCACTCTCTCCCCTGCCCCCTCTCTGTGAGTAGCTCTTGCCTGGAAAATCTATTGCCTCCACAGCTCTCTGTCACCATAGTGGCCACTTCCTCTCCCCACAGGTCCACAGCGCCCCCATTGGCCTCCGGCTTCCTCTGCCCTCACCCCTGGCCTTGCTTTCTATAGAAGCCTCCCCCAGCTCTTTCAGAGCCAGCCGCCATTCTGGTTTATGGCATCCCAGCGATATTGTCTCCACTTCCAAATGGGGACCCAAAAAACTGGACTGGAGAAACCTGTCCAAGACCACACAGTCGGCGGCCACCTGGATTTCACTCCCACGCTTCCTAATTCACAGGCCATTGGAAGGCCTGGGATTAGAGTGGCAGCTCCCAGAGCTCCCTGCTTTGCTCACCACTTTCCCGGCTGACTTGGGGCCCATCTGGGTCTGGGCCACTTAACCACCAGCTACCACTGCGCTTGAAACTGCCCAGGAAACCCCAGGTAATGCACTTCTTTGTTTAATAGGAAATATCTTCATTCGGTCCTGCCTTAAATACATGTTATGGGTAGACAGCCACACAGCAGCAAGCTGTAGAAATGTCCTTTGTACTTTGTGTTCTGCACCAACTTGCATTCCCACCAACAGTGTAAGAGGGTTCCCCTTTTTCCACATCCTCTCCAACACACGTTGTTTCCTGTCTTGCTAATTTTGGCCATAACTGGTGTAAGGTGATATCTCAATGTGGTTTTAATTTGAATCTCCCTGATGGCTAGTGAGGATGAACATTTTTTCATGTGTCCGATAGCCATTTGTATGTTTTCATTGGAGAAGTGTCTGTTCATGTCTTCTGCCCATTTTTTGACATGATTATCTGTTTTGTGTGTGTTGAGTTTGAGAAGTGCTTTATAGATCCTGGATATCAACCTTTTGTCTGTACTGTCATTTGCAAATATCTTCTCCCATCCCGTGGGTTGCCTCTTTGTTTTGTTGACTGTTTCCTTTGCTGTGCAGAAGCTTTTGATCTTGATGAAGTCCCAAAAGTTCATTTTTGCTTTTGTTTCCTTTGCCTTTGGAGACATATATTGAAAGAAGTTGCTGTGGCTGATATCGAAGAGGTTACTTCCTATGTTCTCCTCTAGGATTCTGATGGATTCCTGTCTCACATTGAGGTCTTTTATCCATTTCGAGTTTTGTGTTCTGATCATGGCCCTCAATGCTGACCCCAAACTTGGCTTTGTCAGGAACAGAGCCCTCTGCTCACTAGATAGCACTGCAAGAGCCATTTGCTCTATTTATGAGTTGAGGTATGAAGTAATAGAGACTGATCCTGTCCCCCTCAGTCACGTGACTTGCCACGTATATTACACAGCAAGGAAAAAGGATACAAATAAACTAGCCAGGTTCTATCAGCCTACTCAATTTGTCTTTGAAAAGTCTCCCATTCTGTCCCTTGGGCACACCCATACTAAGGGCCTCCATGAGTTGAATGGCATAACTTTGGCTTCCAGAAAATTGCAGCCCCCGGAGCCAGGCAAGAAAACCCTATGAAGATTGGCTGACTCTTCTCCAGTTGGAGTCAACAGTGGCTGAGCCCTTGTTCTCACTCTGTGCCAGGCACAGTGTTAGTACCTGTCATGTCACAAAATCAGTCTGAGCAGGAGAGGAGCCCTCCCCCTTCGGAAGCGTCTAGAGTCTCCTGGGAGTAATCACACACACACACACACACACACACACACACACACACACACCACGCTAAGGGATATAAGAAAAGCTCAGAGTGAGTGCCAGGAAAATTTAGAGGCAAAAAGTCACACTTAATCTGATAAGATAGCTCCATCTCTTTGTGACCTCTGTATAAACAGAGGACAACATTCATGACATAGAATCACTTTTTAATTGAAATATAACTGTATATTGAAATATAACTATAATATTATATTAGTTTCAGGTATACAACATAATTTGATATTCACGTGCAGAATGATTGCTACAAAAAGTCTTGTTAACATCCATCACCACACAGCGACAGATTTCTTTTTCTTGTGATAAGATCTTTCAAGATTTACTCTCACAGCAACTTTCAAATATATTATACAATATTTATAGTCAGCATGCTCTATTTTCTATCCCTTGTACTTGTCTTATAACTGGCAGTTCATACTTTTTGACTCCATTTCACCCATTTCCTCTACCCCCACCCCAGGCAACCACCAATCTCTTCTCTGTATCTAGGAGTTCAGTTTGTTTTTCGTTTTCAGAGTCTACATATAAGGGAGATCATACAGTGTTTCTCTTTCTCTGTCAGACTTACTTTACTTAGCATAATACCCTCAAGGTCCATCCACGTTGTGGCAAATGGCAGGATTTCCTTCTTTTTTATGGCCGAAAAATTTTCCATTATATACACCATAGCCTCTTTAACTATTCACCTATCAATGGACATTTAGGTTGTTTTTATTTGCTATTGTAAACAATTCTACAACAAACACAGGGAAACAGATAACTTTTTGAGTCAATGTTTTGGGTTCCTTCAGATAAATACCCAGAAGTGGATTTGCTGGATCCTGTGGTAGTTTATTTTTAATTGTTGGAGGAAGTTTCAAGACACATAATCATTTTTAAAAATTGAATCTCCCATGTTGGTGATGCCCATTACACATGGTATCCTGTGGAAATGCATTCAAATTACCCAAGTTCATGTGACTCACATACTTCATTTCCTAGCTGAAAGGCTTCAGTCAGTTTGATGAGAATGTCACAAAGGACATGGGTCCTAGCCACAGGCCACCAGGGAATACAGTGACTATTTCTTATTCTACAAACAAACACAGTATTTTCTCCATTCTAGGTACTGTTCAAAGCACTTTGCAAATATCTACAAGGCACTACTTATCCCATTTAAGATAGTGAAACTGTGGCACAGATCAATTATATAACTTGCCCTAGGTCATATAAGTAATAAAATTCTACTAATAGGGTTCAAACTCATTCAATCTGTGATATTGGCCACTACACAGCTTATTGACTTAATTATAACAGTCCTCTCAGTTTGATCTCTGATGGGAACGATTTGCCATGGGTTTCTCACCTTTCTGCATATCTCTTCATAGAGTGAACAGCCTTTGGAAGATCTATTATCTCCCTCTGGAACAAGAGACACATATTTACTACCCATTATAAATAATGAAGGCTTCCTGAGCTCAGGACTCCTCTCCTATAAGGCAATCAATAGTTGACATTTGGCCTTTGTCACATTGCCCTGTAGGAACTGGGGCTCAGGGAACAAATGCTTACACTCTGGCTACCAGAGTACTGTGAGTAATAAAGTCTTTTGCCTCTGATCCAAGAGTCTCCTGTCTTCTACCAGCATCCATGAATCTATGCTAAGCTACCTGTTAGCTTGCAAGTGGTGTAAAATCTCAGATACTTCATAGGCTTGACCACCTGTATCTCCACTGTAAAAACAGACCTGCTTCACAGAACACTCTAGCGGAGGCAATATTTGAGCCATATCTTAAAGGTAGTGGTGGACACAAAGGGCTTGCTGGAGAATGACAGGCAAAATCAGGAAACAGGAGTATGCATGATACGGCAGGATGGCTAGGCCTGGTGGCTCCAAGTTTCAGTCTCTCTAGCATGCTAGCCCTTCATTGGGAAATGAACTGATTTTGAGTTAAGTCCCCATTCATACCTCTCAACTTCTCTTTAAGAAAAAAAAAGATATTATTTATTTATTTCAGTGAGAGGCGAGAGAGAATCTTGAGAGAGCATGCAAGCATGACCAGGGGGACGGGCAGAGGGAGAAGCAGACTCCCCATTGAGCAGGGAGCCTGATGTGGGACTCAATCTCAGGACTCTGGGATCATGACCCAAGCTGAAGGTGGACACTTAACCAACTGAGCCACCCAGGCACCCTCAATTTCTCTTTAGAAGCAACAGCATGGTTTTCTTTTTCCACTTGATCAAATTGACCACCTGTGAGCTGAGAAAACCACATGATGAAAGTTCATTCTTTCTCAAACATCTGATTGTTTTGGCTCCTGGGAATGAGGCTTCCTGAAGATAAACATCCGGGATCTGCAAGAGCTAATGAAGTCAGCGATAGCTTGGGTCCATGGGCAGAGTCCTACTCACCAGCAGCCCTTTCTCTCCACACCATGTATGTGCCCACCATTGGACACATGTTTGTGTCCTCTGTTACAAGTTCTACCCCAAATATTTGCGACAATGAAACATCTCGGGGCTTAACTGATAACTTCTGATGGTAATGTCCATTCATAGGATATTGTTTCCAGGCTTTGTGTCTAAAAAAGAATCCTAAAGATTAAAATGGAGTCCTTAGTTTACTCCAGCAATATATAAAAGTCTGGTATTGGTTTGCCCCCAGAAGCAGAGCCTGAGACAAGGACTCAGATGTGGATAGTTTAGTCCTGAGAAAATCCTGGGAACCAATGTAGTGTACATGCTTCAGAGTTCCCCATCCTGGGAGTGAAGGAACTGTAGTACTTGGTTACAAAGTCCCATTAGTTTTGTTTGGAGGCTGAACTTTTGTTGGTGGGGTGGGCAAAATCAGGATGAGAGAGCAGTGAACTCCCCAGCACTGCTGCTCTTCCGGCAAAGAGATGTAGACACTGACAGGTGGAGGCCAGCCTGCACTCACAGCACTGGTGAGGCCTGAGGGATAGGAGAAGGAGGCTGCTCTAGAAGGAAAAGTCCAACTGCTCAGAAAGGACCCTGACTCACCCCTCCCTAGAAAAGAAAGTTACAAGAAAAGAAATCATCTTCTAGTGGAATGGCTAAAAACCCAGGCCTCAAGATTGTACAATAAGGATAAAGTTTTCTGGAAGGTTCTTTGTGACATAAGCTATGGAAAGAAAAAATATCTCTGGCTGGCCTTCTGCCCCAGAGCTGCTGCTTGTGCAGTACACTGAGCTGTGAGGGGGAAGGCAGAGGTGCTGGAGAGGTCTATCTCCTTGTCCTGCCCGAGGCTGATTCTCCAATGCTTTTAACTTGTATCTGAAGCAGGCACTGCTACAGAAGTGATTATCCCTGGACCAGAGAAGTAGCTAGCCCCCAAAAGACTGGAGGGCAAATGAGCTGTGTCACCTGTAAACAAAGTCCCTCCTGGGATCCTCACATAGGAGTCATGCCTTGCTGTGAGATAGCAGACCTGAATGAGCAAGCAAGGGGACACAGCTTGGCCACTAGGACAGGTTCCAGGTTTAAAAGGCTCTAGGTCCCAGATCTCTGGTGGCCACCTGGGACAGGGGCTGCTGGTGTCTTAGTTGGCATGACGTTTTCAGTGAAGTTGCCCTGAATATCACGTACTTTCTCCCATCCACAAAATAGAGCAAGCATAAGCCCGAGGTCATTGGCAGGGAGCAAAGCGGAAACATGGACAACCTGCGGCCTTCAAAACACAACTCTGAGAGAAGGTTCCATGGAATGATCACTGTCCTTGGCCTGCTGAAAACTCTCAGCGCCCAGAAATGCAGACATTACCTTTGTGGGCATGACAACCGTCACTGCCTCCCTCCACGTGCCCCGCTTCCTCCGGCAGCTGACCCCTCACTCAGTTCTTGTCGCATCTGCAGATGCTCCTTATGGCAGCTCCATCTCCAGCACCACGCCCGAGCCATGGGTTATTAAAGATTTTTCTTCAAATAGAGTCACTCATTTTACACATACACAGTTATTAACAAAGGCAATTTGATCTCATCATTATAGATGAAAATGCAGTATCCCTAGCTACCAATGAAAATAAAGCAATGTTACCGAATTCTAGCCAGATTTTCTCGCCCGCCATTGGCTATGATCCTGAGGAATGCTCTCTCTCCCTCTCCCCGCCTTTCTCTCACTCTTTCTCTCATTCTCTGTCTCTGTGTATTAAAAAAGAAAGAGGCAGGGTTTGCTCCTTGATTAATCCAAAGGACTGAAACAGATGCCTAGAAAAATCTGCAGCAGAAGTAAGTCAGCCCCCAGAGCTGGAATTGGCAATGAAGCCCCCCCAACACCCCATGGGCACGTGCAGACTCTGGCACTCTCCACAGGACACAGAGGGGAAAGTCTTCCAGTCTCCTTCTCCAAGTGAGGAGAGGAGGAGAGGGCCATCAAAGAAAAAGAAAGCAATATGGAAGAGAAAGATGTCTAAAGACAGGGACACAGTGAGCAAAACAAGATGTTAGAAAGGAAAGACACAGCACTCACCACCGCCCCCGCTAAGTTGGAAGCTGCAGTAAGTGCCATCCACTAGCAGGAACTTTCCTCTCATTAAAGAAAAAGGAACTTTCAACCCTATTGAGTCTTTCTGTATGCTAATTACTGCAGGATTGACTGCTGTGGGATTCCTTCAATGAAGCCATTTGGACTCACAATTTAACCTGCAAAAAAGATTCACTCTTAATTAAAAGCCAAGCTGACCTTTTAGAAGGCTTTTTTTTTTTTTTTTTTTTGGAAGAAAGGAACAGGCTTTTTAAGATCATTAAGTCCTAATAAGTTCTATAACCACAAGACCAGCAGACACATGTGCTTGAATATCTGATGGCATCTGTGATAAGGTCGAACCAACCCATGTCACATCTTCCTGATCCTGAAATGGGAGATGAACAGATGAGAGATGGCTCTTCAAAGGACTCCATGAGCACCCTGCTGACTTCAGAAATAGGACTAACCCTTCGGGGAAGGATGTAGCTGAGGGGTTTTGCCCCAAGAACCCACAGGAAGAATGTGTACAAGATGTTGATGTGAGGCAGGGATGTGGCTGACAGGGTGACCATGGTGTGATCCTGAAGATGGTGGGGTATCAGTAACTCTTGGGGTCTATTTCCGCACAGATGGGGTTGTGCTTTGTATGTTTATGAGGAGGTATAGAAATCCCAGAAAGAAAAGATGACTTCAACTTATGAAAATCTGAGACTCATCTTCACCTTCAAGATAAGACTGGAGAAGAAGCAGGAGATAAGCAAAACTAGAAACAAATATTTCTTGGAGATATCAAGTGGAATTCAGGGTTTCATGTTCAGGGTATGTGACCAGGGATCAAAAGGATTTGATTCTGTGTCCTGCCCCTTGAGGGCGGTTGCTGTAATGTCAATTAACCTCTGCGGATTCGAGTCTCTGCCTGCAAGGAGAGCAAAGATGCCCTCCCTCTGTAGACTGATTTATTATTTCCACATATCTTACATTCAGTGCTTGCGTAACTCTGCTGGAGCAGATACTAGGTAGAGCAGGTTAACACCGTCCTCATTTTACTAACAAGCCCCCACTGAGACTTGACTCTATCTGGTCAACTTCTGTTACTTGCTGGCTGTGTGAGCCTTAAACAGTTTACTCAGCTTCCTCTGTGCCTCAGTTTTTATCTCTGTTAAGCAGGAATAAAAAAGTGCTTATTTTGGGAGCGCTTGGGTAGCTCAGTCAGTTAAGTGTCTGACTCTTGATTACCACTCAGGGTCATGAGATCGAGCCCCACATTGAGCCCCGTAGTGAGCCCCACAGTGGGCTCCATGCTCAGCCAGGAGCCTGCTTCTCTCCCTCTCCCCCAACTCAGGTGTGTGCTCACTTTCCCTCTCTCAAATAAATAAATCTTTAAAAAAAAAAAGCATTTATTTCATAGGGTTGGTGTAGGGATTAAATGAAATAACATAAATAAAGTGTTTAGAAAAGTCTTGGGCCTTTGTAGGTTTTCAATAAAAGTTAGGTCTTCTTGACTAGGGTGTCAGATCTGGAATTCTAATCCAGGCCTTCTGACACCAGGAGAGTTCATTGATTAAGACCATGGGCTTTGGGGTGCCTGGGTGGCTCAGTGGGTTAAAACCTCTGCCTTCAACTCAGGTCATGATCCCAGGGTCCTGGGATCGAGCCCTGCATCGGGCTCTCTGCTCGGCGGGGAGCCTGCTTCCCTCTCTCTCTGCCTGCCTCTCTGCCTACTTGTGATCTCTATCAAATAAATAAATAAATAAAATCTTTAAAAAAAAAAAACAAACAAACAAACCCATAGGCTTTAACATCTAACAGAGCGGGGTGCAAACTCCATTTCTACAACCTAACCACAGGACTCAATGTCCTCTTCTAGAAAATGGGTGAGGGTGATATTGTCCACTGCATGGATACAGTTGCTGGGAAGATTAGTTGTGCAAGGTAACCAGTAGTTGCTATCCTCACCTTTGTGATTACTTTCTGCTTTCTACTCATTCACAGAGACACTGGCAAAGCCACCTGGGTAGATAAGAGTGCTGGATGATCTTAGGACTCTATAAAATTCTAAGCTAATATGGTACAGTTAGAGTTCAGTAAAACAACTTTTTAAGTAGGTCACTTAGGAACATCCTGCTGAAGATGGAAGATTAAACACTCATCCACTTTTGCTCCCTCCTGAAATTCCATTAAAATAACACTACAAGGATTTTCTAAATTTTATGAACCCACAAGGACAAAGAAAAGGAAGAGGAAATATCAGTAACAGAATTTCAGAAGGTAAAAACCAGAGGAATGAGCAAAGACAGGTACAGAAAAAAAAATCCTAATCCTAATTAACATTAAGAACACCAATATGCAATCTCAAACTGTTTGGGAAGTGACAGCACCAGGTAATTCTAGAATCAGGTATGAAAGTGAGACTAAAAACAGGATATTGAAGAAGTCAGACCCTAAGGTGCCATCCCTGATCAGCCCAGCCAGGTGACCCTTCAACACTAGCAAAATACTGAAGGTTTCCTTTTCTGGAAAGGAACATCAGATATAACTGTAGATGGAAGTATTGTCCTTAAAACAGGGGAATTAAATGAACACTTATATGCCAATACCTCTCTGGACACTTCTAGGGCAATACCACCAACTACAAAATTAAATTTAAAATTTGGTTCTTCAGGTGCCCTGGCCACATTCAGGGTGCTCAATAGATCCAACCCACTTTGATCCCTGCAGAAAGCTCTACAGGCCAGCTCTGGTCTGTGCAAAGATTCAGTGATTTTCTGAAGGATCTGACCAACCCAAGAGGATAGACCCCAAGATACGGACAGTGGGGGTTCTCCAAGAAAATGGCCAAAGGTTCAAAACTCTGAAAGCCACCAGCCTCCTAATATCTAATTAGACCCTCTCTCCTTAAAATGACATTGAAGATCAACAGCTAGATGAAGAAAGCCTCTATCAAACAAACAGAAAAAAGAATAATTTAAGAGAAACAGAAATAAAGGTGGAAGAAGAAAACTTCAAAGAACCATCATGAATATTGTCAGAGAGTTAAGAGAAGTTTCCTCTGTAAAATAGGAGTGGATTATCATAACAAAGAAATATTCAGAGAAATTTTTTAAAGAGATCTTCGAAATTTTCAAATGATGGCAGAAAAGAAGTATTCATTAAAAGGACTAAAGGATAATTGAGAAAATGTCCTAGGAAGTATCTAAAAAGATAATGAGATAGAAAAGAGGAAAAGAACAATAAGTACATTGTATTAGTCCTTGTATTTCCTTTACCTCTTCACTAAAGAAATGTCAGGAGCATGAGGATCTAGGGGCTAACTCCTGAGCCAGATGGAGAAGCTGCTCAGGGCCCCCGACAACAGGATATCTAATGCTATGTGTGTTAAATTCATGCTCTGTTCTCCTTCTTTTGTGGTCCCTATCTCTGCTTTAGCCTTATCCCCACATCTTGTTTCTTTGCTTAGAAGCCAAGGCCAATGTTAGAATATCTTACCTTCCTGGAAGTCAAAATAAGGAATTGATTTTCAAAAAACATGGGGGTCAAAGGGGAGTTTAGAGGAGACTGGGCCAAGTTGGGGTCATTGTGATTAACACAACCTCCTCCTTTCTCTGGTGACATAAGGCCAGCTTTCCTTTCTTCCCACCAGACTTTTGCCCTGGGGTGTGCCTTCACCATGCCTTTGCCCTCCACCTCCCCAGTGCTGCCTGGTACTCCCTCTCCATGAGCACCATTATCACAGTATAGCTATCAACTTGCAAATCCTCAGTACAGAAAAAAATGGCTGGGAAACATGACCATCATGAATTAGGAGACAAAAGGAAAAAAAAATAGGAAACGAAGATTTTAAAAGAAGTAAGGGGGCATCTGAGTGGCTCAATCTGCTGAGCGTCCACTCTTGCTTTCAGCTCAGATCGTGATCTTAGGGTCTTGAGATCAAACCCAAAGTCACTCTGCACTCAGCAGGGAGTCTGTTTGTCCCTCTCCCTCCCACTCCAGGCCTCCCCCCTGCTTACACATGTACTTACTCTCTCTCTCTAATAAATAAATAAAATCTTTAAATTTTTTTTAAAGGAAGGAAAGGAAAAACATTATGTAAATAGTTGTTTTTAAAAAACTTCTCATTGTACAAAATGAAAAGCATACACAAAATAATAGTTTAATGAATATTCATGTTCGTGTTATCCAGATTCCATAATATCAAGTCATAGTTAACAGCAGTTTTGAGATCATAATAATCTAGGGATTGTTCATCACGTGCTGAGTATGTTCTCTGTACTATATACAGGTGTGTGACAAATTCAAAATGGTTACTAAGTCTCCACCACGATCCCCATCAAGAGGCGGTATCTAAGTTTCCTCTTACAAACAAACAAACAATAACAACAACAAAAATGATAAAATTATTTAGCTCCAAATAAGTGTTACCTTTTGTGAAAAAAGAAGGATGACTCCAAAGGCAGAGCTGTGAACCCAGAAGGTAGAGCCACAAAGGATTAATTCCCAGCTTTGAAACCTAACAGTGTTTGTCCAGTTGTACTAAAAAATTGTTTGAGACGGGTGACTCGTTTTTTCCTTCCATTTTGTTCCCTTTGTGAACAGGAATCTCCATAGCGGTTACCAGTTCCCATCCCAGCACTGTATTTGGGAAGTAGGCAACTTGCTTTCTAGTTTTGTGGGTCCCCAAATAGAGAGGAATGGATCATACTTAGAGTCTTACTCATATCCGACTTAGACTATTTAGATCATGGGATTAGGGATTTCTGAGCTGATAAAATTTGGATGAGATTTTGTACTTTGAGTTGATGCTATAATGGGTTGGAACTTTGGGGGTAAACTAGGATGGGGCAAATGCATGTGGGATGGACATGAATCATTGAGAGCCAGAGGGTAGACTATGGTAGGTAGAAAAATGTTCTCCCTCACTCCCAAAGATGTCCATACCAAATTCCTGGAACTTGTGAATAGTTACCTTACATGGCAAAGGAAGTTTGCCAATGTGACTAATTGAAGGATTTGAGATGGAAGATCGTACTGGGTTATTCCGGGGGTCCCGACATAATCATGTGAGCTCTTATAAGATGGAGGCTGGAGAGGCAGAGAAGGAAATGTGATAAGGAAAGAAAAGGTCAGAGAAAGAATGAGAGATTTAAAGATTTCACCCTTATGGCTTTGGGGGTAGAAGAAGGGGCCTCAAGCCAAAGAATGTAGGCAGATTCTCTTCTAGCGCCTCCAGAAGGAACACTTGCCAACACCTTGATTTTAGACCTGTCAAACCCATTCCAGACTTCAGATCTCCAGAACTGTAAGGTCATAAATCCGTGTTGTTTTCAGCCACTAAGTTTATGGTAATTTGTCACAGTGGCAACAGGAAACTAATTTTAGAAGTCTTGCACCTTCTGCTTTCATGCTTTTTGAAACTGGCCATCAAGTAAAAAAGTCGAACCACCCTGAAGGAAAGAAGGGTCCCAGGGAAAGAGAATGGGCCTGGAGGCTGAGAGACAATGGAGGGAGAGAAAAGAGAACCAGCCAGTCCCCAGCCTTCATTGCTACACTTTTGAGCCACCTTGGATCCTCTGGTCCCAACTGAATCATCACCACCTTACCACATGGAGCATAGACTAGCTGTGTCTATGTCCAAATTTCATGGCCATCAGCAAAAAATAGTTGATATTGTTTTAATCCACCCAGTTTGGAGGTGGTTTATTTTGCAATGATATGTAATTGAAACAATGTATACTTTAATGCTCATCATTATCCTATGAGGTAGGGACCAATATCACTCCCTCTCACACATAAATACACTGATGCTTAGACAGGTTAAACTAGCAACTTGTCCAAAGTCACAGTTAGTAAAGCCAGGATTAGATCTAAGCAATATGACCGCAGGACCCATGCTCTTAACTTGAAGGATTTAATGTTCTCGGTGTCCATTGCCTTTAGGCTTTTTTTTAATCAATTAATTAACATATAGTGTATTAGTTTCAGAAGCAGACTTCAGTGATTCATCATTGAATCATCATGCTCATTACATCAAGTGGCCTCCTTAATGCCCATCACCTAGTGACCCCACCCCTGACCCACCTCTCCTCCAGCAGCCCTATATGTTTCCTAGAGTTAAGAGTCTCTTATGGTTTGTCTCCTTCTCTGATTTCATCTTATTTTATTTTTCCCTGCCTTTCCCTATGTTTATCTGCTTTGTTTCTTAAATTCCACATATGAGTGAGAGCATATGGCATTTGTCTTTCTCCGATTGACTTACTTCACTTAGCATAATACTCTAGTCCCATCCATGTTGTTGCAAATGATAAAATTTGGGGGTTTTTAATGGCTGAGTAATATTCTATGATATATATATATAATATGTGATATATATATATATATATATATATATCACATATCACATATTCTTTATCCATTCATCTGTCAATAGACTCCTAGACTCTCCATATTTTGGCTATTGCGGACATGGTTATTATAAGCATCAGAAATTCACCTTGAACTATCTTAGTTCATATTTAGTAGGAAGCTCTATATAATATCAGGAAAGTCCTAGGAGTAAGACCCTGAAACCAAGCCATAACTGCTGTTAGTATTGTGTGTGTGTGTGGAAGGGGTGAAGTTTTTCTCCTGAACTGTAGGTTCATGTCAGATGGACTTTAAAAGTGTCAGGTAAGTTAAAAGTGGCTGAATCATGTCAAGAAACATACCTATAGCAGGTCTCAGACTCACATCTTCCAATTTTGCCAACAAAGAAAACCTGACTCTCTGGCCCTAGTTAAAAAGGTTTTGGGAAGGATTCTAATTGGTCCATGATAGGCCAGGTGTTCAGTCTTGAACCAGTAAACAACTCAAGAAGATGAGATCTTTAAAAAGGTGGCAGCCCCAATATGATGCTCATGGCTTAAATTTTAAAAGGGAGAAATTTTCACAGGAAGGTAGATAACAGTGTGCTGATGTAGTTGGGCAAACAACAGACACCTACTACAAACAGAGAGGGCTGGGTTTGGAGAAACAAAAACCATGTCGATGGGGTGCCTGAGTGACACAGTTGGTTGAGCATCTGGCTCTTGGTTTCAGCTCAGGCTGTCATCTCAGGGTCATGGGAACAAGCACCATGATGGGCTCTGCTCAGTACAGAGTCTGCTTAAGACTCTCTCTCTCTTTCTCCCTCTGGCCCTCCCACTTCTTTATCTCTCTCTCTCTCACTCACTCAAATAAATAAATAAATCTTTTTAAAAACAACATCAGTAAAAGACGTTTGGAAATAAGGAGGGAAACAGAAGTGGAAATTCAAAACTATCCCCTTTAATGTAGGCTATCTGGTCCAAAGAAAATCATATTCCATATGAGTTCCATAAAGCAAACTTGTATAAAATATTTTGAGAAGTTCTCCCTCCTCATTGTATTTCCCAGTAATGTGAAATCAGTTAGCCAGAACTAAGCTAATATACCAAGCTTGACCTCAACCATGAATGGAACATGAAATCCCCGTTGGCAGCCAGAAGACTCCTGGGAGAAAATGGCCCAATGCAAGAGCAGATGGGGGAAATGGCTGATCAGCCACTTAAAACCCAGAATTTCCAAGCCAGAAGGCATCCCAGAGCTCATGTGATCTAACTTACAGGTTTTTACCAACTGCTTATTTGTGCATATACATCAGCATGAATATATAAAAATCTTGAACTGTTTCTTCAACAAGAAAGTCTGAAAAGAAACATTCTCTACAACCAGCATCCTTCCTCCTGGCCCCAGTATAAACTAAATTACTAAAAGGAGAACCTTTTCTCTCTGTATTATCTTTAAGACCCAAAGAAAGAATTTTAGTTGCCGACTTGTATGCATAATAGATACTGAATGGCTATACTTGGGATCACAATGCTCATTCTAATAGAACTTAATAGCTATTAATAAAAACCCACATATTTTTCTTATCTATATATTATATTTAGATAGACCAGGAGCTCAAGTAAATTAAAAATCTCATTCCTCCCACACACAATCCTTAATTAATCTAACGAACAAATTCTTGATAAAGCCTTTAAATACCGATTTCTGAAAGTTTAAACAGATTCTGTTAAAAAGTTCATTCTTGTGAGCTGTTGATGGGCACTGGGAAGACTAACCATGAAAGAAGCTGTCTTCCTTCAGGAGGAAAAGTATATTTTTATCAGAGGGTATGAAGGATGAGAACAGTTTCTAAGGTCTTTGCCGGGCTCGGAGCTGTGACATCCATCTCCCAAGTGATGCTCTCTCATGTTGATGGGAGCTTGGTGATTATTTGCTTCTGGTGCTTCTGTTTCTTGAGTCCATCCTCTCTGTTCATGTTCAATTGCTGTTCTCTTTTATCAGGAAGATGTTCTCTGTTTTGTTCTTGAAATCTAAGTGCTCTCTTTAATATTTCATTAGCATTTCTTCTATGGCTTCGCAGAATGATTCAGCCATCTTTAACCTGCTCAAAAATTTGATGCCTTTGATTAGTTATATAAGTGAATATCCTCAAATACATAAAATTCCTTAAGGAATAAGTCTTCAAAAACCCATACAATTTTTACAAACACTTTAAAATATGTGATATCTGCCTAAGGATTCCTAATCTGAATTTTAAGCTAGTAAGTAAACACTCAGCAATGCTTACTGTTATTTTTAATAGTCACTATCTGTGACTTGTAATTCATAAATTAACAGGGATATTTCCAAATGATCATTGGATACTAGTACGTGCATTGGTTGGAGTGATCTTGTGAAATGGAAGTCACACCCAGCTAACTTTGGGAACTTTTTTGTATATACAGGTACATGGGGACAGAGATGGGAAGTCCAGACATGACGGTAAGAGAGGAGTGGAAAAAAGAGGGATGAAAGATGGATGGTACTGCAAAAGAGAGACTAAAGAGATAAGTGGATGAAAGACAGTTGGCCCATGGGTAGAAAGGAGCGGGTGTGGGCTGTGGAACACCAGAGGATGCTGGGTAAAGGCTTACTTCAGGAACTGCCAAATCAAATGCTTCCAGAGGTCACACCTGTAGGAATCAGATGGGACAAGCAAACATAGGGAAATTATAAGGTGAACTAGAACAGGCAATTGCCTCACCCCAGTAGTGGGTATTAAGGAGAGCACGTACTACATGGAGCACTGGTGTGGTACATAAACAATGAATCTTGGAACAATGAAAAAATAAAATAAAATTTAAAAATAAATAAATAAAAACAGAGTAAGCTGGGGGAAAAAAAGGCATTCAGGTTGAATTTCTTTTTTAATCAATGTAATGCCAAACAAAACAGATCTGTGAACCAAATGCAGTGTGTGACTTCTGCATTAAACAATAGTTATGCCAATAACATGTGACCTGTAGTAGCAAAGAGTGTAGACTAAGGAGCCAGACTGTTTGGATTCAAATCCTGCTTCTAGCTGGGTGACCTTGGGCAAGTAACTTAACCTCCTGAAGCCTCAGTTCTCTCAACTCGATAATCAGGAGTTAATTGTGTTTGCTTCATGGATGGAGTGGCCATATGTCTAGATTGGCCTGGAATGGTTCCAGCCCATAGGGTACTTATTATAATGATTAAAAATATAATTATAAACAGTGCCCATTTCATTTTCAAGATTGCCCTATTATAGGGTCATGATAGGGTTAAAAAGTACTGACTATAGTACCTAGAATAGAAGATGCTCCAACAAAAAGAAAAAATGATTAGTCCCCTGAGATCACAGGACCCTGAGATCATGACCTGAGCCGAAGGCAGACACTTAACCGACTGAGCCACCCAGGTGTCACCCCAAAATGATTGGCTTTAAGTAAGACTACATCTGCACAAAATTTATAAGTGAGAAAGGTTTGTTTCAGAGTTGGTCTGTCCCCAGCCTCATCCCAGTGCCTGAAAGTTTACCCAGACCCCTTCACACTAGCTTCTCAAACATGCTCAGACACTTTACAGTTCGCTCAAAACAGCTGTGCCTTCATCTACACTGTTAGGACTTCCCTTCAGAGTTCAGCTAGCCGATTGCACTGATGGGTGTTGGTATTGTGGAGTCCCCAGAAAACTTACATACTATCCTTCCTAAGAAGATAAGATAAAAGTGGATTAATCAGGATGATGGAAGGAAAAACTTTGGGGCAGATTTCCATGTTCCTTCAAAAACATCACACCAGCAGCTGCTTATAAACATGAGGCCTACTCTGCTCTCTTCAATGTATTATATATGTTTGTATATATATAAATGGATATATATCTCCATATCTGAATTTATTTCAAACATTAAATCAATGAGCTCACTGCCCTCTAGTCAAATACAATTTTAAAACATAAATCATGCCATTTTTTCAAGCTACCGTCATTTATCATGAAAATTAACAGAAGACTGAGAATGTTAATTAAAATACAAACTACAACCCTTCAAGTTTATTTCTTTTCTTTTTGAAGAGAGCACACACACATGCATGTGTGAGCATGAAGGGGGAGGGGCAGAGGGAGAGAAGACTCTTAAACAGGCTCCACACCCAGCCTGGAGCCCGACGTAGGGCTCAATCTCACAACCCTGAGATCGTGATCTGAGCCGAAATCAAGAGTCAGATGCTTAACTGACAGAGCCACCCAGGGGCTCCTCTGTAAGATTATTTCTTAAAGTGTTCCAGTTATCACCACTGTATACCAAACCACCCCCCCCCACCCAAACTTAGCAGAGTAAAACAAACATGTATTACTACCGCTCATGGTTCGGGGTGGGGTGGTCCTCACTTGGGGTTCCTCATTTGGTTGCTGTCTAGCCACATCTGGGACTGATGTCATTTGAAGGTATCTTTGCTCACGTGTCCAGTGCCCCATCTGGAAAAGCCAGGTGCTGCTTCGGCAGGCACCTTCAAGCAGCCTCTCCTTGTGGCTAGACTCCACAAGGCTTCCTTACAGCCTGGAGTTCTTAAGGCAAGGAGGGAAAGAGCTGACGGTCAACATCTTAAAGATCAGCCACCATACCATCCACCCATCTCTTTAAACAATGCTAAGCCTAGAACAGAGGACTGAGGAAGTTTGTTCTGACTAGAATGTCCTAAATAGACAGCCATACTTTTTTAAATTATTATAAATTATATCTATTCATTTGTAAAATTAGGAATAGATACAAGTAAATAAAAATAATGAACTATTCCTGTCACCCAGAGAAAATCACTCCTCATTTGGTTATGGGCAAAATTAATATTTACCTCATTAGGAAGCATTCAGACATAATTTTCAGGTCTCCACATCCAACCCCCAATTTCAAATACTAACTTAGTCCAGGAAATAACTCCATGTTACCCAACTTTGTTGGATGGGCAAAGAGCCAGCCCCCAGGTGTCAGGACAAATATAGGGGCTTAACGATTGAATGGGCTTGAGGCGACGAATGATTTGAGCAGATGTGTGTTTGAAGTTGTGAGAGGGAACATCTGCCGTCCTATTTGCGAAGGTATTTGATAATCAAGAAGATGGTGTGAATGCACAAATGGAGGGACCTGTATTGAGATTCAGAGCATGAACGCTGATTCCAGTGTTTTGTAGCTAATTAGCTGGAGAGTGTTACATTGTGTCTCTAATTTGACAGAATGGAAGCAGAATGTACCTCTCCATCAGGGCTTACTCCCGATTTTCCAGCCCAGTGAGAGCTCCTTCCCATTCCTCTGGCAACATAATGAGCAAGAATCAACCACAGTCACCAAGCCTCCATCTCTTACAGTATAGAGTCCAAATTTCCAGGCTTCACCAGTTTTAAACAACACAATAAAGCCACATTTCTTGGTCATGCAACACCTATGGCACCTCAGGTCCTGTCCACTTGGCCTTAGGAATCCCAGGCCTTCCGCCACCTTCCTCGTGACCAGCATTTCTTGGACTCCCACGGAATTGATCCATGCACCATGATGCTGTTTTCATGGCTGATTGCTGCCTCGATCACTCATGAGGGTCTGGCAGCTGCTGGTGGCTCCCCTGTGGTCCCTGGACCTGCTTTCCAGCTGCTCCTGTTTCCTGCTGTCCCATTCAGCCCCAGGAATGGATCCTTTCTCTGAAGTTCTTTTAATGAATGCAGAAACCAAGCCATCATGTCTAAAAAGGGTTTTATGGGGGCTTGGAGTTAACAGAATGGGAACATAATAATAAAGAAAGCCAAACTTGACAGCAGATACAATTCTCCATAGTTCACTGATAGTCCTCTTGTGATCGCGTTCGGCCGATCCTTCTCATGCATCACGTAGACATGAGAGCTGCCCTCAGTTACCTCTCCTATTTAGAGTCACGGGCATCAGCATCCATAAGAGCACAAGAGAAAAGAACTACTCCTCACCTTACCCCACACTGAGTCTTGTATCCCTTTCTGCCCCAGATCCGGCTTTCTTACAAGGGTGGTTGACAATGGCCATGTCCAGTCCCACACAAAGAAAATCCTGCTCTACAGCTTACTCCCTCTGGCCTTCGACAAGACAATGAATGTATTTCCAGAAGAATCTATTGAGCTTTCTACCATATGGTTGTGAGATCCAGTCTGGCATGACCAAGCCCGGTACAGTTCCTCTTCTCAGGTTCCCCTCCAGTGTGAACCACCTTTGAGCCCTGACTCATAACTGTGACCTTAATATTCACATACACCTCCCCAAAACAAGCAAGGAGAGAGACATTGAAACTCTTACAAACACAAGCAGCACCTCCTGCACCACTCGAAACAGCAATCAAATCTACAGAACAACATGTTAAATAATACTCCATTACCATCACCCTCCAGACCAGTTCACCTCAGCATTCCAACCTTCGAGCATTCCCAGAATTCATGTCTTTCGCAAGAGCAAAGGGGTTCTTGCTTCCTGACTAAAGACCCGTTGTGGTGGTTTTCAAGACTGCAGGGACAGATGCTTGAAAGCTACATTTAAGCCCTCATCCCTTGGAGAAGGAGAACTGCACTCTGGACACTTGAAATGGTGGGGGGTCTTTGTGTCTAGCTCATCCCCACCCCATGGAGGAAGACGAATAACATTTCTCATTTACATTTTAAAATATATATGTTCTAATGGGACATTATGTTGACTCTCAGAGGCTGATCCCAGAACAGATGAAAACTCCTGTAAACACAATTGAGAAGCACATTTAGTACTTTAGACCATTTAGACCATCCAGCTAAGAAGTGTACCTTAACAACCAGCCATCTCCTCAGTAAAGGGCAGCTGTAGATTTTTTTACTGATTCAACCCCAAAATTCCTTCACTGACATTTGTACCTCATTGGACTCCTTTCTGTTTTCTCTCCTCTCTCTTCCATCTCTGCTCCCACTTCCTCTTCTTTGCTTACAAATGGTTCTGTTCTAACTGGAAAAACATAAACTAGGCAGCTAGTTTGGACTTCACGCTTCACAAGGAAACAGCGGGGCCACCACACCTGAAAGTAGCAGGCAGACCTCTTAGAGGTGACTGGCTCACTCTCCAACGCCTTGCCAATATTTAAAACCTCAGCACCTTTTTGAACCCAGGGGGTAAAGACTGGGAACTCCAGTAAAAACCAACATGAGATTTTCCACCCACACAGAAGAAAAATTTGAGACAATTTTTACAAATTTAAAAATAAAATTTTTTTCACACACCAAATTCATATTCTGAGAGGCATGCAGGGGTGACTTTGGATCTCCTCTGTGCTCTACGAGTTTGGAACCCGGCACTCTCCAGTCAAACATCCCCACCAGTCCTGATGAATAAAGAACTGGGACCTGCATGAACAACCGATATCATTTTTGAAGCTCTCCACATTATTTTGTACATTCTGCCTGAAAGCTTGCTCTTTTTAGCTGTTTTTCCTCATTGTTATGAATTAGGAGCAGTTACAGATAAAGAATGTGCATTAGCTTTTTTTTTTTTTTTCAAAATAAGTCTATTTTTTAGAGCAATTTTGAGTTCACAGCAAAATTGAGTGGAAAGTACAGAGAATTCCCAAATGTCCTCTTCCCTCATACATGCACAGCCTCCCCCACTATATGCATTACAGAGCACTACAATGGTACCTTTGTCAAAATCTACAAGCCTGCATTGATTCATCATCCTCCCTCAAAGTCCATAGTTTACATCTGGGTTCACTCTTAGTGCTGTACCTTCTGTGGGTCTGGACAAATGTATAAAGACATACATATACCCATCATTATGGTATCATACAGAATAGTTTCACTCCCTAAAAATCCTCTGTGTTCTGTATATTCATTCCTCCCTCCCCCACTAGCCCCTGGCAACCACTCATCTTTTCACTGTCTCCATAGTTTTGCCTTTTCCAGAATGTCAGAGAGTGGCGATGATGCAGTATATAACTTTCTCGGACGGATTTTTCACATAGCGATATGCATTTAAGCTTCTCCATGTCTTTTCATGACTTGATAGCTCCTTCCTTTTCAGTGCTGAATAATATTCCATGGCCTTGCTGTGCTACACCTGGTTATTTATCCATTTGCCTATGATGGGGATACTGGTTGCTTCCAAGTTTTGACAATTTCTCCTTCACCTCTGAAGGATAAGTGCACCAAGTACAGAATTCTAGGTTGTTTTTAAATGAAGGGTGGGAAATAAACCTTTGGTAATGTAGTGGTCAGCTGTCAGGGGAGGGGAAAAGACTCCACAGTCCTGAGATTTGGTCTCTGTCTTTTCATGAGCCTGTGTCCCCTGGACTATGGACTTCACAAGTGCTTCTCAATTTTTTCTTTTTTTCTTTCTTTTCTTCTTCTTTTCACCCCCTCTAGATGGTACAAGAGGTCTCAAGCGGACTGGAGTAGGATGTTTCCTTTCTCTCACATCAAAGCCTAGAGACGAACGGAATCGGATCTCTCTCTTCCCTGTATGGGCGGTCAGAGCATGCTAGAGTTAGGTGTTTTCCTTCTTCCAGGCTGGTTAGGCTCTCATAAAATTCCAGTTGGTGAGGCTTGCATAAATAATTTCACTTGAGGGCAGGCTGTGTTAAACAGAACAGAATGCTCTGGAGTATTTTTAAATGGCTACTTTGCCCCTCTCCTACCAGAAAGCTGAGGGGCTTTTTCTCAAATCTTCACTGTGAGAAGCTGGCAGAGTTCCTGGAGGTAAGACACAAAGTGGGAAGGATCCCCCAGCCTGGAGTTTTTCCTCTCTCAGGCTTGTCCATAATCAACCTCCCACAATTCATCAATGACAGGTCAGGTTTTCCTACCACAGGACTGGCTCGCGCAGGTGGATTTCTACTCTGGTAAATGGGTTCTATGTATCTGCCTGCCTGGCTGTTAAATTTTGACGGCAGTGCCCTTGCTCTGTGACCTCACTTCTCTGACGGATCTAGGAAGCATTATTGATTTTTCAGTTTGTTCATCTTTTTCTCTGTCATTAAGATGGAATGAAGACTTTTAAGCAACTTACATGCCCAACCAGAAAGCAGAAGTTCTCCTGCATTCACTTTTAGAGCATCTTCCTCCCTTCCTCAACCCCCAAGTCTTGTCTTTGAACAATATTGTACTTTGTATCATCAAGTGTCCATTTCTCTGGGTTATGGGCCCCAAACCTCCTTCTTCCCATGATTTTGCAAACTGTGGTCCATTATATTTACAGTTCTTCATTTCTTCAACTCTTGTTGGAGTCATCTTGTGTGGTTGTCATAATCAACTAGTGGAAAGGAGCCCAAGGTCAGTAGGGGCTGGAAGTATCTGTAGATTAGCGCTCCTCTCTGAAATGAGATTGCCTCTTAGCACCCAGGGAAGACTTCAATACATTCTCTATTGTCAAGTCCCACAGAGGGCTCCAAGTTTGTCTGCAAACAATGGTGTGATTCTCATTTTGTTTACTAAGACCAAAGAAGATCAAGGGATTCCATCCTAATCCCAGAGGGATGCAGCCCCCCACATATAAACACACACATAGATATATTCTTAGACTCTTCTTTTAGTCCATCCTCACTAATCAGTAAAAGACTTGGGGAAGAGATAAAGATATTTAAGTTCCAGGAGTGTGATGCATAAAATTTCTCCAGTAATTCATGCAATCCAATATTTTTATGTTCACTCTCAATCATTCACTTGTTAACTCAGCCAATCACTCGTTTACTCTTTGATTTACTCATATTCATCCAATTTCATTCATTCAATTGCTCATTCATTCCTTCCATCAATCATTTAAATTATCCTTTAAATGCATTCGCAAAATCACTCATTCAATCACACGCATTCATTCCACTGCAAACATTTCATTTTACTTTATTTTATTTATTTTACTATAGAGAGAGTATGAGCATTCCCCGGGTGTGGGCAAGTGAGGAGATGGGCAGAGGGAGAGAGAAAATCTTAAGCAGCCTCCCTGCTCATCATGGAGCCCAATATGGGGCTCCATCTCAGGACCTTGAGGTCATGATCTGAACCTAAATCAAGAGTTGGAGGCTTAACCAACTTAACCTGGCCAGCTTAACCAGGTGCCCCTCCACTGCAAACATTAATTGGGTCATTCATACAATCAAGCACAAAATAAGTCATTAGTACTCCCTATGATCCATAGTTTTGATTTTGACATTTATCTAATTTAATTAATTCATCTACTCATTCCTTCATTTAATTACATTCATTCATTCTGCTGGAATTATTCATTTATCTATCTGGTCATTCCTTCGATGTTTACTAGATACCAAGCACTGGACCAGGATCTGCAAACACAAAGATGAGAAGACTGGGATCACTATGAAAAGTCCTCAGTAGGGTGGGCATCAGTGAAATTGGTATTTTTTTTTCTTTCCAACCCATACAGTGGGAGAGATGTTTCAATTATTCATTCAAATATTTATTTAGCACTGTGCAAGACACTGGCAACAGAAAGATGGAACTCCATCCTGCCTTGGGTAGCTCCAAGTCCAGTGAAAAGACAGACAGGTAAATAATAAACCCGTCATAGATTTCACACCAGGCCTAACAAATAGATATAAGGTGGTATACATATAGGAGACAAATACTGGCTCTCCCTGATTTGGAAACCATGTGTATAGAGTATCTACAGAGTATAGAGTATCTACAGAGTCCTCTCATTTACTGAAAACTTAAGACGTACAAAGCCCTGCACTGAGTACTTTCCATGCCCTCTCTCACTTCATTCCTTCTACAGCAGTGCAAGGTAGTCACAATTATTTTCCCTTTCCATAAAAAGGAACTGAGACTTTAGAGAGAATTATGTGACTTGGCCAAAGCTAAACATTTAAAAATTGGTGGAGCCAGAATTTGCACCAAGGAAGACCAGTGAGGAAACTTTTGTAGTTAGATGAGCGAAAAAATTATAGTGGTCCACACTTTTTCCACTGATTGACTGCTTCCCCAGGTAGCATATGGTGCCTATGTCACCCAGACACTGCTTTACAGCTGAAAAAATGTGAATCCTTGGCTCCCCAGACTTATTGGCCTTGACTCTAGCATGATTAACCCAAAATTTTTTTTCAACCTTCAAGCTCAACAGCGACCTGGAGGAAAAAAGATGCCTAATCCTCATTTTGGCTTTTCCATCAACTGATTATTCAGGCAAGATCCATTCATGCCTACAGGACATTAGAAAAACTGCTAATAAAAACATCTAGGAAACCTGAAATAGAAGTGTAGCATTCTCTGTGGCATTTCAGAGCCACTGCATTTGGGACAAAGCCACATTCATTTAAAGTTGCCAATATCTCCCTGATTAATGGACTTAGGGTAGATTCTCTGAATAGGCTGATTTGCTGCCTTTGAATCAAAGTTTTCACTATTGCCCCCTCGGACTTTGTTTGATTTGATCTTCCATTAAGCTGATGAGTTTGAGCTAATGATTCACACTGCCTCACCCAAACTCTCTCAATCCTCGGACTTCCCTTGTTCATTTATCTTCACTCTCTGTGACCATCCAGTCACATACATGATACTGACAATTCCCACATTTCTAGCTACCGTTGGACCCCTCCTGTAAACTCCTAACTTGTATCTCCAACTCCCAGCCCAACATTTTCATCTGGATCTCATAAACATTCCACATTTGCCATGTCCAAAAGTGAGCTCTTGATTTTATTTTTTCTTAACTTTTTTTTTTTGTCTTATTGAGACTTCATTTGGGTAACATATAATTCACCTATGTAAAGTATTATAAGTCAATACCTATTGGTATATTCCCAGAGTTGTGCGGCCATTGCCACAATTTTAGAAGTCAATTAATTTGCATCAGCCTAAAAGAAACCCATCTTCTCTCCAGCCACTCCCTACTCCCCCATTCCTTCTAGCCCTAGACAGCCAGTAATCCAACTGTCTCTATGGTTTACCTATTCTAAACCTTCCATATAAATGGAATCATATAGTCTTTTATGTTAAGTCTTACTTAACATCATGTTTTCAAGGTTCATCCATGTTGTAGCATGCATCAGTATCTTGTTCTTTTTGGGGGCTGCATAATATTCCATTCTGGGACTATTCTACATTGTATTTATCCATTCATCAGCTGATGGATATTTGGATCATTTCCACTTTCTGTCTATTACAAATAATGTTGCTATGAACACTGATAGAGCCATCTTTGCACAGGCACATTTTTTTAAAGATTTTTATTTATTTGACAGAGATTGCAAGTAGGCGGTGGAGGGGTGGAAAGCAGGCTCCCTGCCAAGCAGAGAGCCCAATGTGGGGCTCAATCCCAGGACCCTGGGATCATGACCTGAGCTGAAGGAAGAGGCTTTAACCCACTGAGTCACCCAGGAGCCCCGCACAGGCACATTTTTATTCCTCTTGGGTTTATATCCTAAGAGTAGAATTGCTGGGTCATATGGTAACTCTGTGTTGAACCTTTTGAGAAACCGCCAGACTGTGCTCTGTTCTAGAGCAGTTGCACAAATTTCACATTCACCCCCGCAGTTGGTGAGGGTTTCAACGTCTCCCCAGCCCTTGTTGTCATGGACATTTTTTATTGTCACCATCCTGGGGGGTGTGAAGGGGCATCTCACTGTGGTTTTGACCTGCAGCTCCTTGATGGACAGAGCTATGGAGCACCTTCCTGTGTGCTTATGGGCCATTTGCATATCTGCTTAGGAGAAATAGCTATTCAAGTCCTTTGTCCACTCTTTCACTGGGCTATTTGTCTTTGAGTTATTGAGTTGCAAGTGTTCTTTGCCTATTCTAGACACAAATTCCTTATCAGATATATGATTTGTAAATATTTTTTCCCATTTTGTCATTCATCTTTTCATTTTCTTTATTCACTTTCTTGAAGCACCAAAGTTTTCATTTCAGTCAAGACTAATGTGTCTATTTTGTTGCTGCTGTTGTTTGTGTTTTTGATGTCATAACTAAGAAACTGTTGCCACATCCAAGGTCACGAGATTTACTGTTTCTGAGCTCTTGGTCTTCCAGTAGGAAAACATGTTCCTCATGATTCCACATCACTGATGGTGGCATCTCCATCCTTACAGACGTCCAGGCTGAAAGCCGTGGAGCTACTCAACTATTCTTTATTTCTCCTATCTATACCTCTTCAGCATTTCCTGTCAGATCCAACTTCAAATATATCCAGAATCTGACCAGTTTTCATCCCTTCTCCTGCTACCAACTGGTCTGAAGTTGTCCCTCACCTCATTACTGGAATAGACCCCCTCAGGAGCCTCTCTTTAGCAGTCTAGACTCAACACAGGAGTCGGATTGATCTATTTACAGTGTCAGCGGGAGGCACCTGGGTGGCTCAGTGAATTAATGAGCCCTAAGTCTCTCAGCAGGGAATCTGCTTCTCCTCCTCCTCTGCCCTTCCCCACCACTCACCCCAGTTCTTGTGCACTCTCTCAAATAAATAAATATTAAAACTTAATTAATTAATTAAAATAAAATGTCAGCAGGTCATGTCAATACTCTGCTTTAGATCCTGCAGTGGCTTCCATCTCCCAGAGTAAGAGCCATAGTCCTTGCGATGACCTCAGAGGCCCGTTCCCTTTCTGAGCCATTCCTATGCCCTGCTCTCTCAGGCCGCACAGAGTAGCTTGTTTTGCTGGAACACAGGAGGCAACTTCTACCTCAGCATCTTTGCACTTCAGATTCCCTCTGACTTGAATGCTAATCCCCAAAGAATATTTTGTTTACTCTGTGTCATTCACGTGTCAACTTCTTAATGAAGACTTTAATGGCCACTCTGCTTGATAATTGCAACACAAGAACATCCTTTCCTTCTTTCCTTTTTCTCTATAGCATTTATCACAGTCTAAAATACTTTTTTGGTTTTACTTAGTTATCTTCTTTATTGTCTACCCTTCTTCTCTAGAAGCTCAGTTCCAACAAGACAAGTATTTTTGTCTGCTTTGTCCACTGCTATATCCCCCAGTGCCTACATCAGTACCTGGCACATTTCAGTGGTTGATAAACATTTGTTGGACAAATAAAGGGTATGATTGTGGCTTTTGTGTCTAATGACACCCATGAGTTCAAAGACCTGGAGACTTTGTTTTTTAAATGGATTTATTCTTTAGAATAGTTTCAAATTCAGCAATATTGCTAAATTTGCACAGTGTTTCTATGAACGTCCTGGTCCCACACAAACTCAGCCTCCCCCACTATCAATATCCTTGTTGTAAGCCAATTATGTTGCCCCAAAATCTGTATGTTAAAATTATAACCTCCAGTACTTCAGAAGATAACTGTATTTGGAGATAGGGGCTTTAAGAAGGGGAGTAAGGTTAAACGAGGTCATATGGGTGGGCCCTACTCCATTCTGAGTGATGTCCTTCTAAAAGAAAATCTGGACATGCAGAGATATTGGAGAAGCACCCCATGGAGGAAAAACTTGGTGAGGACGCAGGGAGAAGGCAGTCAGTGGTAAGTCAAGGAGGAGCCTCAAGAGAAGTCAATCCTGACAATGCCATGATTTTGGACTTTAGCCTCCAGAACCTGCTAGAAAATAAATCTCTACTGTTTACGCCCTCCAGTCTGTGGTGTTCTATTATGGCGGCCTTAGCAAACTCAAACAATCCCATACTAGAGCGACACATGTGCTTATATTCAGCGACCCACACTAACATCCTTCTCATCAACGGTCACAGTTGAGGGCTCACTCTTGGTTTTGTAAGCTCTGTGAGTTTGGACAAAGGGAGCCACCATTACAGTATCACACGGAACAGTCACTGCCATGAAGATTCTCAAATACTTAAAACAGTGATCCACCTATCCAACCTCCCTCCACCCAACTCCCAGCAGCCACTGACCTTTCCATGGTGTCCACAGTTGGACATTTTCTCGGATGTCATGCAGTGGGAATCATACAGGAACCTTTGCAGACTGGCTTCTTTCACTCAGTAGTATGCATTTAAGTTTCCCCCATGGTTTTTCATGGCTTGCTAGTTCATTTCTTTCTAGTGCTGGATAATATCCCATTGTGTAGACGTGGTGAGGGACAGAAGCAGGAAAATATTTACCTTTAGCCCCGTAAGCTGACCTAAAGCTTGCATAGTTTCGATAAGGATCAAATATGGGCTGGTTGCAGCATTCTTTAAGGGTTTCATGACTGCCTGTATATCTCACTGATCGTTAATATCCAACTAAATGATAAGCACCAGAGGAATCCTGCAAAAGTAGTTTTACGAGTAGAAATTCAAAGAAATCCAAAGAAACTTTTGTAGTCTGATACTCCCTGGATGCCCCCTTACCTTTGGTTACTAAATATATCATCACCAGCTTCATACAGCAAAAAGTGCAGCTCTTTCTGCCGCTGGTACACTCCCCGTGCTACTTAAACTAACTTACTAAGTTGCACCATACATGTCTTAGGAATTCTTTCTCAGGGCACCTGGGTGGCCCAGTCAGTTAAGTGCATGCCTTCAGCTCAAATCAGGATCTGAGGATCCTGGGATCGAGCCCTGCATAGGGCTCCCTGTTCGATGGGGAGCCTGCTTCTCCCTCTCCCTCTACCCCTCCGTCTGCTTATGCTCTCACTCTCTCTCTCAAATAAATTAAATCCTAAAAATATATACCTTTAAAAAAAAATTCTTTCTTCACTGCTGTATCCAACAACACCACATCAGATGTACCACAATTGGTTCATCCATTCACTATTGAAGAACATCTTTTTTTTAATTAGACTATTATGAATAAAGCTGCTATAAATATCCATGTGCAGGGTGTCAAGTGGACATAAACTTTCAACTCATTTGTATAAATAGCAGTGAGCATGACACTATAGGAAGAGTATGTTTAGTTTTGTGTAAAAAAAAAAAAAAAAAAATTCTATGAGAATTCCTGCTGTTCTACATCCTCACCAGCATTTGGTGCTTTCAGGGTTCTGGAGTTTCATCATTTTAGCAGGTGTGTGATGGTATCTCATTGTTGCTTTAATTTACAATTCCCTAAAGAGTTGTGGTTTCAAGCACATTTTCATATGCTTGTCTGCCATCCGTATATCTTCTTTGGTAAGGGGTATGGCCAGATCGCCTGTCTATGTTTTTAATTGAGTTATTAATATTCTTATAAGTCAGAGCCTTTTAAAAATAAAATTAACACATATATGTTCAAATAGTCTCATTTTAATGGCTTCACTTAACCAGAATAATCTGATATACCAATACAAATCACAAATTGGGATTGTGAATCACATAGGAATGGGGAATGAATGAAGAAAGACAATTTCAATTCCTTAAACTATTTTTTAATTCATTATATATATATGATATATGTGTCATATATATCATATATATCATATATAATATCGTGTTATATCTATTTCAGGTGTACAATATAGTAATTCAATAATTCCATACATCACACCATTATACTAGTTCTTCCTTTAATTGTTTTTACACAAACTGAGCATCTGTTTGCAAGGCCAGAAGTAGAGATGGAATCTGGCATCTGTTGTCAAAACTGAGGGATCACAGACTGAATTCAAAGTAGGACTCTGCTGGTTATGAAATCCATCCCAGGAAAGGAAGAGGGCAGTGCCCACAGCCCCAGCCCCACACCTCATTCCCTTGCCTGGCTTGCTAGAATTCACAAAGAAGATAGTAAAGACAGTGGATTTTCTTTAAATTCAGCAACACCACGGTAAATAGATCAGGACAAATACGTTGCAAAATCTCTAAGTTTGTTGGTTTATGGCTATTTATAAGGCAGGTGGGCTTTATATGTGAAAAAGGTCTTAGTATTTGTCCAGTAAAACATGAGGAGTTTATAAAGGGGGCCTGGTTTTTTGTCTTGTAAAACAGAAGAGATCTGTCATCTTATTGGCATTTTTTCCCCACTCTGGGTTGTTGTTTGTTTGGTTGGTTGGTTTTGGGGGGGGGGGTTGGTGTTTTTTGTTTGTTTGTTTTGGGTGGAGATTCTTTGATACAAGGGAAGAGTTGGTATCTATTGAGCTCCTGTTGCAAAAAGATGCTCTTATTTCAGAATGGAACCTACAGATCTGGACTTCTTCGAGACACCCCTACCACCCAAAGGAACGGTCTATCAGAAATACACTTTACAGGGAATCAGATGCAAAGGCTCATTTCCTGGGGATACTTGCCCAAAGCTTCTCTAGGACTTTTCTCTTAAAGGAGGGGGGCGGAGGGGGAGGGGAAGCAACTACCACTTTTCTGATACAAAAACAGGTACTTCCCAAAATAAAAGTAAATTGAAGAACCAGGCAGAACATACCTCCTCTGGGTCCCTTCGTTAATCTCATGGTCTAATTCACCAAAACCCAAAGTCAGTTTTCAAGGTATCAGTGGGTCTTTGTGGGCTTGGGTTCTTTTTGCTTTTGTTTTTGTTTTTTCATTGAAACAGAGAAGAGTACAACCACTTTGGAGAACTTTTTGGCGGTTTCTCATAAAATAAAACATACATCGACCACACAGCCCAGCAGTTGCCGGCTTAGGTATTTGCCCCAGAGAACTGAGAGCAAATGTCCACATAAAATATTAGGCATAAGTGTTCTAGCAGCTTTACTCAAATATAGCTAAAAACTGGGGCTCCTGGGTGGCTCAGTGGGCTAAAGCCTCTACCTTCGGCTCAGGTCATAATCCCAGGGTCCTGAGATCGAGCCCCGCATCGGGCTCTCTGCTCGTCAGGGAGCCTGCTTCCTCCTCTCCCTCTCTCTGCCTGCCTCTCTGCCTACTTGTGATCTCTATCTGTCAAATAAAATTAAAAAAATCTTTCAAAAAAAATAGCTAAAAACTAGAAACAACCTACATATTTAGGAACAAAAGAATAGACAAGTTATAGTACATCCTTCCAATGGGGTTCATCTCAGCAATGCAAGGGAACAAACTATCATTACACATGGCAACATGAATCTCAAAAACAGGCTGAGGGAGAAGAAGCCAGACCTAAAAGGATGCGTACGTATGATGGCTCTCTGTAAAGTTCAAAAGCGGGCAAAACTAACCCATGGTGGTAACAGTCCAGCAGCAATCCTTTGTGGGGAGTGGGTGGATGGAACAAGGAATGAGGAGATGGAAACATTCTGGATCTTGTTGGGATGGTAGTTACATGGGACTGTACATTCGTCAAAACTCAGCAAACAGTATACTTTTTGTATGTGAAATGTTCTCCTGATTTTTACAAAGAGACTATTAAGAGAGAAAAGACAAGTCTGCATTAAGGTGAAAAGGAGGGCAGTGGTCCCTGGTTTCTGGGATAATCTAAGCTCCATATCTGGTCTATGTGTTCAAATGAATTTTTATTACCCAGGGATTATTGAAAGTCATCATCAGCCAGACGACAGCAAAAAGGAAGAGGAGACCGACCTTCCAGAAATCATTTTCCCCATGATTTTTGTAAAGTGTATTTTTCAGTCATTATCTTGAGAGAAAACAAGCAGCTGGGTCTCCTAACAAAGAGGTTTAATAGACTACGGGGCAGAAAAAAGAGAGAGAGGAGAAATTGAGGCAAACAATGCCTGTTTCGGTGCCAGTCACACAACACCGAGCCTGGTGAGGTGAAGCCGAGGGCTCCTCTCTGCTACAAGCGTCGTTACAGGCACAACACTCAGCAATGAAGGGTCCTCCAATTATTGCCGTGATTTGAGGCATATTGTCCAAAACATTCTAAAACCTGAAATTGGAGCAGCAAATGCATGGATGGCCCTCACCCTCATCTGTGAAAATAGATGTAAATGCAAACGGAAAGATCTGAGGCTCTCTGGGACCCCGTGTGCATTGTCGACCTACCATCTCTTGCTTCTTTTTACCTTCCCGGCCATTTCAAATACATCTGGGTTTGAGATGCCGGATTCAAAGTTTCCATCTGACCTCAAACCCAGTTTGTTCCTCTCTTGCCTCCTTTTCAGTTTTGCACAGAATTAGCCCAGCACAAGTAATAGGTGATTTGTAAGGACATCACGCAATGCTCTGAAAAGCAAAAATAAGGGAGGCTTGGGTTTTTGTGTAGTGGGTTTGTCTCCTTGTTTCAGACCACACACACACACACACACACACACACACACACACACACACACGCTGTTTAATTGCATAATTCAGATGTTGGATGGTTGGGTGGGCGGGGGGAGGCTGTAACAAAGGAACGCTGAGATGCCTTCTAAATTCTGCTTAGGCTAAATTAGCTACGTGGGCAACAATACAGGTACTGCTTTTTTTCTTAAATATATATATTAGCAGAGATGCCAGCTAAATAAATACTGCTTAGTGGGAAATGAATTATGTAAATGTAATTTATAGCATTAATCTGGGCTGGTAAATTTAACCCACTCAAAAGTAGAAAGGTTTCCGTGCAATGAATATTTCTGAGGTTGTTTAATATGTTAAAATAAATATTGAGCAGCTGAAAGAAAAACATGTCCTCTGCATCACAAAAGCTATTTTGAAACAATAAATTAGGGGCCTGCTGAATATTTACAATCATGAGTTTTTAACTCTTGGGTAAATTTTCTTCTTAAATATATAGTATGCCATCCATTCAAGCAGCAGAATGATTCTGGTGGCAGCGGTTCAAAAATGTGCATGCCCAGAACATTCTAGGTAAATAAGGACCACAGTAGGAGATGGGGATGGGGGGGAGCACTTTTTGTAAGATAGTTCTATTTAGTACCACCTGGAAGGCTGTAAGAAACACAGATACTTGGGGAGTTTGATGCTCCCCCAAAGCCCTCGCCATTCACTGTTCACACAATGATGACTCCAAAATTAAAGGGAAAAAAGAATGAGGGATTTAGAGCATTTTATTTAAGAGTGTAAAGGTGAGACTTTCAACAGGTTTGTTTGTTTGTTTGTTTGTTTGTTTTTAAATAACTAGCGAGTGGGACAGAAATTACTCATTCTGCTCTTTGGAACAAAAGGTGGTTTATAAACTGAAGGTGGTTTATAAAAATCTTGGCTGGGAGACTTGGGCAGCGGGAGGTCGAGTGGTATCTGCTGGACACAGGGCTGTCCCGCCCACCTTCTCTGAAAGGCCTTTTCTGTGCCCCTCAGGTGGCATTACGGGCGTAGGAGCAGGTCACACACTCTCCCCAATCTTTACTGTTCGGGTTAGTTGCTTCCACTTTGGGAACTAGTGATCACTTCTCAGATGTATAATATCAGGCCAGAAAGTCCTCTGAGGAAAAAAATAGAGCTGTCCTGAATGCTTGCTACTTCTCATTTTCTTCTTCCCCTGGCTTCTGCAACAGTCCCTGGAGCACCGCTTGCAGAATCCTCATAAGAAGCAGAAACCAGGGGCGCCTGGGCAGCTCAGTGGGTTAAAGCCTCTGCCTTCAGCTCAGGTCATGATCCCAGGGTCCTGGGATACAGCCCAGCATCAGGCTCTCTGCTCAGCAGGGAATCTGCTTCTCCCTCTCCTTCTGCTGCTCCCCCACTGATTGTGTGCACTCTCTCTCTCTCTCTCTCTCCGTCTCTCAAACAAATAAATAAAACCTTTAAAGAAAAAGAAAAAAGAAGCAGAAACCATGTCTTACTTGTTTTCTGCCACAGTCTGGCAGCAGGCCAGCCCAGCTCCTGCCCAGCACCAGTGAACCAACCTCAATTCACCCTCGGCATCTCCACACCCAGATTATCCCCACAGCATTGATTCTCAAGTGCGTTTGTTCTCCAGGACCTAAGAGAAGGGACAAGACCTGTGTGTGCTCTAGCAGGTGTCCACCAGGAGCCCAGGACTTTGAACCCGCAGCTCCAGCCTCATTCGCAAAGAGGCAGCAAGCACAGCAGAAACAAGAGCCTACACCAGGGTGCACGGCATGGACTCCCGGGCACCAAGCACTGGCAGGGTTTGAGAGAGAAAGACTCTCCACAGTGCTCATCACAACCGGATCATCCATTTGCTTAATCTTCCTTGGATGTGTGTTGGTCAAGAAAAGTAGACACAAAGAGATAAGATGTTGAAAACGATCCTTTTAAAGCGAGTGTTAACAGTCTCAAGCATCACTTCTATGACATGTTGGGATCAAAGATATTTTGGAGGCAATGTCATCTTGAAATTATAATAGGAGTAAATGAAAAAATATGATTTATGCAAAAATTCTCTCTATACATAGAGCTTTTAAGAACATGTTATACATAAAAATGAAGCCAAGTTTTATTGCCAGAGCAAAGTCATATATTACCCTTAAGTAGGGTCCCCATGGGCTGTGACAGCATGATTTTATTAAAATTTTTTTGGAAATCATGGATGGTACTGGGTCTAAGGGTATGCTGCACTGTCCAAGATAGTAGCCATAGTCACATGTGGCTATTTCAATTTAAATCAATTACAATTAAATACAATTTAAAATTCAGTTCCTCAATTGCATTATCACATTTCAAATGATCAATAGTTACATGTACCTCATGGCTGCCTCATTAAACAGCACAGATAGAAAACATTTCCAACACCACAGAAAGTCTATTGGACAGAACTAGCCTATAGTAAATACAAAATGACGACATTCCACATCGAAGAGAAAGTATTTTGTATTTAGCGTTCAGAGCTTAGAGAAAAGCTTATTAGGAACCAGAGAAATTTGAGAGACAACACTAAATAAATACGAGTGGTAAAGATTAGAGTTACCTTAAGATACACAGGAGTTCTTAAATGGGTTATGCTTATTGGTTAACAATAAGCTTTTAAAAATGGTTAACATAAAAATAATTTTTTAAAAAGATGGAAAAAAATAGCTAAGAGTTAACTACCTCTAGGTTTCATTGGCTAACACCTTGGTATTTTCAGAGTTTTAGAGTTGCATACATAGGTTTTCATTGGTCCCTTCATGTCACTGTATATAGTTGTTCAGGTTGCACACTGAAAAATTCTGGAGGCATCATTCATATAGATTACACTGTGAACTCTAGAATTCACAGTGGTATAAGTTGCACAGAAGCACACAGCAGCCTGGGGCCTCTCAGAGCAACTCTAAGTCAGAGCACTGCTCAGTACCACACTTTTCTAAGTCTAAAAATTCCTTTCAACCACATTATCCTAGTTTGTGAAACAGGTAATCAAGTGAGAATGAACACCAAAAAGGTATGCTTTTGTTTTCAGAGTCAAGTTTCACTATAAGCCAGTCGCTTTGAGGGAATTAGGGACATTGAGACACTGACAACATTGGAGAGGACCTCCATGTGTGAACTTCTTTTCAGACACACACGTTCAGGTGGCAGAAAAGTACTTTCGGTAAACATTTTCCCTCAATTTGACTGTTGAGATTAGGAACACTGTATATCTGTCTTTATCCTAAGTCCTCAAGGAGAGGTAACAGTTGGATGAAAATGCTTCCAGCATTTTTTTTTTTTTTTGCTTCCAGCCTTTTATACATGCACATTTGTGTGTGTTTCAAAAACAACACTACAAAAAAAATCATATAAATAATAGAATAGAACAGTGTACATCTCCCAAAGAACTCGGGAAGCAGGGAAAGCATTCTCTCATTCAGGCTGACAGCTGCCTCCCTGATGCAAGGGAGTAGTAACCTCCACTGAACTTTTACATGCTTTAACGGCCAGGCAAAGAGAACAAATTAAAATTATCCACTGGGGCTAGCCAGCTCTGGGGCTGGAATATGACACCAGGAGTTGAAGTGACAAAGCTCATGACAGCAGGATTTCTGCCCAGCCTTCAGGCAACAGGAGTTTGGGAGTTTGGGGAGAGACTCACTTCCAGGAAGTTTGGCCCAGAACACTGAGAAACGGGTCAGAAACCACAGGGGCAGCATTTTGAAGTCTGGGAGGGCTGACCAGGAAGGGACAGACAGAGCAGGTAGGGACAGTACAGCAGGGGAATGAATGCCTCGGGCAATTGGCAGAGCCATGTGGCCACATCTCCCTCCTCTGGTGAGCCAGGGCCTTTGGATTCCCAGCCCCATCCTCATTGCTCTCTCAAGAACAGAGTCACCAGCCTTAAAATGCCGCCAAGCAGCAGGCACACGCATGTCCTAGGGCTCTATCCCCCACTCAGTCTGTAGGTGGCCATAGAGATGCCCCACCCAGATGCCATCACCTTTGCCGCTGCCTGCACACAGCCCTGCCTTCAACAACAGCACCAGCATTCACTTGCCATAGGGCTTTCACTGGCTCCTGGAGCCTGCTTTGCCGCCTAATAGCAGGCCGGAAGTGCCGTGGAATTAACACCCTGGGGAGCAGTCCTCCGCCGATTATAAACACCCAGCTTTCTGGGCGCATGGTGTTTTCTCTACTGTTTTTAGCTTCAGTTGCCAACAGAGGTGACTTGCTTGAAAAAAACACTGTTTACTGGCTGCCTTCCCTTCCCCATCGCCACTCCCTGTCTCCCTATTCTCCACTCCCCTGCCTGAATTTCGTTCAGCAACTTTTGATCTGCTTCTAAGGGACCCAAATTGAGACCCAGCAAAAAAATCTTCAAAGCAACAGATGCCCCTCTGCCAGGATCCACCTGTGGCCCCTTCAGTCCAAGGGGCCAATACCTACGAGCTGGTCCCTCTGGGCCCAGAGCTGTCCATGGTCTCCCACCAGCCAGGAAGAGTAGGAAGTGGGATCAGGAGCTAGGTGACCTCCTGCCCTGACCTCTGCCTGGCCCCTGACAAGGGAAGTTCTCCAACCTACCTCAGTGCCAGGTCCACTGGGAAAGGCAACCTGGAACCAAAGTAAAAACGTTGACCTGCCACCAAGAAACTTGACCTTGGGCCTTAGTTCCACATCCCTCAAATGAAATGGTAGTATACCAAATGACATTCCTCTGGAAAACCTCCCTTGAGGGAGGGAATATAAAGAATCTCTTAGAATGGAGATACTAGGCCCTGACTGTCCACACTAAACTTGGCTCCACCTCTACCAGCTGGGCCATGGTGGACATGTGTGCCTGGAGCTCTTCATCTGGAAAATGGGAGAAATAATGACACATAAGCCATAGGGTTATTGGGAGAAGTAAATTAAGTCACTTAGCACAGTGCCTGGCAAATAAACTCTCCATATATTATAGCTAATATTATTTTTGTTATTCTACTCCCTTAGATATGGTTAGTTGTGATCTCTGAGTTTCCATGGCCTTTTGAACACATTGCCACTCTAGAGCTAATTACCTGGTTGTAATTACTTATTTCCTGCAGGTGGATGAGGGTATCATTCATCTTTGGGTCCCCAGTGCCTGACAGAATGCTTAACTCAACTCTGAGATAACATTATAAAAATTATGAAAGCATTTTTCTTTTTGCTTCTCTGAGAATAGGAGCCCTGCCCTAGCTGGCCTGAAGTGTCCATCTTTTGGGGAAGAAGCAGGATTTGTTACAGAAGGGAAAAGAGAGTCATATGCAGCTTCTGGTAGTCAAAGTACGATTGGGCAGCCAGGTAATAGCTGTATGGCTGGGCGGTCCCTCCAGAGAGGATGTTTCCAAATTCCTTTATGTCCCCGCCATAATATATCAAGAGCAGAGTGTAGGGCACCCAGCTCTGAGAGCTTTCCTGAATATAGAGAAGACACCCCTCCCACCTACGCTAGCAAAGCCGAAAGTTGTTGCTTGATGTTAGAGGAGGGATGCGACATAGGATTGGGATGATTATCAAATATTAGGGGTGCCTGTGTGGCTCAGTGGGCTAAGCTTCTGCCTTCGCTCAGGTCATGATCCCAGGGTCCTGGGATTGAGTCCCACATCAAGCTCTCTGCTCAGTGGGGGTCTGCTTCCCCCTCCCCCTCTGCCTGCTTCGCTCCCTATTTGTGATCTCTCTCTCTCTGTCAAATAAATAAATAAAATTTAAAATATATATATTTAATATAGACACTGGCCAATCAGAAAGAAGCCAGGGAAGAACGCCCGTGATGGCCATACTGGTATATAGCTGGTGAGTATAAGTGATTGTAGGGGCTACAGAAAGAAAGCCGGCCCCTCTGGCCTAAGCATTAAAGGGAGAGGGACGAGAGACAGGCAGACACATCAAGTGCTCATGTGTTCTGCTTTTCCTCCTTCCAAGAAGTTACATTAATAAATAATGCTAACTCTTTGGCAGGAAGGGGAGGCAAGGGTGGGGCGGGTAGAGAATTGGATCACACTGCAGAATGGGATCACCTCTTGGGCTGCCCCAGTAGCAGCCAGGCCTCGGCCGTACCAGCTGAGTGGTGCAGCATGGCCAGATGGAAGACCATAGGCTTTCTGTTAAATGGATACATGACCTCTAAGGCCATGTCCAACTCCTATGCTTGAATTTTTATTACATCTTTTCCATCTTCTGACCACTCCACAGCTCTTTGGATCTTGCAGTTACCGTCTTGGTATCATGCAATAAACCTTGCCATCAATCCACTCCTAATCCCAGATCAATGGCATCCTTAGCCATACTCAGCTATTAAAATAACCTTATGAAGGTATGCCAGAGACCCCCAAAGCCACTCCCTTGTTTGATGATTAATTAGGAAGATCCACTAGGTTCAGTAAATAGTCACACGTGGCTACGATTTATTATAGCAAAATATAAAGCAAGGTCTGCAGATAAGAGGGGTCTGCAGGGAAGAGGTGCGTGGGGCAAAGTCTGAACACAACAGGCACAAGACTCTAAAAGTCCTCTCCTGAAAACTACAGAACACTGATGAAAGAAACTGAAGACCACACAAACAAATGGAAAGATACCCCATGCCCATGGATTGGAAAAATTAATACTGTTAAAATATCCATACTACCCAAAGTGATATACAGATTCAATGTAATCCATATCAAAATACCAACAGCATTTTTCACAGAACTAGTACAAATAATCCTGGAATGTGTATGGAACCACAAAAAAACCTTGAAAAATCAAAGCAATCATGAGAAAAAAGAACACAGAGATATTTTAATCAGGATTTCAGGATATACTACAAAGCAACAGTAATTAAAACAATATGGTACTGCATAAAAACAGACATATAGATCAAGATAACAGAATAGAGAGCCCAGAACTAAACCCACACTTATTTGTCAATTAATCTCTGACAAAGGAAGCAAGAATATGCAATGGGAAAAGGACAATCTCGTCAACAAATGGTGCTAGGAAAATTGGACAGCTATATGCAAAAGAATGAAACTGGACCACATTCTTATGCCATACACAAAAATAAACTCAGCATGATTAAAGACCTAAGTGTGAGACCTGAAACCATAAAACTTCTAGAAGAAAACATAGGTGGTAATATCTCTGACATTGGGTTTAGCAACATTTTTCTAGCTACGTTTTTGAGGCAAGGGAAACAAAAACCAAAACCAACTATTGAGACTACATCAAAATAAGAAGTTTTTACAGAGCAAAGGAAACCATCAACAGAACAAAAAGGCAACCTAGGAAATGGGAGAAGATATTTGCAAATGATATATCTGATAAAGGGTTAGTATCCAAAATAAATAAAGAACTTATATAACTCAATAGCCAAAAAACAAATGATCCTATTAAAAAATGGGCAGAAGAAGTGAACAGACATTTCTCCAGAGAAGACATCCAGATGGCCAACAGACACATGAAAAGATACTCAACATCTCTCATCATCAAAGAAAACCAAATCAAAACTATAATGAGATATCACCTCACACCTGACAGAATGGCTAAAATCAACAACACAAGAAACAAGTTTTGGTGAGGATGTGGAGAAAAAGGAACCTTCTTGTACTGTTGATAGAAATGCAAACTGGTACAGCCACTGTGGAAAACAGTATGGAGTTTCCTCAAAAAGTTAAACATGGAACTAGCTTACAGTCCAGTAATCACACTACTGGGTGTTTACCCAAAAAATACAAAAACACTAATTTAAAGGAGTACATGCACCCCTACATTTATAACAGCATTATTTACAATAGCCAAATTGGAACCAGCCCATGTATCCATTGATAGATGAATGAGTAAAGAGGGTGTGGTATATATATACAATGCAATATTACAACCATAAAAATAGAATGAAATGTGCCATTTGCAAGGACACAGATGGATGCAGAGACTATAATGCTAAACGAGATGTCAGTTAGAGAAAGAACAATACCACATGATTTCACTCATGTGGAATTTAAGAAGAAAAAAAAAAACAAGCAAAGGGAAAAAAGAGAGAGAGAGAGAGACAAACCAAGAAACAAACTCTTAACTACAGAGAACTGATGGTTACCAGAAGGGAGGTGGGTGGATGGATGGGTGAAATAGGGGATTGGGACTAAGGAGAGACTTGTTGTATTGAGCACTAGGTGAAGTATGGGATTGCTGGATCACTATATTTTACACCTGAAACTACTATAACACTGTATGTTAACTACAGTGGAATTAAAATAAAAACTTGATAATAAAAAAAATCACAAAACCTATAAAGAACTCCTACAACCCAACACCAAAAAACAAACAATTCTATTAAAAAATGGGCAGAGGACCTGAATAGATATTTTTCCAAAGAAGACAGAGAAATGACCAACAGACACAGGAAAAGATGCTGAACATTACTTATCATCAGGGAAATGCGAATCAAAACCACAAGGGGATTTCACCTCACAACTGTCAGAATGGTTAGAATCAAAAAGACAAGAAATAACAAGTGTTGACAACGACCTGGAGAAAAAGGAACTCTCATGCACTGTTGGTGGGAATGGAAACCAGTGCAGCCACTGTGGAAAACAGTATGAAGGTCCTCAAAAAATCAAAAATAGAACTATCAAATGATCCAATAATTCCAGTACTGGGTATTTACTCAAAGAAAATGAAAACACTAATTCAAAAGTATATAGGCACCCCTGTGTTTATTACAGCATTCTTTACAATAGTCAAGATATGGAAGCAACCTAAGTGTCCACTGATTGATGAATGGACAAAGAAGATGTAGTTTATATACACAAGAGAATAATTACTCAGCCATAAAAAGTAGGAGATCTTGCCATTTGAAACAACATGGATGCAAGTAAGGGTATTATGCTAAGAGAAGTAAGCCAGAGAGAGAATGAAAAACGCCATATGATTTCACTTACATGTGGAATCTAAAAATCAAAACAAACCAACCAACCAAAAAATAGACTCTTAAATACGGAGAACAAGCTGCTTGTTGCCAGGGGAAAGGTGGGTGGGGGATGGGCAAAATGGATGAAGGGCAGTGGGAGAGACAGGCTTCCAGCTATGGAATGAATAAGTCACAGGACTAAAAAGTACGGCATAGGGAATACAATCAATGGCATTTTAATAGTGTTGCATAGTGACAGACAGTAGCTACACTTGAGGCCAGCACTGCCTATAGCATATAGAGTTCTTGTATCACTACGCTGTATACCTGAAATTAATGTAACATTGTGTCTTAACGACAGTGGAAGAAATAAAATTTAAAAATAAAAAATAAAAGGGGTGCCTGGGTGGCTCAGTTGACTCTTGGTTTCAGCTCAGGTCATGACTTCAAGGTCATGAGATCAAGCCCCACATCAGGCTCCGAGCTCAGCACAGAGCCTGCTTGAGTTCTCTTTCTCCCTCTCTCTCTGCCCCTCCCCCACTCACTCACACTCTCTTTCTCTCCCTCTCAAATACTAAAATAAATTTTAAAATAAAAAATAAAAGTCCTCTCCCAGTAAAGTCACCCAGGACAGTCAGATTTTTTCCAGTAAGGAGCTGTGACAACACTTTTGAAATGTTGTCTACCAGGGAAGGTTATCACAAGAGACTTAGTGCCTGGGTTTTTTTAGAGCTGCTCATGTAGGCACCCTCTATCCAGCGATGTGCCCAAATCCCAGACTCCCAGAAGGAAAAAGGTGTTCAGCATAAGCCACACTGTACAAACAATTTAGTCTGAGTGAACTACTCTTAGCAATTTGGGGAATGGTAGGAACCCTCTCAAAATCCAGATGCCAACCAAGAGCCAACCTTGCAATCAAGCCTTTCTGAGGAGTGTCATCTCCGTCTTTTCAGCACAAAAGATTATGAGATGAAAAAGTGCACATGGCTCAACAGGGTCTTCTTAATCACTTTAATCTCCATTAAGTGGGCAAGGGCAATCCTGAGCTCCAATAACCCACAACACACCACTACTTAGAATGTGATCATCTTGTAATAAAAATAAGTTGCCTTTTATTGGACTTCTCCAATATTATATCCATATACCATTAAGTAGCTGAAACAAGTAGAGGCAGATGGGGTCTGGGCTATACCCCTGTCCCCTTAGCCTACCTCAGAGGTCACTTGAAACAATTTCTGAATATGCTATCAGCTTTCTGGGTCTCTCTACCACAGAACTGTGTGCACCTGTTCATAGCTCAGGGCTCCGTGACAATCATTGTTCCAGGAGTAGCCTTCAATTATGGGGGACAGGAATTGGAGTTAATCCTCTGGTTACCCTTTTTCAGTAAAATAGTTTGGAGATGTGCTCTACAGTTTCCCAAAATCCACCCCAAACCGAACCCCCATTGCCCACATTGGTAGCATGCCAATTGATGCAACCTTTGTTGGTGTTCTTCCTTACCTCCCCCCACCCCACATTCCATCTTCCACTTTCTCACATATTTCCTCAGATCATTTGCTCACTAACTGCTTACACTCTCCGTGTTAGGGACAGAGTTGAGGAAAAAAATCCAGTCTCTCAATGCCAAATCCAAGAGCCTATTCCATGTAATCAGATGGAACACATTCCACTTAAAAGATTTCTCCTAAATATGTTCAAATATATTCTACTTGTCCTTTCTTTCCAGACTTTACTTTCAGTTGCCTATATTTCAGCTTCTGGTGTGTGCTTGTGAACAAGATACACGGCCCTTGCGGTTGCATGTGAGTTTTGCAATCAGAGATTCTAGGTTCAAGTCCCATACGAAATGCTTCCCAAATGTTAGAGACATTGTCTGAAAAGAAGACATTAGCTCAGCAACTTATACAAAGCAAGCACTGAACACATGTGAGGCTCTGACACTATTCTCTTGAGTAAAAAGTTTAGCAAGCTGCAGAAAGGGAGAAATGGGTACCATTCAAACTTCCACCCAAGTCAGTGACTTTCCCCTTCCAAGTGCTGAAAAACGAGAAGCCAAGGAAATGCTGTCCTGAAACCATCCTTGCTCTTTTAAAGTGTGCTGGCAGGAGAACACTCTGTCTCATCTTCTACATACCACTGGGGCTGAAAGTCCTGGATGCCACTCTGGAAATATCAAGTGCCTCCCAAGAGCTGCCTAATAACAATGCTCCAGATCTGGGTGGGCAGAGAGCCCACGAGGAGCCAGCTGCCTAGTACTCTCTGAACCTCTTCACTTGTTTATATCTTCAAGGTTTACTTTAGTCCAGGCCAATGTTAAAGTTAAAAAAAAAAAAAAAGTCTCTCCAGTGGCAATATGATGTTCAAAAACTCATGGTGAGATGGAATCTGTGGATGGAGCAGTGGAAAGAGCATTGTCTGGAGGTCAGAGTGACCTTGACTCAAGTCTTGGCTCTGCCACTTCCATAACTGGTTCTTTTGGCCAGTGTCCTCTGTTCTCCAAAGGGTGTCTGTCAGGGGGTGGTGTCACCTTCCTCACAGGGTTATAGCTATGATTACAAATGGTACCGCAAAGGACCTTGTCCAATGCCTGCATGAGGGACTATAGTTTTGACAGATAACCCCACAACTTGGTACTATTTTCTATCTCTCCTACCTTAGCCCTTATAGTAATGGTGTGAAGAAGGAACAAAACACCCATCTGATCTAGACTTTATTTCTTTTTCACCCTTCTTTCTCCATTTGATTCTGTGACTAAAGAAAAATGGCCGAAAGATGTTGAACAGAAAGGATGAGGCAATGAAGGGCCTCAAGAATCCATAAATTAGACCTTTTCTAGCGGGGCTGAATCTCATCCAGCATCAAGCAGATAGACCCTCAAAATGAAAAACATGCTTTATTTTTTAATGTCAGCCAAGATTTAATTAGAAGTAGCTTCAGAAATGGGTGATTAGGGTCAAGAAATTGCATTGGCACATTAAAGACTTGTAGCTGAATATTATACCAAAGTTAACTATTCAAAATACCTATATGTAAAAAAACTCAGTGGCCAAGACTGCTGGTATGGCCCAGTATCTGTCCTCCCTTTCTTCCATAGCAACAGAATTCTGACCTCCCAGAATAAAGACTGTGTATCTTACTCAGATATGTATGTATGTATGGTCAAGTTATTGTATGTATAGTCAAGTTATTGAGTCCTGAGCAAAGAAATATAGGAGGGAGTGGTGCATGAAACTTCACAGAAGCATCCTTAAAAAGAATTCTCTCCTTTTACTCCTTTCTGCTGCCTGGAATGTGGACTTGAGGGTTTGAACTAGAGCAGCTGTCTTGGACAATAAGGTGAGCATGAGAATAGAGAATAGCACAGAAAAGTAACACAAAATTCCCTGATATTATGAACAACCACTCTGACCCTAGACTGTTTATTCAACTTTCACATGAGAAATATAAACTTCTATCCTTTTTCAGCCACTTGTTATTTTGGATTCTCAGTCTCTCACAGCTGATTCTAATCCTAACTAATAAAATCTGGATGGCACAGATACACAATTTGCTACGAAATGCTCCATTTCTTGAATTTTTTATATTGCATCAAAAACAAGCATTAAGATATATTAGGTTGGTTTCCTGTATCTTTTGGTTCTGCTATTAACAGAACACCTACTTTACGAAGCAACAAGAATTGTCTTGGTTATCACTTAAATAAAATTTGCTTTGCATGCACAAAACTCTCACTTACTCTTGCTATTTGATACTTGGAAGATTTGGATGTCTAATGGATATTTACTACTGAAGATTTTTCTCTGGTTGTACACAGATGCTGCTCTTGGATATATCCATCCTTCTCAGAAAATAAAAATCCTCAAAATCTATTTCTAGTTCCTTTTTATGGAGAGTTGGGTGGGGGTGGGTATTTCATTTCTCTGAAGTCACCCAGTAACCCAATCTTATAAACATATTTTTTTTCCTCCATTTGGACAAGCACTCCATCTCATCTCTCTCTCTCTCTCTTTTTTTTTTTTTTTGCTTTGTTTTGTTTTCTTTTTTTTTTTTTTTTTTTTTTTTTTTGCAACAGGAACAGAGATCTGAATTACATTAGCTAAAAAGAAAAGCCAAAGAGTGGTTGCTTGCTTTCTTTTCTTCCTTCTTGTTCTTTCTTTTTTCTTTCTCTCTTCTTTTCTCTCTCTTCTTTTGAGACCATATATCTCTTTGAGAGAATGAGAAAAGAATAAACTTTTGGGCAGAAGAAAACTTTGCATAGTCTTTGAGGGTTCATGGACCCCCTGGAAGTCTTTCCAGGAACCTCATATTAAAAATCACTACTATTTTGCAGAAGCAGACATTTTGGTCAAAAGGGGTAGCTTCATACTCTAATTTAAGAAAGTCAGAAAAGATCCCCTCAACAAATTTTCTTTTGCAACTTCTTCCCCTCTTCTCTTTACTGTCTTCTTGAAGTAAGGTGTAAAAGTCTTTTAAGCTACAAATGTTATTTGGGAAGAATAATATGTTAAGTTATTAGCAGCCAATGGTTTAGATGTCAAAGACTTAAGAGATGAGATAAAGTTCTTGGGCTGTTGATAATATTTGTAATTATTTAGATCACATCTGTCTTCCCCCCACAAGAGCGTAAATTCCACAGGAATGGGAGCCAAACCTGCTCTGTTCATTGCTGCGTTCCCAGGGCTTAGCCCTGTTCCTGGCACGGAGCAGCACTCAGTCAACATTTAACAAATGGAGGAATGGGTAAATAAATCGAGAGAATGAGAGATCACAGATTTTGATGGAAGAAGGAAAAAAACAAACAAACAAACAAACAAAAAACAATGCTTCTCCCAGTCTGGTAGGGATGATAGAAAAAGGCAGAGGGGCCCAGGTAGGGGACGCATAGAGTTGGCAGAAAGCACTGCAGAAGTCTCTAAAACAAAGTTTGCCTATTTCAGGTCCAACTCCCTCCAACCCACATTATTTTCAGAATAAAGTTTTATATTTCACTCAGTCTATCTTCACGGCACAGGCCATTTCTAAATAGCTATTGGAAGACTCAGTGACATTATTTGCATGGCAACGTGATTGTGGCTTTGACACCCTATCTTGCTTCATGTTTTACATCTTTGTGAACTCAGGAAAATTTTTTGATGACTAAAGAACGTGATAAATTGCATTCCTCTAACCGATTCAGCCAATACATAAACACTTAATGCAAATCACCATATGAAGGAGTTCTCAAGCCAGGCTTTGCCCTGAAAACCCTTCAGAGGCTAGTTAGAATACAGGTTCCCTGGTCTCTCCCTAGATCTCTGAATCAGAATCTCCCAGAATTGGATCTGGAAATCTGATCTGTTAAGTTGCCTGTGTGATTTGGAGGTGGGCAATCTGTTGTAGGTTAGTCAGTTAAGATTTGTGAATCCTTGCTATCGTGATACCAAGATGATGCTGTCGTTTTCATCAAGGAGTGTGCAATCTTGAGTGGAATCAAAAGACGTGGGCAAAAATAACAGGCTATAAATTCGATGACAGGTATGACCCACTGTTGACATTGACTTGGGAAGGCTTCATGTGGGGAGTGGCATTCGATCTAGACCATGACAGATAATTGTAACAGGGAAGCCACAGTGAGGGAAGGTGGACTTGAGGAAGGAATCTGGTGAACATCTAAAACTGAACAAGGAAGTATTTTAATTATATGATCACAGACACTAGAAGGGACTTTAGCGATACCACTTTTGTCCCCTTCCTCTGTTCAAAAGGAGCCCAAGGCTCAGAGGGCTAAAGGGACTGGAACAGAGCTATACAGCTAGTTACCATGAGGACATGTGGTAAAATATTTTAAACTCTCAAGCCAAGGCACTCCACTCCACCTCCCCGACTCCCGTTGGTCTGGCCCCAGAGCTAAGCATGTGTTTCTGTGACTCCTCGGGACTGTTTGGCTCATGTCCCTAAGAATGCACTGCCATATGGGACCAGGTGTCAGGAATGGCCTCCTGGGGGCCATACAGCCCACAGGGCCAGCTGGCAGTCACCCTTTCTTCTCAACAGACCCTGTTCCACTCTGCCCTGTCACTCACAGAATCTCTATGGACAACAAAGTTGGGGAGAGTGAGAAGAACACATACACAGTGAATGAGTAATTCAGAGACACCGAGGCGCCACGATTGCCCAAGCTGGAGTCACATCCGGGGAATTTCTGTCAAAGGCTTCACATTTTTGGGCTTGTGACAGACGGCACATGTTTGTCTACAATTACCAGGGAGAACCTAATGGGCCACCTGGTCAGGGGTGCCAGGTCATCCGGACACACCAGCAGGGATCCACCAATGAGTTTTCTGTGTCCCTGCCAATAAGAGCTATTCCTGGAGAGGAAAAAGCCACTCATCTGATGTGGTGTCCCGATTTAAGGGATTCCTGATACGGTGGCCATACTTTGGTAAATTGTAAATGTTCAGCAAAATTCTTAGAGTAAAATTTGTATTGAAACATAACACCAAAAAAAAAGTATACAAATTATAAGCAAATCATGCAACTGGCCCCAGAATAAGAAAAAGAATATTGCTAGCACCCCAGAAGCAACCTCTGCTGCCCACCCCCAGTCCCTACCCCCACAAATGGTAACCATCATACTGACTTCAAGCACACGTTATTAGTTTTACCTGTTTTTGAAATTTATGTGAATGGAATCACAATCAATTTAGATCTTTAACATTTTAGGTACATTGATGGTTAAAAAATTGCCTGCACAATTCTTTTTATGTTTAAAGAACTGAAAGGGTAGAAAATATACTTAAAAGGGGGGGTTATTCTAAGACAGGCTAGGAGAGCTCTTTGGCTCAGACCTCACTTTCAGGAAGGGCCTCAAATTCAGACCTCTGACATTATCCCCAAATGAAATTAACGATATTCCCAGAGATTCACAAACTCGAAAAATAGTTGTACAATGCTAAAGCTGTGCTCTATTTCTGGACTATATCGCCTATCATGAATTAATATTATAGGGAAATCTTATAGCTTGTGAATTCAAAACTATTTTTTGACTTGAATTTTTTGTGTTAAAAGCATTACATTGTTGGGGCGCCTGGGTGGTTCAGTCGGTTAAAGCCTCTTCTTTCGGCTCAGGTCATGATCCCAGAGGCCTGGGATCGAGCCCCGCATCGGGCTCTCTGCTCAGCGGGGAGCCTGCTTCCTCCTCTCTCTCTCTCTGTCTGCCTCTCTGCCGACTTGTGATCTCTGTCAAATAAATAAATTTTTTTTTTTTTTAAAGCATTACATTGCTCAATGCAAACGTTTTCTAGATACTGCTATTTGGGTACCCCTGTGTTGAGTGTCTCCATTTTTAACATATTAAGTCTCAAAAAAGTGGAAGTGGACCAGGGCCTTACCTAACTTTTGAAAGGCCCTGCTTAGTGATAGCCCCAGAGATGCTGTCGCCAGACCTGACCAGGCTGTGTGTTGCCAACACCCCCGTGAAGACTGGTGAAATGGGGAGGAGTCTAGGGGGGAAGTGATGCACTCCTCTTCCTAACAACTTCCTGCCAGGGAAAAGTTACTTTATAGTCCTCCATTCTCATGACTATTATGAAAATAAGGTCCTATGGTACTTGGGAAAGGTGTTATATGAGTCCTTATACTTTCAATTCAATGGGTCTTCATACCTTCATATTTGTCAAGTTCCCTTACGCCTTCAATTGCACTTGTTACCCATGTACATCCCTGGACGCCAGCCGCCCCGCCCCCGCCCTCTCTGGAGCAGGGTCTCTGGAGGAGGTGCCCAGGAATACGCACCTTAGGTTCAAGACCTTAGGTGCAGCCTCTGTGTCCCTTATGTTCCTCCTTTTAAGGAAGCACCTAGGATCTGCCTTTCTACAGTCATTGATCACCATATTTATTTTAGTAACGTGCATACCCAGTCTCAGTGCAGACCCACTGTTGGGAAGTCCCACGCTGAAGCTAATCATGCTTGCAGAAGCAATTCCGTGTGAGGGTTGAAAAGCTCAATCCTTAGATGAAGTTCCAGCTCCGCCACTTTCTGGTAATGTGTTGTTGAGCAGATGATTCCTCAGCTTCTGACTTGTAAAATGGGGAAACTAAAAGTACCAAACTCAGAGAGTTGTTGTGGGAATTAAATTAGTTAATGCTCTGAAGTACTTAAAGTGCCTGGCACATAAAAAAGCATTCAATAAGTGATAGCTATTCTTATTATGATGATGACTTGCAATTCAGGATTTTAAAGCAAAATTCAAAATTGGCAAAATAACACCTGATGTTCATGCTATATTAATATAACCAGATTTTAAAGTCTTACAAAAAGGGAAAGATAACATTTAAAGCTTACAAGTGAAGCGAACACTTGTTGATCTTGCTACTGGGAATGTACCAGTCCACAAAAACAACTTGGCAGAAAGTAATAAGAGCCTTGCCAAGTTGCATTCCTCGGGTACAAGTCTCACACATATTGGGGTGGTTTTTTTTTATATATACCGTTAAATTGATCCATATGAATGTCATATTTTTGATGCTGTTGTAAATGTCATTTTATTGCATTTCTGATTCTCCATTTCATGTAAAGAAATATAATTGATTTTTTTTTCGAGAGGTGATGGGCACAGGAAGGACCTAAGAGAGAGTGACCAGAGGCTGATTCTGATTTTTTATATGTTGATCTTGTAACCTATAATCTCACTAAACTCACATATTAGGTCTATTCAATTTTGTAGATTACTTAAGATTTTCTTGACAGATGATTGTTTCATCTATGAATAAAGATAGTTTTACTTCTTCCTTCCATATATATATATATATATACATATATATATATACATTTTATTTCTTTTTCTTGAGCAGTTACATGAGCTAAGACATCCAATACCTTGTCAAATAGAAATAGTAAGACCCAACACCCTCACCCTTTTCCCAGTCTTAGGGAGAAAGTATTCACTATTTCACCTTTAAGTATGTCGTTAGATATAAGCTTTTTGTCCACACACTCTATCAGGTTGAGGAAATTTTTTTGTACTCCTGATTTCTTGAAGTTTTTTTCATGAATGGGTATTGGATTGTTTTATATTCTTTCCCTGCATCAGTTATGATAGATGGTTTTTATTTTCTAGTCTGCTAATAGAATGAATTACATTGTTTAGTATACCAAAAAAAAACCCAACCTTGCATTCCTGGGATGGGCCTACTTCAGCATGAAACATTATGCTCTTTATATATTACTGGATTTGCCTTGCTGAATTTTGTTAGGGATTTTTGCATTTACAATAATGAAGGAGGAAAAACATGTTTTTATTTTCCAATGTTTTGGAGCTGGCGTTTCCCTAGCCCTAGGGCATTACAGGATAAAGAGCAAATTGCCCAAGATGCAAATTGTTTTTCCTAGCAGGGACCAGGCCTCTGTCAATATTGTCACTTAATGGCAGTTAGCAATGTATAGGATCTTATTTATGAATATCTCATTCATTATAATAATACAATAAATGACATTTATATGGCTTTGCCAATAAGTACTCTTTGCAAATTCGTAAGTTTTCTCTGTTTCAATTCCAAAGGCTAATGTTAGTTTATGTCTTGACCAAAAGAGCTTCTCCCAAAAAGAAAAAAAAAAAAAAAAGTCCATGGTACTTTGTTCTCTACCTTAAGTGGTTAACAGTTAAAAATACAAAATAAAGGCAAATAATTGATCGATATTTATGTTAAAAAAAATTATATAATAGGGATGCCTGAGTGGCTCAGTCAGTTAAGCATCTGCCTTTGGCTCAGGGTCCTGGGATTGGGTCCCACATAGGGCTCCTTGCTCAGTGGGAAGCCTGCTTCTCCCTCTGCCTACTCTGACTGTCACTCCCCCTGCTTGTGCTCTGTGAAATAAATAAATAAAATCTTTTTAAAAATTATATAATAATTTAATGTAATTAAATTTCATGTAACACTATGTAACTTAGCAGTTTTACATGTATTATCTTATTTGACCTATGTTTAACATTAATAGCCCACTTCGCAGGTGAAAAAACTAAGGCTCAGAGAGCTTTCAGGTCTTTCTCATGGTCACCTAACTGATAGGAATCAGAGTATTTGGAAATAGAAAATATCTTTATACACAGAGACAGAAACAATTTGCAAACTCCTAAATACCCTGCATTTTTAGTTCCAAAGGCTAATGCTAGCTTAAGTCATGTTTTGAGTCTTGAAATGTTTTTATATTAAAAAAAAAAATTCACTGTGCTGTGCTTCCTGCTGTAAGGTGATGGCATACACAAATACACTTAATAAAGAAATACAAATACAGTATTATTTACTCACAGACATTAATTGTTCCAATAAAAACAGAAGAAATTAGGTCAAACAAATGACAGTAGTGCTCCAATAATTATAAATACTGTAATTATTCTTCCTCAATATATTCATTAGCCCTAATTTGATCTTTAGGGCATATCTCTACACAAACTGCACTTTCCGGTCTTAAATCACACACTCCTAATTCTATCAGGCACTTGACCTCCAGAGCAAACAGCTGCTGCTTCTTTCTTTAGACACTGCTTGGAAACTCCACTCAGATACCAACAGAGTAGTCTCCTGGCGCACTTGGAGACAAACAACGGGCTGCCAGAGTCCCTAAGCAACCCACCAGTCACAATTTCCGACCCTGCTTTAGAATTTCCTAAGGAGCAGTGGTTTCGGTGTGCCTCAGAATCACCTGGAAGACCTGTTAAAACACAACCTACTGCAACCCAACCCATCCCTGGCGTTTCCAGTTCAAGAGGTCTGAGGCACCCAGGGATCTGCATTTCTTACAAGTTCCCAGGGGCTCCAATATTGCTGGTCCTGGAACCCCACTTTGAGAACCTCTCAGTGGATGAATGATTGGGCATCTGATTTTCCACCTCCCTTGTTTTTTCCCTGGATAATAGAAAAGAAGTGGAAGTTTTCAGGAAAGAGATTAGATAAAAATTGTCATGGAAGAGATAGTTTCTTTGCTCTATAGATCAAATAGCTTAAAAACCGCAGGTTTGCAGCAGAGCCCAGGCCTCTATGAATTGTATAACGTTTTTGCTTTATTGTTTTTATTGTGAGAGCTCTTTTAAAGGAACCATCTTATGAATATCTCTTTTTTTTTTTTCATTTGCCAGCTAAAAGAATATGTACAAAAATGTCAACAGTAATTATCTCCTGGAGAGAGCACTGCAAATAATTTCTTTTCCTTGTGGCTTATTGGTGTTTCCAGTCTTTGTTCATTATAACAAATATAATTGACCTATGTAACACAAAAATGCAGCTGGCAAAAATCACATAAGTAAATGGTATGCCTGGCATTTTATTAAAGGCATAAAAAAATAACTGAAATTTCTACTTGGAACTCTACAAGCCAATACAGTTAAAAATGTATCTGTTTTTCAACCAGATCTAAGACTTACCTCCGTTTGTCCACTCCTCTCCATTATCATTTGAGCTTGGAGCCTGATGGTACATCTAGAAGTCAAAGGGCAAGTTTTGAGCTTTATAGTGGTTGCCCTCTCTGGTTTGTGCCCCCACTAATGTGGGCACAGTGTTTCCAGCTGATTACTTCCCAACAGTGCTGGTTCCTTCCAGCTACCTTCACCCCTTTCTCCCAGAACTTCTCCTTGAGCCACAGGTGGTGGTGAAGAGCCTGCATGTGCAGAGTCCCATGAATCTCCACAGGGACAAAGGAAAAGCCTGACCTTCGTTGACCTCACTTGCATTCACAATTCCCAAAAAGTTTATGCCACTAATTCATACATTTCCCTAATTAACTATCAGACAGATTAAGCCACTGATAAAATAACCAAAGTAACTTTAGCTAATGAGTGAGAAAATCGAAGAGTTTTGTACAAAAAAGCTTTTTATACAGAAAAACTGTGGCTTTCTGAAAAGCCACAGAAGCCAATTTTTGCCACGTTCTACTGCCTTGTCTATGCAAAATAATACCTTTTTCTTTTTTCTTTACTATATCTGCTACTATATGAGCTTTCTTTTAATTGTTCGTCATGGATTTTTTTAAATTGCCAAATGCAATACTGAGTTGAAAATTAAGATAAAATTTTAATATCTCACAGGCCAACGTTTTTTCCTCCTGACTGATTCACTTTGGAAATCCAAATAGCAAGAAGGCTTTTTCTCAGGCTTAAATAAATATGTCGATCTGAACTGTGTAACAGTGGAAAAGCCACATTCTCTTGATTATTGTTAATTCATTGCCAGATTAAAATGTACACAGCCTCTTCCTCCTACCACACAAATTGTGCCTGAAACAAAATAATAACTCTGCTCTGTTAAACAAAAACATCATCCAAATCAAGACAAGGCTTTTCTTAAGGACCTAAAATATGTGTTTTCTCTAAAGGAGGAAGAAATTTAAAAAGCAATGACAACACAGTGTTTTTCCAGGAGATAGTAATTAGAAATGAATTAGAGCTTCCGACAGAGTGAAAACAAGAAGGCCCTGTTTATCTCTTACGCTGAGTACAGCACAGGCTTGTGACCTGTCATTATCCAAAAAATCATCTCTCAACCGTATCCTACAAATGGATGTGATTTGTAGCTTTAGCTCACCTGGGATTTGAGATATGAGTGAGTTGTTGTTTTGTTGACCTTTTTTGTAATCTTAAGAAGGATGGTTTTGTTATATCCAAACCAATTTCAGCCTCAAAAAAGCAGCAGCTACCCTGCATATTCTCCTATTACCCCTTTTAAAGATATGTCAGCCTTATTCCCAGAACTCTTGAGCGAAATCACTGAGACTCCAATATAAACCTCTGCAATTTTGAACAGAACTCATTTCTGCTAGCTTTTTACTCTGGGCATTACAGTTCATCATTCATCCAAATGGGAAAACAATTTATAGAAATAAACAGGTATATTAAAAGCGGAGAGAATAAGAGCACAACCCACCGGGAGGTCATCTTCCCTTGCTCATACTTTGAAGGCCTTGGTTCCCACTCCCTCCAAAACTCCCACATGCTCATGTGTTACCAGCTGTACAGCCAACCCCAGTCACCCAATCCCAAGGGAGCAGCATAAAAGGGACGGAGAGGGTCAAAGATTAGGAGATGTCAAGATTCAACTAGGCTGATCTGGTAAAAGAAAATGGGGAAAAAAAAAAAAAAGGCCAGGGTCTATTGGCCCGGACACTGAAAACTCTAGCAGTGGCAGGAAAATGAAAGAAGAAAAAATAAAATTCAGTCACATGAAAGAGGCAGGGTACAGAAATGGCAACTTGGGCTAAAGGGAACAGAAGTCAAAGAAGACTCTTAGGGAAGGGCCAGGGTGTTTGGAAAGGTGGGGAAATCCATAAGGGAGAAGGAAAACACAAATGAGACCAGCAAGGCAGTGGGGGACATCCACTGTTAAGGGCAGAGGGCGCACCGAACATTACCAGTGGTGCTTGTAATTATCATCCTACCGTATTACTGCTTGCTAGAGTGTCAGCTCATTAGCTTACTGGGTGCTTTGATAATTTCACTTTTTTTTCTAAAACATAATACATTGTAAAAAATTTTCCTTTAACAATTAGTTTGGAATAACCCCAAGTACTCAATTATCTAGAAAATTCACTTTTCCAAGACCCATTATTCTACAATCCATCTTGTAACTATAGTAATTTTATAATTTCACTGCTATAGACTGAATGTGTCCCTCCAAAATTCATATGTTGAGATTCAACCCCAGTATGATGATATTTGGAGGTGGGGCACTTGGGAAGCGATTAAGTCATGAGGTGGAGTCTTCATAAATGGGATCGGTGCCTTCATAAAAGAGACCCCAGAGAGCGCTCTTACCCCTTCCACCATGTGAGGACACAGAGAGAAGATGGCTATTTATGAACCAGGAATCTCTCATCAGACAGCAGACCTGTCAGTACCTTGACCTTGGACTTTCCAGCCTCCAGAACTGTAAGAAATAAATTTCTATTTTTTTTAAACACCCCACCCGTCTATAGTAGTATCCTGTTTTAGCAACCTGAATGAACTAAGACCTTCACCTTTTACAGCAGAATTTCTTTTAATGTAGCTCCAAGGCTCTGAAAAAAGGAAGCTCTCTACTTTCTTACTAAAACATCTTGACCAGTGCCCACAGCACACGGGATCCACATAGCACCAACCAGCTGAAGTTTATGTTTACCATGGATCCGTTGTTTGGGCTTATTTATTCCAATACTTTTGTAATTATGCAATTAAGTTTTTAAAATATATAAACTGGTAAAAAAAAAAAAAGAAAGAAATGAGTGCAAAAGAGTGCAATTTACTTTCTCATGTAAAGTAAATTGGATGCCTCGAAAAAAATTAAGCAAATTGGCTTATAAAAAATGTTGTTGGATTTTAAAAAATGAGAAAAAGAACTCAGAAGAATCCAGATAGATTTTGCAATGTTTGCTAAATGTCTTTAAACTCTCCATTTTAAATATACAAAACCAGGAAATTATAGAAAATGCAGGGGAAATTCCAATTTACAGATCCAAATTGAAAGCAAAGGCCTTGGTCTTACATCAAAGCCTGGTAAATTACACTACGTGTATATATTTTAAGTTAAAGTATTTAAGGCACGTCTAGAGCGTTCTATGACTGTCTACCTGAAGCAGCTTTTTTCAATGATCCTATCAGTGAGTCCCAGTGACTCAGAGAAGACAGCTTCCTCTACCTTTATTCTAAAACTCTGGGAATAGATCCCCCATTGATCTTTAACATTCAAAGTGCTCAATGATTCTGGTAAACATCTGCATTTTGCATGCATAGAATGGAGTTTAACTCATCTGGCCATCTACAGAGGGATCTTTAGGTCCTCTTGGTGGAAACTGTCCTTCGATTGGTTGACAGTCCTGAAAGCATACCTGCTCTCCTGTTTTTTGCACATTTTAGTGATGACAGTGTGTCCTGCTGTCCCTGAGCCCTGCTCCGAAGCCTGTCCCGGAGCAGAAATGGTAGTGTTCCTTTAGCCCTTTGACTTTCTCCTAAGATGTGTGAGCTACAAGAATTGAGGTGTGCATGTCAAGTGGGGTAGCTTACGGCACCCTATTCACAGTTTCATCTCTCCCTCTAGCAGGGTCTCACCCTCCCTTTGCATTTAGAAAGGACATCCTTTGCTTGGGGTTTGGTTTCTAAACTGAATTTATAGGTTCAGCAGAAATAGTCCAAGTTCAGTTCTGGTCTTAGCTTCAACCAAACCTGGATGGAAAGATCTGAAATGGCTCTTTTCCTGCCGTGATACTGTTTTTGCCTAGGCCCAGAAATGAGTGACTAATAAGCTTGGGAAACATGTAAATTGCTGGGGTGGGTGTTCTGCCGCAATTTTCATTCACTCAGAAGCAGGATTAAATAAAAGCCCTGCAAAATATAATTCATTTCTGTTTCTCTGCTAATGGGGTACAAAAATATCTCATACAGGAAGGGCAGAAAATAGAGAAACCTGTAGGCAATTATGGAAGAGTCTCACCCTCCATGAGTTAGAAGGGCCAGTCACCAAAGTACTGAAGGAAACTACAATGGCATATCTTGTAAACTTGACACCCAGTTGGATCCTTTTCACAGCCTCTTCCTCTATATAAAATTACTTTCTATCAGAATCACTATTTTCCTAGTTTGGTTGTTTAGTTTTAATCTTAAAAATACATTCTCATTTTAAAGACATTATTCAAATTCCATTCAGTATCTCATGTATGAAATAAAATTTGCATTTAACAAACAAAAATATTATACTTCGCAGTTCACCCCTCTATTCCATTGTTTAAATTGTAAATACAAAAACTCTCTGATGTAGGGTGCCTAGGTGGCTCAGTGGGTTAAGCCTCTGCCTTCAGCTCAGGTCCTGATCTCAGGGTCCTCCTTCCCCCTTCTCTCTGCCTGCCTCTCTGCCTGCTTGTGATCGCTCTCTCTCTCTCTGTCAAATAAATAATTTTTTTAAAAAATCTTTAAAAAAAAACCTCTCTGATGTAAAATGAATTTCTGCTAAGGATGCCTCAGCCTACATTTTAATAGGAGTGAATATAAATCTGTTTGCTGTGTTGGAAGGTGGGAAACAGGATTCCCCACCAAAAATGGGCCTTTTCCTATTTAAATGCTTTCTTCTTCAAAGTAGTTAAAGTTATAAATATGTCTGCCCCACAAAAGATAAGCATATGGCTACCTCACCTAACATTAACTCTAGCAAATTGTTTAGAATTTCAAATAACAAACATTGTGTGTGGGGGGGGTATTTTATTTTTGACATTGTTTACAATTACCAGCAAATGGTGATAATAAAAAGCAGACCGAATTTTAGTCAATTTTTATTGCTTCTAAATTCTCTACAGACCCTGTGCCCCCTTATTCTCTATCTGAGGCAGAATGCTCCCAGGGCTAAGTCCATACGTCACTATCACTAGGCAAGGACAGCCATCATCCAAGGTCTTACACAGAAGCTATCTGAACACAAGGGTTCCACTTCTGGCTGAATCCAGACATAGAAATCAGTAGAGCATCTCCACTCCAGGATATCGGTGGGAATTGATAAAGTACTGGATGAGTTTTTTAAAGAACATACAAACAAACCGAGTTCTTTTGGACCATGGGAATGCTTTAAAATGTGGTGAGCGCTGTGAATTTTGTAAGAATGATGAATCACAGACCTGTACCCCTGAAACAAATATCACATTATATGTTAATAATAATTTTAAAATAATAATAATAATAATAATGTGGTTCCAATTCTCTCATTTTGCTTAACCAAAAAATGCTTATTTCCAGCTCTTCACTTTTCATTCTGGATTGTAAGGGCTGTTGAGTGAATGGAAGGACAGGTGAGCAGGGTTTGAGTCTGTGAGAGCGGAACTACTATTTATATACTGGTTTGAACCCACATCTCTCAGTTTACTCAACAAACACACAAACAAAAATCAGTGACTAGATTCCTATCCAGATGGCTCCCTCAGAAACAAATGAACAGGTCAGTTGAACAGGTAGTCAGAGTCTCAGCCACCAGCCAATTCCAAGTCCAGACCAAGAACTGTGTATATGAGATCCAGAGCACAGAATGGCCTGCTTTGCAGTAAATGCCAGAGAATGACAAACAGCTCTCTAGCTTGTCCTGTGGCCCTCATTGCTAACATGAGGAAGAGGGCCATGAAAATAAGCAAACAGAAAATAACTGAATCTTCCACTTTGGAAGGCTCAGCAGATCCAACATAAACAGGGTGTTGGCCATGAAGACTTACTGCTTCAGATCACGTCCTATGTTCTTTCACTTGACCATAACCTTTAACGCTGCAGCATTTATAAGCACTGAGGGCAAGCATCTGAATTTAAGATCAGACAAAAGAACCCATTCCAAAAGGGGTTTCTCTGCCACTGTCAGAATACAAGGAATTTTCTCATGTTTAGACTAACCCTCTCACTAGCAGGGAATAAAATCTTTTCATGTCTTACCTACTTCCTGTCGATCTTACTCTAAGACCCTTTAGAAAAGGAAGGAATAGAGAAGAAACTTCAGAAGAAAAATTTACCCTAACAAAAAGAAAGACATACACATGCACAAAAATGGCAAATTCTAAGGTTTTTGGTAATGTTGAGTAGTGGGTATGCTACCAAAGCCAAAAGAGTAATGGTAAAAGCAATATATTTGAAGTGTGTTTTTAATGTTTTGTAAAATCTCCAGCTCTACAGTTGAAATAAATTTTAGCTAAACTTGATGCTTCATTCAAACCACAAAAATTAACATGTAACATAAAAACTAAACTACATATAAACATCCACATAGTTAGATATGCAATAATAGGTACCAATATCACCTCAATGATGTTTTAGAAGTTTATTATCATTTTATTATTTGAATAGCTAAGGTATTGTATCCAGGAGGGAAAAAAAAGTTCTTTTTTTTTCCCTCTTGGATAGGTCTTTTTTTTTTTAAGTCTGAAAGTGTTATACTTTGTTAAACAATTCCTACTCACTTAAATGACTCAAAATATTTCCATGCCATTTTCTCATCTGCACAATAATCTGATAAGTATTCAAGAAATGAAATTCTCCCTTTATGCCACTCTCTACACATTCTAATAGTATCCTAGCCTCAAAATGACTGTGATATTTTTTGAAGTTAATGCAGTATGGGAAGAAATTCATAAATCTGCCAAGGGGGACAAAAGAAAATGAGCAAATATCTAATTTACAGCATTTAAATAACAGAGATCAAACTTGTATGAATGGTGCAAATCACGTATGCCAATATCTGCATGTGGGTGTGTATGCAGAAAAGAAAAATCTATGTATATGCACACACGCCTCGCCAATTATCTCAAGTCTGAAAGGTCAGATTCTATCCCCAGAGCAGCATCTTGCCAACCTGAAAAAAACTGAATGAACATTCAGTTGTGAGGAATTAGATGTGCTCCCTTTACCACACCCCCCACAGCTATGCAACTTCTTTAACTATTTCTCAAACAGGGCTCCAGAACCTTCTCTTTGCTCTCATATAAGCCAGTGTAGAGTCACTGGGTCTGTGATATATATACAGAGCTCCAAGGTAAAAGGCTAAAGAACTGATTCTTACCAGAGAAAGGAAGTATTGCCCAGCTTGAATTTCCTCCTCCTTTTCCCGTAAATTGAAATTCTTGCCCTAATCAAGCTGTTTCCAATCACATATGAAATGGGCAAAATGGAAGCGGAAATTAAGCGTCACAGAATCTGCTTTAGCCACATAGTGAGACCTGCAAAAGTTTCTAGGACCCAGCCAGGAGCCACCTTGATAGACTATATTTGCTCTTATTGACGCACATTTTCTCCTAATTAGTTGTAATAAAATTAATGGAACTAAAATGAACATCTTTCTGTTTTCCCTTGCCCTCCTTTCTTACCTACCTCTCTCTCCCCGCCTTTCTCTCTTTTCTCTTTCTCTCTTTTAAACTTAGACAGTTACAGAAAAGGGGGTTGCTTTGGTTACCATTAAATCAATCTCATCTCATGTCCTTTTACAAGTATAAAATTAATTCTGAGCGATTCTGATTATAGCAACTGTACCCCAGCCCTGATCAAGCCTAATTACAACTTGGTGCAGGATCCCCTCCATTGTTGCGTCTAGGTAATGGAGCCTGAATTTCAGCCAGCAGTGCCTTGTTAATGAATAGGAGCATGAGAAGCCCGCACATTGTCTCCTGTGACCTCTTCTGCATCGTAAAGAGCAAACTGCATTGATAAACACACTAAGATGGTTATTATCCATTATTCAGTTTTACAATTAGGGAACACCTGGCACCGTGGCAGCCAGCCCTCTTTATCTCCCATCCATATCTAGGTGGGCCCCAAACTCAGACACAATATAGCACACCAATTTCCCTTTATTAAAGGAAAGAAGTTGTAAAGAGAGGCACTGTTGCTGTTTTTAAGTCTCTTGCCGTTTGCTAAGAACCATATTGGCAGTAAGCCTGCAAATGTTAGAGATGGCTTTGAGATGGCCTTTAAAATATTGTCCTTTCATATTAGGAAGGACTTACAGACCAAGAAGCTCCCCCACTAGCTCCTGAAGCCTGGTATGCTTCCAGATTAACAAGACAAGAGGAGTTCAAAGAACTAAGAAATGCAGCATCACCATCTTTGAACCTATAGAAAAGGAAAATCCATTGCATTTCACTTTATCCTCACCACCCATGGACTTCCAATTAGCCTAGTTCTCTTCTGACTTTACAAATCTTCATTTGCAGCATTCAACCACTCTGAGGAAGAGGGCTGCCTGGCGTTGGAGGCAAATATATTTTAGAGTTCTTTTATCTTTGCACTATCATAGTTATTTTTTATCATTCTATTATATGAAAAATTTCAGTAAAGATTTTTTTCTAGTAGTAGTTAAGAGGCAGAGAGCTTCTATTTTCTAGACAGACCTAGGTGGACTTTCTACAACCTCACAACTTCAGAAGTTGAGGGGGAAGCTGATGGGATGAGAGCGATGGATCACAGCATAATGGGGTACAAGGCCTCAGAGACTTAATGTACAGTTTTGCCACTTTGAAACTTCTGAAATCAACTTAAACTGGGGGACCTCAGCAGTCTCTGGAAAAACAGGCTTGTGCCAGCCAAACTCACCAAACAGCAAACTGGAATTCAGAAAGGTAGTCAAGATTAAAATCTGAAAATGGCATATTGAGTTCGCAGGTTCTCAACTGGAAACAGGCAATATTGACCAGGTGTACCCAGTGGCTGATTTAAAAATGGCACTACAGGGACGCCTGGGTGGCTCAGTGGGTTAAGCCGCTGCCTTCGGCTCAGGTCGTGATCCTAGGGTCCTGGGATCGAGTCCCGTATCGGGCTCCTTGCTCAGCAGGGAGCCTGCCTCTCTCTCCGCCTCTGCCTGCTTGTGTGCTTTCTCTCTCTCTCTTTCTGACAAATAAATAAATAAAATCTTAAAAAAAAAAAATGGCACTACAGCCATTTCCAGCTCCCTCTCCAGCAAACCCTCAAACTTTGCTTACATTTTTCTCTGTGTTTCTTTCCAGTACCTCAAATAAACAAACAAAAAACAAGACAAAACAATAAAAAACAAAAATGGATAGTTTCTTTTCTAAGACGTGTTCAAGGTACTTCAATTTTATGATTATAAAGCTAAAGAAGACAAATTTTCACCAAAGCTCAAGTTGGCACCTGGAGATTTACTCAAGTTTACATAAATGTGGGTGACTTAATCAGATGAGGTCAAAGATTGTAGATTCCACACCATTAAACAGTTATTATTATTTTTTTTATTTTTCAAAAGTCCTAGAAGGTAAGCACCTAGAAGGTGCTTCCTTCCTAGAGGAAGCACATAAATGTGATGTTCTGGGTGTACCCCCAAAGGTCAAGTCATGCTGACATCATAGAACCAAGTCCTTCTCAAAAGCCAATCTTTTGTCCCACCATCAGAAAGGAACCCTTGAGCAGCATGAAAATATGAGTCAGGAAAAATGTAACCTTCTTAATGTAAAATGGCAAGGTCTTGCTCAAGCAAAGGATAATACACCATTTTCAAGTACACTCCTCAAGTAGGACAACTTTGTCAACATCACAGAGGTTGGCATTGTTTTAATTTTTGGCTTGCAATCCTATCACAGTTCTCACAAAAATGCTTGGCCGAAAGTGATGCCTTATAAACTGAAATCAGATTGCCCCAAATCAAAACACTGAAAATTAAATCTCACACTTCTTTATTCTCAGGTGGGACTAAGGCCAGGGCCCTTTGGGAAGGGGCTTTCCATGGCAGCTGAAATAAGATGAAAAGACAATTCTGATCATCAGACTTAATGTACCCCCATCAATTTTTTCCATCCACCAACCAAGGATCTCATGCCTTCTGTTCCATGGCCGCTAGTATCTCTTGGAATAGAGTCACCGCTAAGAGAAGCAATTCATACCAGTCAGAATGGCTAAAATTAACAAGTCAGGAAAAGACAGATGCTGGCGAGGATGCAGAGAAAGGGAAACCCTCCTACACTGTTGGTGGGAATGCAAGCTGGTGCAACCACTCCGGAAAACAGTGTGGAGGTTCCTCAAAAAGTTGAAAATAGAACTACCCTATGACCCAGCAATTGCACTTTGGATATTTACCCTGAAGATACAAATGTAGTGATCCAAAGGAGCACGTGCACCCAAATGTTTATAGCAGCAATGTCCACCATAGCCAAACTATGGAAAGAACCTAGATGTCCATCAACAGATGAATGGATAAAGAAGATGTGGTACACACACACACACAATGGAATACTATACAGCCATCAGAAGAAATGAAATCTTGCCATTTGTGACGATGTGGATGGAACTAGAGGGTATCATGCTTAGCGAAATAAGTCAATCAGAGAAAGACAATTATCATATGATCTTCCTGATATGAGGAAGTTGAGAGGCAACGTGGAGAGTTTGGGGGGTAGGAAAGGAATAAATGAAACAAGATGGGATCGGGAGGGAAGACAAACCATAAGAGACTCTTAATCTCACAAAACAAACTAAGGGTTGCTAGGGGGAGGGGGATAGGGAGAGGGTGGTTGGGTTATGGACATTTGGACATTGGGGAAGGTATGTGTTATGGTGAGTGCTATGAAGTGTGTAAACCTGGCAATTCACAGGCCTATACCACTGGGGCTAATAATATATTATATGTTAATAAAAAAAATATTTTTTAAAGAATCAGTAGTAGCTTAGGCAACTTTTCACATGCTACCATGTTTTCAGTAAGCCAGTATGTGAACCATATCTTTTAATGATATTTCTCCTAACAACAGGTAAAGAGATTTTTTTAAAAATTACTGTGGTGCTTTTTTCTTAAAAAAAAAAAAAAAAAGAGAGAGAGAGAGAAAGAGAGAGAGAGAGAGAAGCAACTCATGTAACCTCAGGTCAGAAAGGGACCTTAAGAAATCATGAAGGATACTTCTGAGGAAGATGGCAGAACAGGAGGATCCTAAACTTACCTCATTCCACAGATACAACTAGATAATACCCACATCAGTGTAAATAACCCAGTGTAAATAACCCAGAAAACAACCCAAAGATGGCAGAACAGACTCTCTACAGCTAAATGTAGAGAACAGACTCTCTACAGCTAAATGTAGAGAATAGGCCACATTGAAGAAAGTAGGTAGACCTTCAGGGCTGTCCACAGAGGGAGGAATGCCCAGGCACAGAGAGAGGAAAGAAACAGACTCTCACACTAGGCACCCCAGGCACCAGAAACCCACATAGGGAAGACAAATCACCATAACATTGGGCTTTGACAACCACAGGCCATAACTTCATGAGTTCTTACAATCAGTGGGGCTTAACACTTGGATCTTTAAAAATCAGCAGCCTGGTTCTAAGAGAGCCAAAGGGGTGAGAGGAAACAGTCTTTGCCCTTTTAGAGACATCACAACAAGCAGCCTGTGGAGATACAGCATAGAAGGAATTTTGAAAAATGCCCAGGGTGTACCATAGTGAGATTTGTTTACTAATTTCAGAATATGTGCTAGAGGGGCAGGGATCTTGGGAGATTTCTCTAGGAACAGCAGAACTAGAGGGTGCCATTTCCTCCCCCATCCACCAAACTAGACACACAGACACCCACCTGTAGGAACCAGAAGGGTGTCAATGCTCTCCACTTAGTTTGCAAACAGCAAAAAACCACACCCCCACATTTTCCTGTGGACATGCCCCCTCCAGCCAGCCTCAGCCTCAAGGCTCCTCCCACAGCAGATTCATGCAAACCTTGCTAACACCCTATGCCTCACACCCCCGCTTCTCTATAGACTCACTCCCTTTAATCCACCTTTGTTGGGAACCCACCCAAAGCAATGCCACAAGCCTGGCAATAAGTGAGCAGCCCCACACGAGGGGCTGGCACTACTCCAAAGGACTCCTGCCCCAGGAAAAAGGGAAGATAACCACACACTCCAGTCTGACTGTGGCCTTAGCAGTGGCCTAGGAGCAGCCATTTGGTCTGACCACAAGTCCCACCCACCAACAAAATCTTCTCAGAGGACAACACAAGGAAAGACTCCTGCAGTCTGGTGTTACTACATCTACAGCAAATGCTTCATCTGACCCAACTGAAGCCCAAGGCAGCCCCAAACTGTCCCACTAATGACAAGGGACCAAGCCCTGCCCATAATAGGCAAAGAGAGCCATTGCAAATGACTGGAATGAAAACAAAAGCAGCTCAGTCACAACAGTAGGTCCCATGCAACACACATAGGAAGACACCTCTGAAGCACCAGATTCTGGTGAAGAGGGGATGTTGCACTACAAGGCACTGTTGGACTTCTTCTTCATAAGGCCACTACTTTTAAGAGCGGGACATAGCTGACTTTCCTAAAACAGAGAAACAGAAACAGAGAGTTAGACAAAATGAGGAGACAGGGAATGTGTCCCAAATGAGAGAACAGGGGGAAAAAAATCATAGCAAGAGAACTATATAAAAGAGAGATAAGTAACATGCCTGACAGAGAATTTAAAGTAACTGTCATAAAGATACTCACTGAGCTGAAAAAAAGAGTGGAGGTTCTCAATGAGACCCTTAACAAAGAGACAGAAAGCATTAAAAAGGACCAGAGATAACTCAATAACTCAAATTAAAAATACACTGGGTAGAATACATAGCGGACTAGAGGAAGCAGAAGAACAGACTGGTGACCTAGAGGACAGAGTCATGGAAAGCAATTGTGCTGAACAGAAAGAGGGAAAATAATAATAATAATAATAATAATAATAAAAAACTCAGCCACACCATCAAGTATAATAACATTTGCCTTATAGAGATGCCAGAAGAAAAAAAGAGAGAAAAGTGGGCAGAAAATTTATTTGAAGAAATAAGAGCTGAAAGCTTCCAAAATCTGGAAGGAAACAGAAATCCAGATCCAGGAGGCAGAGAAGCCCCCAATAAAATCAACCCAAGGAAGTCCACACTAAGATACACAGTAATTAAAATGGGCAAAAAGTAATGATAAAGACAATTTTTAAAGCAACAAGAGAAAACAGTTTATAATCAAGGGGAAACCATATAGGGTATCCAGAATATTTTTTAGCAGAAACTTTGCAAGCCAGAAAGAAGTGGCACAGTATATTCAAAGTGCTGAAAGATTTAAAAAAAAAAAAAAAAAAAAAGGAAAGGAAAGAAAAAAACCTGCAGCCAAGAATACTCTACCCAGCAAGGATACAATTCCGAATAAAAGGAAAGATAAAGAGTTTCCCAGACAAATAAAAGTTAAAGGAATTCATGACCACAAAACCAGCCCTACCAAAAAATGTTAAAGGGGACTCTTTGAGGGGAAAGGAAAGACCATAAGTAGGAGTAGGGAAAGTAAGAAGCACAAAAGAGGTAAAACTAAGTATATCCATAAAAATCAGTGAAGGGATTCACAAAATAAAGGGATGTAAAGTATGACACCATATACCTAAAACATAGGAGGGAATGGAGTAAACAACAGGTTCAAACTTATGTGACAATCAGTTTAAGATGACTGCTATCTGCAGTTGTTATATACAAACATAATGGCAACCACAAATCAAAAACCAGTAATATATATGCAAAAAATATAGAAAAAGGAATACGAAACTTCCACTAGAGAAAACCAGCAAAACGTGAGAGAAGAGAGCAAGGGAAAAAGAAACAGGAGCACTCCAAAAATAACCATAAAACAAGTAACAAAATGGCAATAAGTACATATATATCAATACTTACTTTGAATGTAAATAGACTAAATGCTCCAATCAAAGACACGGAATAATGGAATGAATAAAAAAGTAAGACCCATCTACAGGCTGCCTACGAGATATTCATTTCCAACCTAAAGACACATGCAGATTGAAAGTGAAGGGATGGAAAAGCATTTATCATGCAAATGAAAGTGAAAACAAAGCCTGGGTAGTAAACAAAATTAACTTTAAAACAAAGACTGTAACAAGAGACAAAGAAGGGCACTTTATTACCATAAAGGGAGCAATCCAACAAGAAGCTATAACAATTGTAAATATTTATGCATCCAACATGGTAACACCCAAATACATAAAGCAGCTGATTAACAAACATAACAGAACTAACTGATAATAATGCAGTAATAGTAGGGGGCCCTAACACCCCACTTACATCAATGGATAGATCATCCGAACAGGAAATCAACAAGGAAACAGTGGCTTTGAATGACACATTGAACCAGATGGATCTAACAGATATATTCAGAACATTCCACCCTAAAACAGCACATTCTTTTCAACTGTACATGGAATTCTCCAGAATTGATCACATATTAAGTCACAAAACAAGCCTTGACAAATTCAAAAAGATCCAAGTCATACCATACATCTTTTCTAACCACATTACTGTGAAACAAGAAGTCAACTATAAGAAAAAACCTGGAAAGAACACAAATTCATAAAGGTTAACTAATATGCTACTAAACAAGGAGTGGGTCAATCAAGAAATCAACCAGGAAATCAAAAAATACATGGAGACAAATTCAAATGAAAACACAGTGCTCCAAAATCTTTGGAATGCAGCAAAAGTGGTTCCAAGAGGGAAGTTTATAGCAACTCAGGCCTACCTCAAGAAGCAGAAAAATCTCAAATAAACAACCTAATCTTACACCTAAAAGAACTAGAAAAAAACAAATGAACAAACAAAACCCCAAACTAATAGAAGGAAATAATAAAGATTAGAGCAAACATATAAAATAAAATAGAAACTAAAGAAACAAAAAAACATAGAACAGATCAATGAGGGGTGCCTGGGTGGTTCAGTCCCTTAAGCAACTGCCTTTGACTCAGGTCATGATCCCAGGATGCTGGGATCAAGCCCTGCATTTGGCTCCCTGCTTAGTGGTGAGTCTGCTTCTCCCTCTGCCTCTGTGATCTCTCTCACTCTCACTCTCTCTCAAATAAATAAATAAAATCTTTAAAAAAAAATACAAACTCTTAACTCTAGAGAACAAGTTGATGGTTATCAGAGGGGAAGCAGGTGGGGGAACAGGTGAAATAGGTGAAGGGGATTAAGAGTTTACTTAGCATCATGAGCACCAACTAATGTATAGAATTGTTGAATTACTATTTTGCTAAGTATATTGGAATTACAATGTAAAAAGAAAAAATATTTTTGAAAAAATTTTAAAAAATCATCAAGTATGAATACGGAGTAAAAGAACCTAGTCTTGCTGGTGCATGTGTGTGTATGTGTTAATGGTAAAAAGGAAACATATATAGTTGTCACCTATTTATTCATTTGAAAAAGGTTTCTTGAGAATCTTTTGTGTCTAGCACTATTATAGGGCTGGCAATACAACCAGGAACAAATTAGACCAAAAGTACATGTGTTCATGGCACTTATATTTGTATGAGAATAAATGTGAGAAATGTACATAAGATATGAGGAATACAAATATATCAATGGGTTCAAAGAACAAAACACCATCAAGGAATTTCATAGAACTAGTTCTAAAACTATAAGTGGGAAAAACTTTAGAGTAACTGTGGAAAAACTGAAATTAACTGAACAAAAATAATTAAATAACACATCCATAAAAAAATCTCATGAAGTGGGACGCCTGGGTGGCTCAGTTGGTTAAGCAGCTGCCTTTGGCTCAGGTCATGATCCCAGCGTCCTGGGATCGAGTCCCGCATCGGGCTCCTTGCTCATCAGGGAGCCTGCTTCTCCCTCTGCCTCTGCCTGCCATTCTGTCTGCCTGTGCTTGCTCTCTCTCTCTCTCTCTCTCTCTCTGACAAATAAATAAATAAAATCTTTAAAAAAAAAAAAAAAAATCTCATGAAGCCACCATTGTGCCTATCAAGTTCGCCAAATTGTTCTTCAAGAATGGTAAGCTGAGCACCCTCGTAAGCTGGCTTCTGGTGGGCACGTCAAGTGCACGAGACTTTAGGAAAGCAATTTGACATGGATGTCAAGAAACTGAAATTTAAATACATATAGCCTTCTATACAGTAGTTCCTCTTAGAGCAATGGGTCAAAACCTTTACTCTGTCTAAAAGCATCAAGAGCTTTTCTAAAGGGCAGATTCCTGTGCTCTAAAGTCAGAGATTCAGTCTGCAGGTTTGGGGTGGGACCCCCGATTGCATTTATATCTGTTTCTGATGAAGGTGGTTAGGGCATCACTCTACAAGGAGGATTGCTCTAGGGGGATCTTTTGCAAGACAGCCATCAGAAATGTAGAGAGAGATTTACATTTGAAGCTTTGATCTCAGCTTTTATTTATAATGTTGACAAATTGTAAATGACCTAAATTAACACAAATAAGAAAATAGTAAGAGTAATTATAATATATTCTTATAAGATATTACTATATAGCCATTAAAAATGGGCTTTAGGATATATTTAATAATGTGGGAAGATGCTAAGTTATATATATACTGTGTTTGTGTGTGTGTGTATATATATGTGCATAGATATGCATAAATAGCAATAAAATACATATATACATGTTTATGCATATATATACAGATATATGTGTATATGTAGCAATAAAATACATCAAACTGTTAGTAGTGGCCATGACTGGGTAGCAGGTTATGGGACTATGAAAAACACTGTCTTTTATATGTCATTCTATATTGTCCAAATTTGAAACAATGAACAAGTATCACTTTCATAATCCAAAAATAAAGAAACTTAAAAAAATAAAGAAGTCATAAATCTCTTCTCTGCTTCTAGGCAGAAATATAAACCAAATCATTCCACACATAGTTTCCTAGTCTACTCCTCTTTTTAAGACCAATTAAGGAAATCTAGAATGAGACAGTTGTCATTTATGTCAAGCCTCTGTTGTCCCTGTTGAAATATAAATCTGCTTCCTTTTACTTTTGCCTCATGGACTCAGAGACCAGCTGTTTGTTTACTTCCTGAAAGTGTTGTTCAAAATGTCACCCAAGCTGGGTTGTGTCTATTTATGTCCCAAGGGTCTCCTAGGAAGGAAATGTGTGAACTGTCCATGATCAGGAAGTGCTTGGGGAAAAGCTAGGTGAGTGTAATCAGCTAGAAGGGATAGGTTCTGGTTTCTGGGAGAGTGGCTGTGAGGGCAGAAGAAACTTGTTTTCCAGATAATGTTCTATTTAATAGACTCTTTCAGAAGCAATCAATCAATCAATGAGTAACATCTGAAAACATCTGCCTAAAGCTCTTCCATAAGCACAAGTTGCCTGGTGATCCAATAAATCTCACAAAACAATTTTAAAAGAACGTCTCTTAAAGCAAACAAACAAAAACAAAAAACAAAAGCAAAAAAAAAAACAAAACTTAGCAGCCACAGTCTGACTTCCCTTGTAGAAAACATACAATAAAAGCTATTATTGTGGGTGAAATATCTCTCATCCATCATTTCTTCTTCCTTCCCACGGCTCAGACCCCTACTGCCCGGTGATAGGAGGTCCAAACTAGTCTCTGGGAGGCCCTGATTTGGGTTGTCTCATTCTTCAGCTCTAAAGCTTTAACAGGAAGTTACTACTCTTGAAACAAAGATTCATTTTACTCCTCTGTAAAAGAGACCTAAAGATAGATGTTCCAAAATATGTGGGGATTCAAGGAGGCTGCCCCACTTCTAGTACCCAGCCTGTCTCAGTCTCACTAATACTCTGGTTTTATTTACCTTCGTATGCAAGTCATCAGCACACTGCACACAAAAGGCACCTAGCAAATGCTTATTGAAGGAGCAGGAGAACCGGATGATCAGTAACTTTGATGACGATAAGCTTCCTTGTATGCTGTCTTGTGTTCTACAAACAAAATCTATATTGGTTTGATTTTTCTGCCCTTTGTGGCCATTATTCATTGAAAAACAACAAAAATTTACTGGGCAAATCCAACATGCCAGGTTCCAGGGATAAAGCAGTGAACAAAACACACATAGTCCTTGTTCTCAGAGAACTTACACTGTACTGGGAACTGACAGAGCTCCCACGTTTTAAATGTGCTTTTGGAGACAGATAAGCACTAGGAAGAAAATAAAAGTGAGTTAGATGATATAGCCTGAGGGAGAAAGCAACCATAGTCAGTCAGGGCAGGTCTGTCTGAGGAGGTGATATCTGAACTAAGATCTAGATGATGAGGCAGAGGAAACACTAATCCACATAGCTTTTCTACATGTACAATGTTTTAATTGAGGCAAAATATACACAGAGTAAAATGCACATATCTTAAGTTTATAATTTAATGAATTTTGCTAACATATACACCCTACGTAATCATCACCATCAAGATAGAGAATGTCTCCGTTACCCCAGAAAGTTCTCATGCCACCCAGTCATTTCGCAGCTTACCCTCCTCTATTCTGATTTCCATTATCGTAGATCTGGTTTTGCTAGGTCCTCGGCTTTATAGAAATGGCATCATGCAGTAGGCACTCTTTGGGTCTAGCTTCTTTCACCAATATAATGTATCTGAGATCTATCCATGTGACTGGATGTATCAGTAGTAACCTCCTTTTTATTTCTGAACAGTATCCCATTGCATAACTTCACCACAATTTGTTAACCCAATCTCCGGTTGACAGACATTTAGGGTGCTTTCAGGTTTGGGCTACCACGAATAAAACTACTATAAATATTCTGGTACGACTATTGTTACATAGTCTTGTTACAGACATATAGTTTTCTCTTGGGTAAATATTTAAGAGTAGAATTGCTGAGTCGTGTATGTAGGTGCACATTTGACATTTTAAGAAATAGAACTATGAGAATTTATAACCCATAATTCACCTGCACACTATGAGAACTTCTGTTGCTCCACACACTGGCCAACATTTGTGTTGTCAGATTTTAATTTTTTTAAATTATTTTAGAGAGAGCGAGCTTGCTGGGGGTGAGGGGCAGAAGGAGAAAGGCAGACTCTCCACTGAGTGTGACCCGGGGCTTGACCCCAGGACCCTGAGATCCTGACCTGACCCAAAATCAAGAGTCCAACCACTTAACCAACTGAGCCACACAAGCACCCCATGTCAGACTTTAACTTTAGATATTCTAAAGATTATGTCGTAACTCACTGTGATTTTAATTTGTATTTCCTGATGAAATTTGTATTTCCTGATACAACGTTTCATGTGCTTAGTGGCCATTTTTATAAATTCTTTTATGAAATGTCCATTCAAGACTTTTGGTCATCTCTATTGCATAGTTTTTATTTTGTTATGGATTTGTAGGAACTTCTTATATATTTGGATATAAGTCCTTACTCAGATGCATCTCCACCCCAACTCCCACCATGTGTGGATTGCCTTTCTTTTTTTTTTTTTAAAGATTTTATTTATTTATCTGACAGAGCAACAGCAAGAGAGAGAACACAAGCACGGGGAGTGGGAGAGGGAGAAGCAGGCTTCCCGCCTAGCAGGGAGCCTGATGTGGGGCTCGATCCCAGGACCCTGGGATCATGACCTGAGCTGAAGGCAGATGCTTAACGACTGAGCCACCCAGGAGCCCCTGTTTTTTTAATAGTACCTTTTATAAGCCATTTTTTAAAATTTTCACAATGTGCAATACATTAAGGTTTTGGTGTTTTTTGTGTCTTCTCTAAGAAATGTTAAGCTGTCCAAGTTTAAGAATATTTTTTCCTGTGGTTTTTGTTGTTGTTGTTGTTGTTGTTTAAGATTTTATTTATTTATGAGAGACAAAAAGAGAGGAGAGAGAGAGAATGAGTGTGGAGGGGCAGAGGGAGAGGAAGTGGGCTTCCTGCTCAATATGGAGCCCAATGCGGGGCTGGATCCCAGAATCACGACTGGAATCAAAGGCAGATGCTTCACCGACTGAGCCACCCAGGCACCCCCTCCTATGTTTTCTTAAAAAACTTTGTAGTTGTATCCTTTACATTCAGTCTGTGATCCATCTTTAGTTAATTTTGTATGTATGGTATGAGATAGGGATTGAGATTCCTTTTTCTCACATATTTACCCAATTCCATGATTTGTAGAAAAGATTATTCTTTCTCCACTGAATTACTTTGGTACCTTTGTAAAAATTAATTAAGCCACATATGCATGGGTCCATTTCTGAACTCTCTATTCTGGTCCATTTGTCTATTCTTTTTTTTTTTTTTAAGATTTTATTTATTTATTTGAAGGAGAGAGTGAAAGAGGGGTCAGGGACAGAGGGAGAAGCAGATGCCCCACTGAGCAAGGAACCTGAGGCAGGGCTCGATTCCAGGACTCTGGGATCATGACCTGAGCCAAAGGCAGATGCTTAACTGACTGAGCCACCCACATGCCATCATATGTCTATTCTTATACCAATATGAATTAAGTGTCATTCTTTGATCTCATTGACAAATGTGATGTTGGGGTTTCTTGTGATAATGTGAATGGGTTTCAAGTCCAATAGAAGTTTTTCACAGCAAGTGTTTCAAGATCATCATAAAGTACTAATTGTTAATTAATTACAAAATTAAAGTGTACTTTGAAATCAGGTCATGTGAGTCCTTCAATATTTTATTTTATGTTATTTACTTTCTCAACATTGTTTTGAATGTTTCAGGCCTTCATATTCCTACATAAATTTTAAAGATTTTATTTATTTATTTGGCAGACAGAGATCACAAGTAGGCAGAGAGGCAGGGAAGGGGGGTGGGAAGCAGGCTCCCTGCTGAGCAGAGAGCCCGATGCGGGGCTCGATCCCAGGACCCTGAGATCATGACCTGAGCTGAAGGCAGAGGCTTAACCCACTGAGCCACCCAGGCACCTCCCTACATAAATTTTAGAACATCACTTTGGCTTCTATTGGTCAACAGAATCATAGAACCATCCCACTTTCAAGGGAGGGGGGAAAATAACCATCTCTTTTTGGAGGAGTTGCATGCGCACACGGGAAGGAAAGGAATTGATGAAAACTATTTTTTTGAGACATTCCACCATCTAGCCACAATAATTTGCATCTCAGCAGAACGCAAATACACTTACTACCTTCCAAGGCCTGCAGAATCTCATCACGTTGTATCATCAGCTTAAAGTCCATGACCTCATCACCTGAACCCTCAGGAAGGTGGGATTCCTCAGATTAAGCTCCTTGGATTCTTCTTAATCAGAAGATCTGTGATCTAATGTAACAATTTATCTGTTTCCCAAATGTCCAACATACACTAATGCAAAGATGAGATAACCATAAGAGACAAATGTTCAAAAAGAAGAGAAATGAGAGGCTCATAGCAATTACTAGCTGGTACAAATTCACCAAGACTGAAAAACCAGGGGTGATTCTATGTGCCTTCCTGCCATTTCCCATCACAAACTGGACTCATATGCTCATGGCCATGTTTTACAACAGGTGTGCTGAAGTGCAAACCATGAGTGGGTCACAGTATGCTGCTGGACACCTCTGACTTGGAGCAATCTGGTCTGGGTCCTCAAAAAGCAGCCCCAGGGGAGCAGGTTCTGATGGAATGAGCACAATGAGGGACACGAGGGACATCCTGACTCTTTGTTCCATCATGACAGGCTGAGAGAGACCAAGGAAATAACCATCTGGCATTTCAGCAGCCCACCTCTGCCACGATCAAGGGCTACTGCAGCTGCTGGGGAAGAAGTGGGGCATACGCGCAGCAGGTCTTAGAAAGCTGAGCGAAGGCTGCTGGCACACCAGTTTCAGGTGTGCCTCTCATGTTTGTCTTCATATCTATCCTGTGCTTATGCCCATGTGAGGCCACTAATTCATCTTAGTGGTGTCCAAGCCATAACAGCTTCATCATGATCTTGAAACACTTGCTATGAAAAACTTCTATTGGACTCGAAATTCACTCACATTATCACAAGAAATTCCAACACCAAATTTGTCAATGAGAGGAAAGAACATTACATTCTTTAAGTATAATTTCAACCATGGTACATTTTAGAATATCTATAAAAATAGATTAAACATTAATTATTGGCTTGTACAAAGTTTTTCAATAGTGACTACTGATATTTTTTAAAAGATTTCCATTTAAAAAAAAAAAAACAGGCTTGGGGGCACCTGGGTGGCTCAGTGGGTTACAGCTTCTGCCTTCGGCTCAGGTCATGATCCCAGGGTCCTGGGATCAAGCCCAGCATCAGGCTTCCTGCTCAGCGGGGAGCCTGCTTTCTCCTCTCTCTCTCTCTCTGCCTGCCTCTCTGCCTACTTGTGATCTCTATCTGTCAAATAAATAAATAAAAATCTTTAAAAAAAAAAAAAAAAAGGCCTGACCAGGATTTTCTCACATTTTAAGCTTATAAAATGGTATTACAAAGTTATGCTTTTTTTCAGCTGCAAAAAGGAATGAAGTTGGGTGCCTGGGTGGCTCAGTCAGTTGAATGTCTGATTCTTGGTTTCGGCTCAGGTCATGATCTCAGGGTTGTGAGATGGAGCCTCCCAGGTTTAGTGCTTGGTGGGGAGTCTGCTTGAGATCGTCTACCTCTCCCTCTACCCCTCCCCTATGTTCACACACACATGCGCATGATCTCTCTCTCTCTCTCTAAAATAAATAAATAAATCTTTTTTAAAAAGTAATGAAGTACTGCCACATGCCACAACATGGATGAACCTTGGAAACATTAAGTTAAGTGAAAGAAGCCAGATAAAAAAGACCACATATTATATGATTCCATTTATATGAAATGGCCAGAATAGGTGAATCTATGGAGACAGAAAGTAGATTAATAGTTGCCTAAGGCTAAGAGAAATAGAGATAATGGGGGTGATGGTCACCAGATATAGGATTTCTTTGAGGAGTGGTGAAATGATCCAGAATTGACTGTGATAATGGGTATGCAACTCTGCACATATGCAAAAACTATCGAATTGTATATTTCAAATGGGTGAATTGTTTAGCAAGTGTATTAGTTCCCTGTGGTTGTTGAAACAAATTACTACAAACTTTGTGGCTTAGAACAAAAAAAAAAAAAAAAAAAAAAAAAAAGTTGTCTGACCATTCTGGAGGCCAGAAATCCAAAGTCAGTATCACTGAGCCAAAATCATGGTGTCAATCTGCAAAATCTAAGAAGAACCTATTCATTGCCTCTTCCAGTTTCTGGTGGCATCTAGCTTCTGGCTTTCCTTGGCTAGTGTCTGCATTGGTCCAATAGGCCAGCATCTTCAAATCTCTCTCTGTGCCATCCTCTTATAGCCATCAGTGTGTGTCAAATTTCCCTCCACCTCACCTTTATAAGGCTCCATGTGACTGCATTCAACTCCCACTCTGATAAATCCAGAACAATCTTTCCATCTCAAGAGCCTTAACTTCAGGGGCACCTGGTGGTTCAGTCGTTAAGTGTCTGCCTTCAATTCAGGTCATGATCCCAGTGTTCTGGGATCAAGCCCCACATCGGGCTCCCTGTTCTGCAAGGAGCCTGCTTCTCCCTCTCCCATTCTCCCTGTTTGTGTTCTCTCTCGCTGTCTCTCTCTCTCTCTGTCAAATAAATAAATAAAGTCTTTAAAAAAAAAAAAAAAGAACCTGAACTTTGTTGTATCTGTAAACACCCTGTTTCCATATAAAGTAACAGTTACAGGTTCTAGGAATTAGGATGTGACACTTTGGTGGAGGTAGGAGGGATCATTTTTTAGCCAATCACGTCATGTGAAATATCTCAGTGGAAGTATTTTTGAAAATACAGAGGGTGTAATTTGTGAATAAATAAAATTTCATATATGCCAAAAAAGCAACATCTGTGTTATAGATGCAAGGACATCTAAAAGACGTATTAATCAATTGCAAACTTTGTTCGGATCTTGACTCAAACAGATCAACAATAAAAAGACATTTTTGAAACACATGAAGAAAAATGAACCTGGCCTAGGTATCAGATAATACTGAGAAAATGTTTCTAATTTATTGGAAATAATAATAGTATCATGATTTTTTTAAAAGATTTTATTTATTTGACAGAGAGAGATCACAAGTAGGCAGAGAAGCAAGCAGAGAGAGAGAGAGAGGAGGAAGCAGGCTCCCCGCGGAGCAGAGAGCCCGATGCAGGACTCGATCCCAGAACCCTGAGATCATGACCCGAGCTGAAGGCAGAGGCTTAACCCACTAAGCCACCCAGGCGCCCCTAGTATCAAAATTATTATTTTAAGTCCCATCTGTTAGAGATTTATACTGAAGTATTTTCAGATAAAATAAAAATGAAGCCTGGAGTGGGCCTTTAAAAAGGGGTGGGGGGATAGAATGGATGAAAACTGAAAAGAAAGTGCTGATGTTTAGTCTAGGTCCTGAATATGTGGAGGGGAGTTAGTAATAAACTATTCTCTTTATTTGTATACATATGAAATTTTTCCATAATTAAAGAAAAAGTTAGGAGCCCCTGGGTGGCTCAGTCAGTTAAGTCTGCCTTCATCTCAGGTCATGATCCCAGGTCATGATCCCAGGATCTTGGGATGGAGCCCCACATGGGGCTCCATGATCACCCAGGAGTCTGCTTCCCCCTCTCCTTCTGCCCCTTCCCCCCTTCTTGTGTCCTCTCTCTGTCAAATAAATAAATAAATCTTTTTCTAAAGAAAAAGTTATATTCATTGAAACAAGCTCAATTTTTTCATTTAAATTTTTAAACAGATTTTATTTGAAAGTTTTAAAAATATATATCTTCTCTAATATTTTATATATATATTCTTATCATAATTCTATAACCAGAAAAAAACACTAATTTTTTAAATAAGCATCTTATGAGGCATCTCTTTGAAATGCTCTCAAATTCCCTCCAGTTTTAGCCCAAATGTTCTTCAAATAATGTCATTTTCTGTCCACCCTGACGTAAAAAGGTCAGGAAGTTCTGCCCAAGAAGAATCAATTTTTTACGAAGGGCAGATAAATACAGGCTTTCAAAATCATCCATTTCCAAAAGTGCTGAGAGATTTCTCTTCAGCCTCTTTTTAAAGCGCTTTCAGAAAACGAAATGCTTGAGATTGAAACAGTCCTCGCAGCTGCAGCACCGGTTTCAAATGCCCCACTATTTTGAAAGAAGATCGACACACACACTCTTTGTGTGGTTTTGTGTTTCCCAAAGGAAAAACTAAATCCACCCCAGTGTTTTCATAAATGGAAAATGAATGGCTTAAGGGCCCCGCCATCGAGCGGGACAGAAGACATTTGGCAGAGCACGCCTCTGTGAGGCTTTCATCAGCCCACCCCCAAAACCTTCATCAATTAGCAACCCTCCTCGACATGGCCATCAGAGAGAACTTAAGAGGCAAAGCTCTGGTCCACACGGGGCCAGCTAGCCTGGGGAGCGATGTGCATGGCGTTCAGGGGTGGGAGGGTGGTGTCTCTGACTCAACAGCCAGCTGGAGCCACAGCAGGGGCAGCTGGGGCACACCTCCTCCACAAAGCCCCCAGGTGCATGCTGCAGCTATATTGCACTTCGCTCCTCCTCTGCAGAGAGATTTGCTTATCTCACAATTTGGTTATTTGGTTGTTTATTTAAATATGTAATGCACAAAGAAAAACATTTCAAGGAGAAAAAAAAAGTATCCTGTGGAAATAGAGTCTGTCTCCCAAGCTTACCTCTCCCATAGAAGCAACCTGTGCTATCAGTTTCTTTTGCATCCTTCCAGAGATTTCTATGTCTATATACCTGTGTATATACATATATTCAGGTAATCAAGCACATACTGTCCCTTTCCTCCAAAGGCTTACCATACACTCTGTTCTTACCATCCCGTGGTTCTTACTTTTTCACCCTTAACTTTCTATTCTGGAGATACGTCATACCAATATATAGAGATATGCCTTGCATTCTTGTTTTGTTTATTCAATATATTTTTAAGGCTGTATATTTCCTGATATGGATATGCCATAATTTATCTAAGCAATTCCATATTACTGTGTATTTGAGGTATTTCCAGGGTCCTGCTATTCCAAACAAAGCTGCAATACATTTTGCATAACTTCCAAGTTCTTAAGCAAGACTATCTTAGTTATCTTTACAAGAAAGACTTATACACAGTGCTGACATAAAAAGAGCAGGCAATAACAAAAATCTCCCTTCTGATAAACAAAATCACTATTAGAATCTGTAGGGCAGCCTGTCCGAAAATGCACCAATGGCATATTGATTATTTTGAAAGGAAGCTACTTAGGAAACAGCTGGTACAAGGATGCTCAGACCCTCTTCTCTCCCCCTGAAAGCAGGATATAAAAGTCCCATATGAGTGGTATCTCCCTTGTACTAAGAAGTAAAAAGACACAGTATCCCCAGAGATAGAGACTCTAAAGCCCAGAAATATGTGGAATCAACCGTTGTTACTTTTTACTATTCTACTACTTCAGCTCAAATTCCAATTAGAATTTCTTAATAAGTGGCACCTGGGTGGCTCAGTGGGTTGGGCCTCTGCCTTCAGCTCAGGTCATGATCCTAGGGTCTTGGGATGGAGCCCCACATCCCGCTCCCTGCTCAGTGGGAAACCTGTTTCTCCCTCTGGCCCTCTGGCCCTCTGTCCTGCTATGCTCTCTCTCTCTCTCTCTCAAAAATAAATAAAATCTTTTAAAATTGTTTTCTTATTAATTTAAGCTCCCAAACATTTGTTTTCTTTACCCTGTTAATTCCTCACAAATTTATTGTCTCTTTGCCTAAAATGTATAAAAACTGCCTGCCTTGTTCATTTCTTTGGGTCTCAATTTCATTACTAGGCCTCTGTGTGCAAGTAATAAAACTTTGGAGTTTTTTTCTCCTATTAATCTGTCTCGTGCCAATTTAATTCCTAAACCAGCCGAAAGAATCTTGAAAGGCAGAAGGAAATTTTTCTCTTCCCCTACAAATTTGACATTGTTTTAACAGAAATAGCTGCTCCTCTAACAGAATGAAAATAATGGGGTCAAGATTCTGCCTGCAGAGCTGGCTCTCTTCTCATAATTCCAGCTTCCATCCCAAAAGATGGTTGTGTGGACAAACCATTGAGGCTCCAGGTTAAGAGAATCTCAATCAAGGATAAGTTTTCCCTTCACCTCTGACCCTGAGCCAGTCCACAGAAAACCCAACTCTGCTGTTTTTATAGCATTTTCTCCCTCAACAAACACCAGTGCTCTGCCTCCATTCCAAGCCAGCATTTCTCCCAGCAAACTGCTCTGATATACCTCCCACCTGCCTGGCAAAGGATGCAAATCAAGAATTGTAAACAAAGATCTTTTGACTATAGAAAACCAAACTGGCAGAGGACAAAAGAATACGGGGAAATGCCTGCTCTTGAAGGGAAGTGAAAGGTTTGGGTCATGCGTGGTCAAATCGCCCATCACCAATATGAGACTAAGTCAAAAAATGCGCCAAAATTTTTTCTCAATGACAACCAAAAGAAACCTCATCTAAAAATCATACTCTTCCAGGGCGCCTGGGTGGCTCAGTGGGTTAAGCCTCTGCCTTCAGCTCAGGTCATCATCTCAGGGTCCTGGGATGGAGTCCCGCATCGGGCTCTCTGCTCACCAGGGAGCCTGCTTCCCTTCCTCTCTCTCTGCCTGCTTCTCTGCCTACTTGTGATCTCTCTCTCTCTCTCTCTCTCTGTCAAATAAATAAATAAAATCTTTAAATAAATAAAAATAAAAATCATACTCTTTCAATAGCAAAAGGGAACAACTCACAGCCCAAAAAATGCTTAAATCATTGGAACAGATTTTGGAGAAAGTGGGCTTAAATTAATAAAAAGCCAGGATGCTGGACTATTTAAGGAATATAAAATGCAACCCCCGGAAGCATTGAAATACAGTAAGTGCACCATCCACAGAGCTGGCCTTAAGAAAATATGTTTTCTATGAAAACTGATATCTCTGAAGTCTTTATAAACAGTTTATCCTATCAAACAAATTAAATATTACTATATGAAATCCTATTTCTTAATTTGGACCACCAGATATCCATCTTTTCTGTTCATGTTTCAAATCTGAAAATACATGTGGTTTTATTTTAACACTTCGATATGGAAGAAACCTCTAAATCCCTTAAAGATAGCATTTTACTAGTTTGGGGATGTTTTCTGTATGAAAGATAAGTACTGTGATCATGTGACCTACCAAATTGCAACCAAGGCACAGAGGCCCACACACCTGTTTTCCTAAAGGCTACTCAGGACAAGGGTGTTTTATGAGACAGTGCTTTCAGACTGGATGCTCTTTCCCCAGATGCTCACAGTATAATTCGTAATAAGAGATTATACACTGGGTTCCCAGGAATTCAGGTACATAGAACGAGGTCATGTCCTTGGCACATGGGAGTGTTCCGCCGCCCTACCCAGGTTCACACCAGCTCACAGGGGAGGCAAAAGGGGGAAAGACTACTGTGACCTCAGAGGCCCTGGGGTCCACACTTCTCAGAAGCCTTCTGAAATGGCAAAGTAAGTCCAAACTTGCCAGGTTGGGAGGCACAATTACAGCACTCCAGAACTGGCAGGAAACTTGTAGGTCACTAACTCCCCCTACCCCTCACTGAAGCCCACTAAGGACTATAGAGTTGGGTAGAGGCAGAACTTGGGCTAAAAGTCAGGCATCTTGACCCCAGCATTGGTAGTCTGTCTCTCACACCAGTTCTCCTCAAATCCACGTGCATGTAATTCACCTGGGGAGCTCATTAAATGCTAATTCTGATTCAGCAGGTCTGAGGTAAAGTCTAAAATTTTGCATTTCTAATAAGCTTTACTTTGATGCCCCTGTTGCTGGTCAAGAACTATTCTCTAAGTAGCACATTCTGACATCTCTATTCTCAACATTCCTCCATTACAGAAAAAATACAGAAAATAATCCCTCTTGCACTGCCTAGAAACTGATTAAAGAGGGTCCTTTTCTTAATCTCTTGGTCAAACCTATCTCAAACAATGAAGTCTCAGCTTCAGCCTTCTCCTTCACTGAAGACCTCCAGAATTACTGCCCAGCCACTTAGTGGGAAGGGGAAAAGAAACGGTAAAACCAATAATCCCACACTCTCTATCAGGTGACTTTGGGGTAAAGCCGTAGTTCTCAAACTGTGGGCCCTACACCAAAACCATCAGCATCACTTGGAATCTTGTCAGAAATGCAAATTCAAAAATTATAGGAGCAGGCCCAGCAGTCTATATTTTGGCAAGCCCTCCAGGTGATTTTGAAGCAGGTTCAAGTATGAGAATCACTAAGGTTAAGACTCACAGCCAAGAGCATCCTATCAATACTCAGAGCTTTGTAACAAAGAATGGTATTTTATCCAAAAAAAGCCACACCACAATGATTTCCTAGCTCCAGAACATAGCCTACTTCAAGCAAGGGATTACATTTAATCATAGCCCAAACCAATGAATTTAGAGTATATTAGTACATGATTGTGGGGCCTGTACATGGTGTCTCTTCATGGAACTCAGAGTTCTCTTCTCCAAAGAGAAGATTCCAAAGAATCACAATCACATGGGGTTATGGACACTGGGGAGGGTATGTGCTATGGTGAGTGCTGTGAAGTGTGTAAACCTGGCGATTCACAGACCTGTACCCCGGGGGCTAATAATACATTATATGTTTATAAAAAAAATTAAAAAGTTAAAAAAAAAAAAAAAGAATTACAATCACACTCAAATTTGTGCCCTCAAGCAGATACTTCTCAAGCTTTCCTGTCCTTCGGGAAGGATCAGCACAAGCATGTGAACAGACACATGTCACTCTTTGCCTCCCAGCCTGAGGGAAATGATGTATATACCTGGCACTTTCAACCTGGTAAGAAGACAGTTTCTTGTCATGTTCATCTCGTCTGTGTGTGTGTGTGTGTGTGTGTGTGTGTGTGTGTGTGTGTGTGTAAACTCCTTGACTACACGTATGAATGAAACCAACCTCAACCCCCATCTGTCCTGTCAAAAAGGCTGGGATGCCCACAGGTTGGACTGAGGCCACAGATCTATGCCCCCATGCAGTAATATTATGGAAATAAATGTAATCCACAGCTACTACCCTCCTGTGTATGTCCCTCATTTTTTAAATGAGAAACAATAAGAAAGTCTCATTAAAATGTTGGCTGTAATTTTTAAGCTTTATGGAGCCAGCCCTAATAGGCCACCATTTGCTTCTTTGTCTTGCATATGAAGTCGTGATTCATCTGTATGCAATTCTGTCTTGTTTGTTATAATGTTGCCATGGCAACATTTTTTTCCTTTCAAGTAGCAAGTAAATTGTGGAAGAGAGCATACAAACAGCTTGCTCCTATAGGTAAATACTTCATTGCTATCTACACAAACATTTCATTCATTGTACCCACTCTCTCCTCTCTCTGTACAGCCAGTTCCATTAAGATCCAATTTTTGAATTCTATCCTCCCAAGAACATACGAAAGCCACCAGAAGAGATCCAAAGCAAAATAGATCTGGGTTTGAATATTTTAAAATACATTGCTTTTTCCACAATTCTTCTGTTAAGACCTTTGAAGTAAGAGAAGTTTTAAAAATCAAACCCAAAATTTTATGACCAAAGTCTTGTTCATCCCAAACAGAAATTCCTGCCTTCCATCCTCATATAAATAAGACAACTCTCAGACTCCACTCAAGGCTATACTTGAAAAGTCAACTTCATTAGCACTTTATACCTGATAAAATCAATTCTCATATCGGGACCCACAAAATAGAGGCCACCCTACTGGCCCAGCCCAAGTCACAAATCCAAATCTTAGTCATCTGCGCTTACAGGAAACACCTGCAAAGGAACCCTGACATACACCAGTCACAACTCTCGAACTCAACTCTAGCTAGCTCCCCTTACCCTAGAAAACCGGACCTGCTAGTCTTGTAAGGAAATCCCTGACTTGGTCAATCAGACCCCGTGTCCATGTTGCCGCTTCCAAAGCTATACAACTTGCTGTTACCCCAAGTCCCTTGGGAAGAGAGTTCCACTGCTTGTGAGACCCTGTACTTCCCTGATCCATGAATTATTTTCCTTTAAATAAAGACATCAAACTTGTTACTAAATTGTTTTTGTTTTGTCATTCCATATACCTTTATTGGGCATGTATACACTTGTCTAATGGCCTTGCTAGCTCTAAGACCCTAGTGGGCAGGACGTCTGTGTCACACACATCATCACCTCTCCCAAATCAACGAGCACAATGGTTCTAGAATTCCCAAGCAGGGAGAGATGCATTGGAATTACCCAGGAGCTTTCAAAAGCACAGAGTTCTGATATTGTCTAAGGATTTTGATTCTGAGTAGGTCTATAAAATGGGAATAATGATAGTCTTAACTCAGAAGACTCTTGTGAGAATTACATGAGATAAAAAATGCACAAGAAGCCTGCAGCCCAGGGCCTGGCCCCTACAGGCAATTAGTGACTAAGGGCTATATTTCTTGGTAATAAAATATTATTAATAATATTATAGAGGACTAGATTAATAGAGTCATAATGAAGTCTGATGAATAGTCCCTACCTGACAGTAAAGAACTCCTCAGAATGCATACTTTAAACCAGGAAAATCTAAGCAGGAAAGGGGTGCTATTAATAATTTTACTAGGACAAAAGGTATAAACCAGAGATCCCTGGCAAAAAGATGTATGGTATTCCTACCAGTAATCCTTCTTTACAGTTAGTAAAATACATCTATAAGGTTGTCACCAATGGGCCTGGCTGCTTGATTAGATCAACATCTGATTGTATTATCCCTTTGGATCTGTTGATGCAAAACTGATTTCCTTACCTGGGCTTTTATGCCCTGCAAAATGTATAGACTGTCATCAGCATAAATTGCTAATGTAACAGAGAGAAACTTAGCATGTCTGACTCCATATTGCTTCTATTTCCCTTGCTGCTATGACCTATAGCTTAGAAAGTTCTGGTTAGCCCTGCCTGTCACAGCGAAGATTTGCAAAAACTGTTTTTCCCTGAAAACTACCTCACACAAGGAGATAAGAAAGTACATACAGAGATGACCATGCTATGTTCAAGATTTACAGGAACAACATGGCCAGATTTCTATATGCAAAGATCAACTGACAAAGGACAAAGAAGTTATGTGACCTTCTCCGGATGCACAGACGTCAGTCAGCTTTTGGCTCCAACCCCCTCCTGATTCCTCCTCTTCCTAACACAGAAGCTCAAAGTTCATGCTGATGGGAGACAGTTCTTCCGGACAATAGTTCACCATCCCTTTGGTTTGCCGGCTTTCCAAAAGCTTTCCTACCCCAACATCTTACCCCTTGACTTAATGGCCTATTGTGCAGTGATCAGAATGAGCTTGGTCTTGGTCACATTAAGACAAAGCTGAATGAACTGCCTGATAAGATAAGAGAGAACACCAGCTCTGCACTACTTTGTGTCTAGGATGTGAGATGGCCAGGTCGGAATTTATTGAAAACTATAAGTTTAAAGCTTTGAGTGGGTAGGGTATGATTAGAACTGAGTGAGGATCATGATACAACAGTCCAGGATTGGTGGAAACAGCAAGGTGAGGCATTTTGAGCCTTTCAGAGAAGCTTAGGGGTCCTTCCCATTGAAAAGTTGCTGGGTGTTTCAGTTGATGAGTCTTTCTGGAATAGTAAAACCATGCTAATGAAGTCAATGGAACAGCACAGCCCTATTCATATAGACGCTAAACTGCATAGGGGATAGTTAGTTTCAATCCTAAGTGTCCAGACTGTGGGAGGAGGGGTGGATGGTTTTGATTCTCAACCTTTCTAGAAGCCAACCTGACAACATGCATAAAGAGTCTTAAATGCATTCCCCCCTTTTACATTGTAATTCTATTTCCAAGGAGGTAAGGAAATGATCTAAAGTGCATACAATGATTTACATAATGAGGATGTTCATTTTCAACTGAAATCATTTAAGAGCCCCAAATTGGAAGTAACACAAATAATAGGTAATAATACTAGGTAAAGAAATGTGGTATATGCATATGGTAGAAGTTCATGAAGCTGTTAAAATTTTATGGGAAAAAAAGTAATAACAGTGGAATATGCATGTATTTTACTTGCTAAGAGGAAAAAAGCAGATTAGAGATTCAAATAAACAATGAAAAAAATTACTGGAAGAAAATGTATCAAATGTACCACGAATACACGAAAATGAGACTTCTGGGTGGTTAGACACAATTTCAATTGTCCTTCCTTACACTTTTCAATGTTAATTAACTCATCTGTGTGTATTTTATATATTTTTTTCATATATATGTTAATATATATATTAACAAGAATCTATTGCTTTTTGTATAAGCAACAACATGATGATAGAAAATATAGTCAAACACAAAAGACAAAAATGTAAATAAAAGATCATCTGTAATCCTACCTCTCAGAGATAATTATATTTACTTTGTGATATATATATTCTTCCACACTTTTTTCTGCCTGAGGAAGCAAAGTGGATTTTCGTCTACCACTATCATGAGTTAGTAGGTAGGGGTGGGGGGGGGGGGGAGCCCTTTGACTCTGAAACAAATAAAAATACAGAACCACTATCTAGCGATAGTCTCCAAAATAAATGAAACCTTTATTCCTTTCCTGTATGCTACTGTAGGGGAGAAAAAAGTTTCCTCCGACCCTCTTTGAGTCTCTAGCTAGATCTAAAAATTAAACTGACAAAGACAGATTAACAGGAGAAAAGCATATAAATGTATTTCTCCTGTTAATCTGTCTTTGTCAGTTTTATGTGACACAGGAAACTTCGTAACAAAATGAAAACCTGAGGAAACAATTAGAACTGAGTCTTTTTTATGCTAGGTCTGATGAGACGTGGACAGTCCAGGAGAAATAGAACAGGTTAAGGAGTATGGAGTTAGTATGTAAACTAGGTTTAGCCAGTTAGCCAGAATCTTTGTTAAGATTCTTCTGAGCCTCCCTTTGTCCTTGGAGATAACAATGCTCCTTTCTTTCAGGTAGAGGGAGGGCATCTCTCACCTGAGGGTTTGTGACCTGTTTCGGGGAGAAGGACAGGGGAAAGGTCACAGTGACCTTCCTTCTACTGTTTTCTCAAACTCCTTTAGCTTAATAAATTCAACTATGTCAAAGTGCTATATCCTGGGCTATTGTGTCCTGAACTCCCACTACTACTGATTTCTAACGAATATAACTTTATCCCTGCCTCTTGTGATGGCAAAGCTACTAATATATAATACTCCTTGCAGATATGATTGTGTGAGAAAACTTTTCCCACCATGATTAAACTCTCTGCAACCACGTGGGAGATTTTATTTAAATATCCTTCTTATTTTTTACTCAGCAGGCCAATTCTTCCAAAGTATAAACTCCTTTGCAAACATTTTGCAAGTAAAATTTCTTTTTTCTCTAGTTTTCCTTTCATTTCTATCTAATAAATGTAAATGTTTGGAAAAAAAGGAATATATCATGATGTTTTTTTTTTTTTCAATTAACAATATACCATGAATATCTTTCTATGGCTATAAATAGAAAAGCACATTTTTTTCCCAAGATTTTATTTATTTATTTTACAGAAAGAGAGAGAGATAGTGAGGGAAGGAACACAATAAACAGGGGGAGTGGAAGAGAGAGAAGCAGGCTTCCTGCTGAGCAGGGAACCCAATGTGGGGCTCGATCCCAGGACCCTGAGATCATGACCTGAGGCTTAGGCAGATATTTAATGACTGAGCCACACAGGCACGCCTAGAAAAGAATATTTTTAATGACTGCATGGTATTCAGATATTTGGATATATTATCATTTATATAACTAGTAACCTACTGTTGGATTTTTACGTTTTGTGCTGTTGGCATTATAATGAAAGCTGAAATTAGGGGCACCTGGGCGGCTCAGTGAGATAAAGTGGCTGCCTTTGGCTCAAGTCATGATCCCAGAGTCCTGGGATCAAGTCCCATGTTGAGCTCCCTCCTCAACTGGGGAGTCTGCTTCTCCCTCTTCCTCTGCCTCTCTCCCTGGCTTATACTCTCTCTCTCTTAAATAAATAAATAAAATCTTTTTTTTTTTTTTAAGCTGAAATAAACATATATGTACATTTTTGTGTCCTAATCTCAGATAAATTCCTTGAATCAGACTTCAAACTGTAAGGGTATACATATTTTAAGGTTTTTAATACGTACTGCCAAATTGTTCTCTAGAAAGATTGTGTACTTACAGTTCTACCACCCCTAAATATTTACTCAATACCCTCCCCAACAGTAGGTTTTAATGCTTGTTTTATTACCAACCAAGAAGATAAGCTAAAATGGTATTTCATTTAAATTTGTACTTATGTATTAGAATTCTATTTCTTCATCTCTGAACTAGCCGTTTATATTATTTTATTTTGTGAATTGATTGTTTATAACTTTTTCCCATTTTCCAATAGGGATATTCACATCCTTCTCATTTATTTGTAAATTGCATATATTTTAAGGATATTGATTATTTGTCATGTATTGATACCCAGAGTTGTTTCTTTCAGAATCTTATTTTAAATGTTTTGAGTGGGTGATGTTAATTGTTAAAAAGAAGTTTTAAGGGGTGCTTGGGTGGCTCAGTGAGCTAAGCCTCTGCCTTTGGCTCAGGTCATGGCCTCAGGGTCCTGGAATCAAGCCCTGCATCGGGCTCTCTGCTAAGCAAGGAGCCTGCTTCCTCCTCCCTCTCTGCCTGCCTCTCTGCCTACTTGTGATCTCTGTCAAATAAATAAAATCTTTAAAAAAAAAAAAGTTTAAATCTATCCATCTTTTCCTTTATGGCTTTATGCCATTGGGGTTATACTTAGAAAGGATTATATATCCCCAAATTATAGGAGTTCCCACTTACATTGTTCCACTATGAGTTGAAACGTTTAATTGAAACTTGAAGATCTATTTCTAAAGAACATATGCATTTCTTCCCGACTTATCTTGATTCTTCACTTTTAGATGAATTTTCTGCACCTCTTCTGGCATTTGGCCACCTCTTCACCTTGGCTACCACCACTGGCCAGTACTGCCACTTGAGACCAACTGGTCACTTGCCCTGGGAATGTCAGGACCTTCCCTGACCACAGGTGCACAGCCAGGTCAGAGTTTTTGGCTCCTTGCTCCATGTCAGGACTTAAATGAAACACTACACTAGCAGCATGAGATACGGCATCTTTGGTAGCTTCCAAAAAGTGGACACCAATAGAGTCAGGATATGCAGAATGGTTAATTCCCATAGGGTAAACTTTGACCAATGCGAAGCACGATATGGGAAGGATCTGGGCAGAAACAACTCCCTCTCCCTTCTCTTTCCCATAGATTGCTCCAAAATATGGCTGCTGCTTGCAGCCTATCTGGCAAAAAAATCTTGCATGTTGAGTGAACCTACCACTAACCAACCTGCTTTCTTTCTTTGGCATGTTGCAAAGTGGTAACCAAGCTAATAATGCATCACTTTACATCTCTTGACAACCCTTGCTTTACATCCCTTTTGTCCTCACTCTTGCCTCCCTAGACCTTCAACTAAAGCACCAACATTTCCAAGTTTCTCAGACCTGGTTTTTCAGGAAAGCTCTCACGTCTTCTCTTCCTCTTCTTTAACCTTCTTCTGCTTCTCCCTAGAAGATTCATCAGCTTTCTCTTCTTGATTCATTTTTTAAAATTTCATCTTAATGTTTTGTATACCTGAAAGGCTTTTCTCGGTTTCCAAAATTTCCTCAAAGCATCCTGCATTTATTTCGTGAAGGCAATCTTTTCTTATCTCTCTGAGAATATTAATTAAAGCCTTTTTGAAGTTTTATTCTACTTTCTGCTTTGTTTCTCTTTCCTCCGAGTTTCTTTTTCTGTTTTAACATCTGTTCTCATAACAAACATCTTCACCTCAAGATATTTCCTTAAATGTATGATGATTATTAGTTTTTGTTTTGTTCTTTTTTTTTTTTAAAGTAGGCTCCATGACCAGCATGGAGCCCAACATGGGGCTTGAACTCATGACCCTGAGATCAAGACCTGAGTTGAAATCAAGAGTCAGATTCTTAACAGACTGAGCCACCCAGGCACCCCCTCAGTTATATTTTTACTCTAAAAAAAGCTTTGTATTTTTATTTATGAATAAAGCTTATAGAACAGTGGCCCTCATGATAGGGTATTGGGCTGGACCCAACCATGCCACTGGGGAGCACGAATATTTATTTCTATAGGTTTTATCTTCTGGCCTGGTCATTTTTCCCAGAGAATAATGAATGCTCTATTTTCCCGTAAGCCTAGCTACCGGTCCTGGGCACTGAAAGGGAACCTGGAATCTCACTGTTTTCAACTTAATTACCCTGTTTCCAACATGGTACCCTGCTTCAACCATCACTGGTAGTTGATATGGTAGTCCACATCTCTGCCTCAATATCTCCAGAGAATACACCTCCAGTCTTCTTCCATGGCCAGAGAGGGAGAGTCCTTTGGTTATGCAAGGTGAAGAGGGAATCTAAATGTCTAATACTTCTTGACAGAAACTTTTAGCAGAACATTTTGTTTTCAGCCCATACATATCCTTACCTTTAGGGGTACCTGCCATCGTCATTCCTGAGCTGTTCTGAGCATAGGTGGTGCAAACTATTGCTTCTGGTTTGCACCTCTCCCTCTCTCCCATTTATTTTCTTTCCTCCAGGACTGCATTGACTCCTCTAGTCAGCTACAGTCTCCTAGCCAGTTTTCTTCCTCCATTAAAATCTCTACCCTTTTGCATCTCCTTGCAGTTATTTTAGTAGAGGTTTGGAACTATTGGAGCACATGCTCCACTTTCATGTTTAACCAGAAGTCCTCAAACACCTCTACTACCATATCTTGCAAGATAATCAAGTGTTTGGGTTTTGTTGTGATTTACTGTTGAGATAATGTATTATATTCATAGGGTTTTTTAAAAATACTAACCTATCATTGTAATCCTGGGATAAACTCTATTTGGTTATGCATTATTTTTAATTGGGCATATGGATTCAGTTTAATATTGTATTCAGGCTTTTTGCAAAGTGAAATTCATTTATCTACTTTTCTGAGTATTATATTGATTGATTTTTGTACTGGGGCTCTAGTAGGTGGGTAAAGCAACAGTTTTCTAACTGTATCTATGCTAAGAAATAATTTAAACTTGGTAGAAATCATGTTCGTTAAAAGTTTGAAATCACTTGCCCCCAAAACCTCTAGACCTTCATGCCCTCTAAAGGTAAATAGTTGATATGGTTTTTCAATTTCAAGATATAACAATTTCCTAAGAAACTATCAACTCAATTTTTCAGATAAATCTCAAAACATTGTTAAATAAAAGAAACTTTGTACAAAAGAGTACATATTATATGATTCCATTTACATGAAGTTCCAGGACAGGAACCAATATGTGGGAGAAATAGAACCATGCTTCCTCCTGGTGGGGCAGGGGGCTGGAAACAGGAAGTAACTGGGAAGAAACATGAGAGAACTTTGTGGGGTGATGGAAAGGTTCACTAATTATCGTGATAGGGGTGTGGGTTACACAGGTGTATGCATTTGTCAAATGAATGTACAACTAAAATTTGCACACATATCGCTGCATGTAAGTTACATATTAAAAACTGTCAAGGAATATTGAATTTGGGGGAAAGTGTACTGATGTCAAATTTTACTTTTAAATGTACCAAGAAATAAGATAGATTGATAGATAAAAAGATAGGTGATAAAGAAAGTATAGTAAAATGTTAATAAGATCTAAGTGATAGGTATTCAGGTGTTCATCTAAAAGTCTTTCAGGGGTACCTGGGTGGCAGAGTCGATTAAGTGACTGACTCTTGGTATCAGCTCAGGTTTCCTTCTCAGGGTCATGAGATTGAGCCCTGTGTGGGGCTCCACGCTCAGCACAGGGTCTGGTTACGATTCTCTTCCACCCCTCCCCACCATGCTGATGGTATCTCTCTCAAATAAATAAATAAATCTTTTTTTAAAAGATTTTATCTATTTATTTGACAGAGAGACAGACAGACAGACAGACAGAGGGTGGGGGACACAAGCAGGGGAAGTGGGAGAGGGATATGGGGCTCAATCCCAGGACCCTGGGATCATGACCTAAACCAAAGGCAGATGCTTAACAAATGAGCCACCCAGGCATCCCAATAAATCTTTAAAAAAAAAAATTCAACAGTATGTTTGAAATTTTATAGTAAAAAATGAAAATAAAAAATCTTTAAAAGTAAAAATATAATCTTAGCATAGAATTTTATGTAGTAATTATTTTCATTTTCTAGTGCATAAAAAATTACCACAAGTTAAACATTTTAAAGCACTCATTCTTTTTATCTCACAACTTCCATGATCAGGAAGGAGTCCATGGAGGCTGTTGGCAGGATTCATCTCCTTGTGGCTATATGCCTGAGCACCTTGGCCTCTTACTAGCTTCAACTAGCTAGTTGCCAGAGGCCATCCTCAGCTGGTAAAGGCCCCCCCATAGTTCCCTGCCACCCGGTCCTCTCCGTTGGCAGTCTATAACATGGCTACTTGCTTCTTCAAGGTCATCAGAAGGATCTCTCCCTCTCTCCCATCTGCTAAGATGCTAAGATAATGTAACCTAATCAAGGGAGTGGCAGTTGGATCACCATGTCATATTCCATTGGTTAGAAGCAAGTCATACATTCTATACACCCAAGAGAAGGGGAATAAAGAAGGACGGACTCACTGGGGGCCACTCTAGGATACATTCTATTCAAGACAAACAAAACCAGATGCTAGTTAAAGTAGTAAGGACAGGTTTTTAATTAATAATATGCTATCGCAATAGGAAAGAGGGCCTAGCATGAACCGAACTCAATTTCAATTCGAACAGAGTTGACTGGCTGTTTTAAAGGGAGAATGAGGAAGTAAAAAGTGAGCAAGCAGGAACTCAGGGATGTGAAAAATTATAAAGGGTGATCAGTTTAGATGCCATTAGGCCAGCAGTGTCTAGTAGCTGCTAAGTACTAAAAAGATTCTGTCCTCCCACAGAGACTGGGAGACAGAGGTCCTATCCTTCCTAGTGATTACATTTTAAAAATTACATTTAAAGGACAGGTGGCTTTCAGGTCCTCGAGAAGGACACTCCTAGGTTGTAGGATATGTATATCCATCTCAAAGGGACAGAGGGAGGATTTATAATTTTAAGCCCTGTTTAGTCAATCTCTGAAGAAAAGAACAGTCAGGGGCCTGATATAAAGTGTTGGCTAGAACAAACAATAAATTCTTTTGGCACCTTGAACTTTCTCAGGAAGGCACTTTGAAGGTCATCCTAGGGATGTGACCTTGAGCTACCAGAAGAGGGACAGCGGAGTGGATAAAATCATTTGTGTTGAGAGTCTGTAGTTTGTATGGGCCAAGGTTGCGCCTCGTTGAAAAGAGGGCCCAGAGGAGCCAGCAGGAGCTGGATCAAGGAGAGACTCTTGGTCAGCTCACCACATTCACCTTCTCCTCTGCCTTTGACTCTCCTTATCCACGGTGACATTCCCTCTTTCCTAGTAAAGCTTATTTTCTACCCCATCTCTCTTACTCATCTTCTTCCCTCTCACCAAGATTTATGTTTCTGCTCAGAAACAAACGAGACTGAAACAGAGTTGGCCGATTAAAACCGAAGTGAAAGAAACACAGCAGTGAGTGGAGAAGGCAGTTTACATTCTACGCTGTGTTTCTCCCCCACCGATGTTTTCCTTTTAGATTTTTTAGAAATGTGATCTTTGAAATAATGAAAAGTTACTCTGATGGCACAGAGCATCAAAAGAGCTAAAAGGTATTTCCTTTTTAAAACCATAGAAAAAGGAACTTATAATGAGAAAGAGTCGAGGGGAGCAAACCCAAGTGTTTGAAACCCTAAGCAAATTAATCGGCTTCTCAAGTCCTCAGTGACATATGCTCAGTCCTTGAGAAATGTCCCCTCTAGAGCTCCAATTAAAAAGGACACAATTGTTCTTGAGTAAAAGGGATAGCAAAGCAATTTTTAAATAATCTATTTATTGGGTGCAACAAACAGGACCAAGTTTAAATTCACCAATCTCAAAATTAAATTTCTAAACAGTTAAGTGTGGGTTAACAGTCTAGTAAAATGAAACCTGTATGTAAGAGTCGATTCCTTCTCTGCCACGGTGGAGGCCACAGGACGTATAAGGTCAAGTTCAGCAATGAACATAGCTTTTGGTTTAGACTGTTCCAAGTCAGAGCACGGCTCTTGGGACAGTAACTTGCATGTAGTGACTCAAATATTTATTGACAATAATGATTATGGAATAAATACATATATTCCCTAATAAAAAATATTAGCTTGGGAATCCTAAGCGATTAAAAGGCACTCGCATTTGCTATCCACTTAGATCTGCACAGTAACTGTACATGACTTCTTCTTGGCACCACCTTTTATGGGAGAAGCAGCAGACCCAGAAGGTATGGACTGGGAAGTGACAGAAGGTTCTCTGTCTTCCTCCTCCAGCTTCTAGTCCCTTTCCAGGATCCTATCTGCCTCCGAGCTCCTCATACACTATCCAATATCAATTTCAGTACTTTTTTGTCTCTTGAATTTTTGTGCCAAGAAAGAAAGAGTCCACGAATGATTTCTAACAACCACTAGGGTTTTAAAAGAACTCCAAGGTAAGGAATCCCACTAGTAAGGAATTTAATTAGATGTCAGGAGAACCCCTAAGAGAGGCTCCTGGCTACAGCTGTGTGTGTATGTGTGTGTTTACGTACATGTATATGTGTCCACGTGTGGGCATGTATGTGAGCAAACACGTTAAAAGAAGCGTAGGAGCTGCCTGATAGAGAAATATGAGTAACAAACTTGAGACATCATGTCACACGTCAAAGCAACGGCAAATTTCCAGCCCAAACTCTTCTCTTGTGTTCACCTGATGATGATCTTCCTAGCCTGCTTCTTCCCCTTCAGCAAGCCCATTTATCTTTAATACCACAACCCAGAAAGTGCTCTTCTTCTGGAAACTGAAAATAGTCATTCATTATTGGTTTGATAGAAGGGCCGTTACAATAAACTCAGCATATGGTACTGTGAAGTTAATAAACATGATGTAGTTAAGAATTCATTTTGGTTAGCTTCTGGTCTAGCGCTGTCCAATAAAAACACAATCTGAGCCACATCCGCTATTATAAATTTTCTAGTAACCACATTTTAAAAAAGATAAAAAAGGAACAAATGAAATTAACTCTTAACCCAGTATCTCAAAACTGTTATCTTAAAGTATTAATACACAAAGCTGTAAGTGAGCCATTATCTCACACTATGTTGGCGTTCAGTGTTGGAAACCCAGTGTGCATTTTACACCCAGAGCACGTCTCCAATCAGACTAGCCACATTCTGAGCACTCCGTACCCACATGTGGGCTAGCAGGGACCACTTTAGATCATCCAGGTCTAGGCTCAGAACTAAGAAGAACTCCTGGAGGAAGTACATGACTCACTCACTCCTCCGGTGTTAGAGGAAGCCAGGGAGTTGGGAGTCCATTTCCTGCTGACTACGGCAGGATTTGCCTTGGTGGCAGTATTTCAAATCCCTCCAATATCTTCGCTGCAGATGTAAGTATTCTCTGATCCATATGTAGTAAGCAATAAAAGCTTAACAAAATAATCTTTTTTTGCACTGAGGCTAAGTCTCTGACTGTGGCCAGGAAACAATTTAATAAGGGCCGCAAGCTAAATGCATTCGGGAGCCAGGCCAGTCACATAAATGAGCGGGAACCAGCATGTGGTGTGTAGGACAACAGGGAGTGGCGGCCATCGTGCCAAATTGGAAAGTGCATGCTTTGTCTAAACACGCTCAAATGTAAAACCTGCGCAAATACCATGCAGGTCAAACAGAACCCATCTGGGAACCAAATCTGGCCTGTGGGCGACCAGTTTGCAACACCTAATTCAATGCAACCAAAAAAGGGAGCATAACGAAGCAGACGTTTGTTTTATTCTCTCAGTGGAGGAGCCTGTCTCCGTGGTTACACAGCCAAAAACAATATTTTCTTCTCATCACGATACAGGTTTCTCAGATGTAAACATGCCTCTCACTTAGAGCTGTCTGTTAGAAGTTCAGTCTTCTGGCATGTTCCAGAAATGGGGAAACTATCAGACATAAATTCTCCATAAGTGAGGCTCATTCTCATGGAATGGTCTGATGTTATGCACATTTCCTTGCTCCTTCTCCAGACGGTGTCACAAGGCCACTCTAGGAACATGAGCCTGACTTGGTCTCTGCTAGGAAATCAAGAACAGCTTGAGTGCTGGACACCTGGCTCCTGTTATTTTGTCCCTGATGACCAGCCAGGGAGCGTCCACTTTGTAGTTGGGCTATTCAAGCCAATGTGTCCTTTGCTTACCTTCAATCTTTCTCCAACTAGAAATGTTCCTCTAAGGATAAGAAAAGTTTAATCAAAAAAACAAATTTTTAGGTCAGTTGTCTTAAAACAAAACCAAAAGAAATGTTTTTTGTTCCGAGAAGTACTGAGAATGTGTGCTAAGGTATGCATTACCACAGTTAAATCTGCATCCCAGAAGGATTACCAAGCAAGTAATCCAACACACTCCTCCTAAGAACAAAAATATATGACAGAAGTATCCTCAATAAGAGAAGCTGATTCCCTTTTAAAACCCACAGTACCACTCTCTGACGGTTCATGAAATCACTCTGATGCAGTGACTCTCATTTGGGTCCTGTCATCCTAGCAAAGAGAGCACCTTCCTAATTCTCTTATATTAGAAAGAAATAAGTTGGATATCATTAGGCTCCTTCTTTTTGAGGAGTGTGCTGGTCTATTTGGGTGCCCATGAAATACCAGAAAGTTATTTTCTCACAGTTCTAGAGACTAAATGTCCATGATCAAGCTGCTGGCAGTCTTCTTTCCTTGACTTGCAGAAGGCCATCTCCTTGGGCCTCCCTCCCACAGGTGTCCCTCTGTGCGCACACACCCCCAGTGTCTTTTCCTCTTCTTATAAGGATATCAGTTGTGTTTGAATAGGGTCCACCCTAACAGCTGCATTTTAATTTAATCACCACTTTAAAAGCCTTATTGCCAAACACTTACTTTCTGAGATATTAAGAGTTAGACTTCAACATATGAATTTTGGAGGATGCAATTAAATCCATCATAGGAAGTCACATTTCTTTTTCTTTTTCTTTTTTAAATTTATTCGAGAAAGGGGGAGAAAGAAGGGAGAAAGAGAGGGCAGAATCTTCATCAGACCCCGTGCTGAATGCAAAGCCTGATGTAGGACTCCATCCCATGACTCCAAGATCACGACCTGAGCCAAAACCAGAAGTCAGATGCTCAACCAACTGAGCCACTCAGGAACCCTGGACGTGGTAATAACAAGTAGCTTGATAATAAAAATAGCTAATGAAGAAAGACAAATATCATGGGATTTCACTTATATGTGGAATTCAAGAAACAAAGCAGAGGAACATAGGGGAAGGGGGAAAAAAAGAGAGGGAAGCAAACCATAAGAGACTTTTAACTACAGAGAATAAACTGAGGATTGATGGAGGAAGATGGGTAGGAAAAGGGTTAAATGGGTGATGGGTATTAAGGAGGGCACTTGTTCTGTTGAGCACTGGGTGTTCTATGTAAGTGATGAATCACTAATTTGTACTCCTAAAACCAATATTACACTATATGTTAACTAACTAGAATTTAAATTAAAATTTGAAGAAAAAAATAAAAAGATAAGAAAAACAAAGTTGATTCATATTTGTTCAAACCTTAAGTAGAGAGGACGCCTGGGTGGCTCAGTCGGTTAAGCGTCTGCATTTTGCTCAGGTCATGATCCCAGGGTCCTGGGATCCATCTGTCCATCTGCCCCTCACCCTGCTCATGCTTTCTCTCTCCTTCTGAAATAAATAAATAAAATCTTCAAAAAAAAAAAAAAAAACTTGAGTAGAGAAAAAAACTTTAATGAAGGTTGCTGTCATAGATGGGCTAAGAGCAAAGGGCTCTAGCTAAGCTTTAAGCCAAAAAAAAAAAAAAAATAGCTAACACTTCTTGAGCAATTTTTATATGCTACCAACCTTAATAAGCATGTTACATGTTTTAATTTATATCATCCTCATAACAACCTGATAAGCTAGACACTTTTGTAATCCTCATTCTGCAGGTGCAAAGATTAGATACAAAGCCCAAGCACTTAGCTGCTTTATAACAGATAGACGGAAAATTCTTTTAGCAGAGGATCTGCTACTACAAATTGGTTAATAGTTGTCCAACATTCTATCTGTTATGAATTAAATTATGTTCCCCCAAATTCATATGTTAAGCCCTTACCCTGCCTGCAATGTGACTATATTTGGAGAAAAGGCCTCTGAAGAGGCAATTAAGGTTAAATGAAGTTAGAAGAATGAAGGCCTAATCCAATAGAAGTAGTGGCCTTATAAGAAGAAGCAGAGACACCAGGAATGTGCAGACAGAGGAAAAACCATGACATGGAAAGAAGGCGGCCATCTGAGAGCCAAAGAGAAAGGCCTCAGGAGAGCCCAAACCTGCCAACACATTCATCTCAGGCTCCCAGCTTCCAGAACTGTGAGAAAACGCATTTCTATTGTTTCAACCACCTTGTCTCTGGTATTTTCTGATGGCAGCCTTCACAGACTTATACACTGTCTTAATCCCTTTGTCAGGAATTGGCTCAAAGAGGAGCTGTGATGATCACAGATAACTGATAAGATGCTGATCACAAGAGATTGTCAAGTAAGTAAAAAGTCTTAGGAAAGGGGGTTTCTCAGGACGCTAGATCCTGGAGGCTGAAATGTTTTACAGAAGTCCCTGGGAACTGCTTTCTGTCCTCAGGTAGGGATGCAGGTTCTAGTGTCTGCATCCGGATTAAGAATTAGGAGAAGCTTAGGGCTGGGGCGCCTGGGTGGCTCAGTGGGTTGGGCCTCTGCCGTCGGCTCAGGTCATGATCTCAGGGTCCTGGGATCGAGCTCCACGTCAGGCTCTCTGCTCAGCAGGGAGCCTGCTTTCCCCCCTCTATCTCTGCCTGCCTCTCTGCCTACTTGTGATCTCTCTCTGTGTCAAATAAATAAATAAAAAATCTTAAAAAAAAAAAAAGAATTAGGAGAAGCTGATGTTTGTAAACATAATGAAAACGGAAGCACACAGATCAGGAGTATAAGATAAAAGGAAGATAATACATAAAATGTGGGGATGGAAGATAAAAGGGCAGTGGCAAAATAAGAATCAAGCTTCTCAGGCTTGGTAAGGACCCCATCTCACAGGAGCCCTATGCCTGAGCCCCAGATGTTTCCACTGACCCACTCGATTGAGGACTTTGGGGCCTAAGGGAAGCTGTGCTGAGGTCAACTGCATCTGATCTCATCCAATATAAGGGCCTCACTTCAGTCCTTCACTGATTAAATTGGGTATTTATTTTAAAACATTAAAGGCCATTGGGTATGCATACCCTGTGGAATTGAACTGGGTGTGTTTGTGTGTATTTTAAATAACAAGGCTCACAATTGCTCAAAAGCAAAAGGCAACGTTTGAAAAACAAAACAAAAATACAAGGTGGCTCAACCTGACATAAAAGGAAAATATGATACGCATTGTCATCTCTAAATCTCTAATATCTTGGATTTGGGGGGCAATTTTTATCAGAGAAGATCTGGTATCTTTTTTAAACAGTGTAGTACCCTGACTTCCACTGGAGGAGTCGACAAATTAGAAAAAGACTGAGCAGAGAGATAATGAGAGCACTGATTCAATGCACTTATTCAGCAAAATTTGTCCGCAGCCTGTTTTGTGCCTCTGTGCTGGCTATCCTGAGCAGAATAACCTAGTTGAATGGAAAATAGAGAAAAACCAAACAGAAAAGAAAGAAAATGAACTCTTAAGGTATAGGAGCAAGGACAACAAGTCTTAGGAATAATAGAAGCAGCTTGACATTGAAGTGCTTGCGAAGGAAGACCTTGCAAACTGTTTAACTGCACAAATTAACAGAGAGCAAGAGAGCAGACAGCTGGGCTTGCAGAACACAGAGGACAACATGAAATATTTAGGAAGAAAATTTAACCCAGACAAAAAGAGGAAAATGGGCTGGGACACAGCTAACCCTCCAGGCTTGAGGACGTTACCAGCCTAGGAGGAAGAAAAGGACTGGCATGCCTACTTAGTGTTTCATGCGAGTTAATTACCTAGAGACTTCCATAGCAAGTTCTAAAGATTTCTTTCTGCTGCTTTGTAAATCTCTGTTGTGTTTTGAGCAAAGCAGTAATTTGCTTTCATTTGAGATCTTCGCATGACCCCAGAGAACACTGTATTGCTTAAGTAAATCCAGGCATGTCTAACCAACTCGCACATGTCCAGGATGAATGTGCAGGTAGGGACTGGACTGGCTGCTGCCTGGGTGGTATCAGGTGTGCGTGCAATGAAAACATGAACCGTAAGAGCACATGTATTGTGTCATGTGGACAGAAATAATAATGTTTAGGGGGTGCCTGGGTGGCTCAGTCGGTTAGGCATCTGCCTTAGGCTCAGGTCATGATCCAGGGGTCCTGGGATCGAGACCCGCATCTGGCTCTTTGCTCAGCGAGGAGCCTGCTTCTCCCTCGGCCTGTTGCTCCCTCTGCTTGTGCTCTGTCTCTCTCTTTCTCTCTCTCTGTCTCAAATAAAAATAAAATCTTAAAAAAAAAAAAAAAAAGGAAAGAAAGAATAATGTTTTGAATGGTGCTGACAAGTCATGAGTCACTGAGTACACCCGGGAAGATAATAACTTTCTGGAGGCAAAAAAATCACTCAGGGGGAACAAACTGCTTCTGCCTTCGCCTCGCTGATTAGTTCACTCGAAAGGCAGGCACATTATCCCACCCAGGGGTCAGGCAGCTGTGCGTGCCTCCCTCTACCTTCTGAGGAGGCAGCAAATGACCAGGAGGCTGGTTGACATCAGGCTCTGGTCAAGAAAACAAGCTGTGGGGCCTTTGGGACCAGCCCTCGGTTGGCTCCGTTCCCCAAAGCTCGTATCTGGCATGCACAGCAGAGCCCTAACAAAGTTACGGCTCTGGAGAAGGTCCTGAAGTCAAAAGAAGTGGAAAGTCTCCAACTGACCTGCAGGAAAAAATAGAATAGACTACGGGTACAGGAGGAGCCTGATATCTCTGTCTCTAGCACAAGTTTGTTATATTTGTAAAAAGACAAAAAGGATAATTATTTAATCAACTCTCCCTACATGAGTGTTTTGTTTGATTAGTTGGTTTGGGTTCTTCTTTTATTTATTTATTTATTTATTTATTTGACAGAGAGAGAGATCACAAGTAGGCAGAGAGTCAGGCAGAGAGAGAGGGGGAAGCAGGCTCTGCTCAGCAGGGATGCTGAGGCAGATGCGGGGCTTGATCCCAAGACCCTGAGATCATGACCTGAGCCGAAGGCAGCGGCTTAATCCACTGAGCCACCCAGGCGCCCCTGGGTTCTTCTTTTTTTTAAGATTGATTTATTTATTTTAGACAGAGATCATGGCCAGTGGGGGATGGGGGGCAGAGGAAGAGAGAGAATCCTCCAGCAGACTCCCTACTGAGCGTGGAGCCCCCCTGGGTAGGGGATTGAGCGTTGAGCCCCACTGGGTAGGGGATTGTGGTTTGATCCCCAGGACCCTGAGATCATGACCTGAGCTGAAATCAAGAGCCCGCCACTCAAACCACTGAGCCACTGAGCCACCCTGGTGGGTTGTTTTTGTTTTTTGGACCTAACATGAGATCTATCATATTCACATGGCTAAGAGCAGCACTCAAGTGAGAAAGGAAGACAAGTACGGTGGGAAAGAACCTGTCCCCTGCAGCTCTCCTCACCACGGAGACTCGCAGCTGTAAACCAAGAACACTCAACTTTTCCTAAAGAAGCCATCCAGCCAGCGGAGTCTGGCTCCAACCACCACATACATTTAATTCTCTGCATTTAAGAGAAGCTTGAGAAAGGGGTTGTGTGGGCTGAGAAATGACTCTGGGGAGAGGGGGGTGTGAGGAAAGAGCCTGAGGGGCCCTGAGAGAGGGAAGCTTGGAGTCTGGAAGAGGCTCAGGAGAGAGGGAGGCTTGCTGAAGCTTGGAAAAGAGGAAAAAAACTCAGGGCCATAATGCAGTGGGAAGCCAAGAGCTGGAGTCTGACTTGGCCAGTGACTTAGCTAGGACCTGAGAGGATGGGTCACACCAAGCAGAGGACTGCCCGCAGAACAAACACATTGTCTTTCATCAAGAACAGCCTCATTATGATGTGTCTACTCAGTCTGAGAATTTTTTACCAGTTAAAATTAAAGTTGGTTGAAATTTTAAAATTTTGCTCTATAAAAGGTAAGGCCAAGAGAACAAGAAGAGAAGACACAGAATGAGAGAAAATATTTTCAAAAGACACATCTAATGGATGACTTTTATCCAAAATACACAAAGAGCTCTAAAAACACATCAATAAGAAAATAAAAAACCTGATTTAAAAAATGGGCCAATGAGGGGCACCTGGGTGATACAGTCAGGTAAGCATCTAACTCTCGGTTTTTTTCTCTGGTCGTGCTCTCAGGGTCGTGAGATCGAGCTGGGCCTTGGGCTTCACACTCAGTGAGGAGTCTGCTTAAGGCTTTCTTCCCTCTCCCTCTCTCTCTCTGCCCTCCTCCCACACTTTCTCTTTTTCTCTCTCTCTCAAATAAATAAATAAATCTTTAAGGAAAATAAATGGGCCAACGACCTTAACAGACATCCCATCAAAGAAGACATACAGATGGCAAATAAACATGAAAAGATGCCCAACATCACATGTCATTAGGGAACTGCAAATTAAAACAACAATGAGATAGCGCTACACAGCTATTAGGCTGGCCGAAATTCAGAACACTGACAGCACCAAGGACGGTGAGGATGGAGGGCAACAGGAGCTCTCATTCATTGCTCATGGAAATGCAAAATGGTAAGCCACTTTGGAAGAGTTTGCCAGTTTCTTACAAAACTAAACACACTCTTAACATATGATCCAGTAATCACGCTCCCTAATCATCGGACTCTCTGCTCAGCAGGGAGCCTGCTTCCCTTCCTCTCTCTGCCTGCTTCTCTGTCTACTTGTGATCTGTCTGTCAAATAAATGAATAAAATCTTTTAAAAAAATTAAAAATAGGGTTACCATATGGTCTAGCAATTCCACATCTGGGTATGTACCCAAAAAAACTGAAAGCAGGGTTTGGAAGAAATATTTGTACACCCATGATTGTAGCAGCATTATTCACAATAGCCCAAAGTTGGCAACCCAACTGTCCATTGACAGATGAATGGATAAATAAAATGTGGTGTACATACAATGGAATATTATTCAGCCTTAAAAAGGAAGGAAATTGGGGTGCCTGAGTGGCTCAGTGGGTTAAAGCCTCTGCCTTCGGCTCAGGTCATGATCCCGCCTGCTTCCCCCCCTCTCTCTGCTTACTTGTGATCTCTCTCTGTCAAATAAATCAATAAAATCTTTTAAAAAATAAAAAATAAAAAGGAAGGAAATTTTGATAAATGCTACAATATGGATGAGACTCGAGGACATTAAGCGAACTAAGCCAATCACAAAAAGATAAATACTATATAATTCCACTCACATGAGTTACCTGGAGTAATCAAATTCATAGAGACGGAAAGTGGAAGGGTGGCTACCAGTGGCAGGAGGGAGGGGGCAATGGGGAGTTGTTAATAGGTATAGAATTTCAGTTTTGCAAGATGACAAGCGTTCTGGAGATAGGTTGCACAACAATGTGAATATACTTGACATTACTGAATTGTATGCTTAAAATGGTTAGGATGGTATATTTTATGTCACGTCTATTTTACCGTATTTTTTCTGAAGTTTGCTTTCTGTTCAGTCTTCTCGTTCCCTTCTCACCCACAACCTCACAACATGAAGATTTCGTCCTGAATTCCTCAGAAGATATCTCTACTCTGATACCAATTTCTAGTTAAAGCAGGAAAACAGAATGCATCTTATTATCTTCTACCATTTTATAGATTAACTTAATGGCAAGAAGTTAAAGTTATTCCAGAAGCTTCCCCCCTCGTTTACTTCACCACTGTCAGAACTGTCCACATGGATCATTCTTTACTACAAGCTCCTGGATTATGTCCTTCTCCCTTCTCTTTTGCACAATCACCTCTTTTAAACCTCATCAGTGACCTTATTGAATTCTAAAAGACTGATAAATTCAGGCTTTTCTGGAGCTCAAGTAAAATTATGCTCATACAACTCAAGGACACTCTGGCTCCCTGTAATTCAGTGCTTTATAGAGACATAGTCTCAGAAACATAGGTCATTTACAAAGCGGGGGGGGGGGGGAGTGCAATTAAAATCTGGATGGTTTTTATCCAAAAGACTAAAGGTCCCAGGAATGAAGGAGAGTAAATTCTGAGGAATAGTAAAACATCTTTAGTATCTGTTCTCCCCATTCCTGTCATATCCTTACCCAACAATGGCAGCTCTCAAATCCCAAACAAAAACTTCTCCTTTTTAAAGCTTTTCTAATATAAATCTCACAGCGTCTCCTGTTGCTTCTGCTCTCCCTGCACAGATTTGTAAAATAAATCTCCAGCAGGAGAAGAGAGGCAGAGGAAATTATCTGGTGGCCGAAGTCCCAGTGTTCTTTTTTGGGCACATGGAGCGTCCCTATAAAATGTAACTGAAAGTTTTGATTCTAAGAGAAGAGACGTGTATGGGAAAATAAATAGAAATATTTGTTACACGGTTCTCCTGAAATAGCTTTTAGATGAGATTTATATTTAAATCTGTATCCATTCTGCTTTCCAGAATGCATGGCTCTTAAAAGGAAAGAAAGTCCAAGAGGGTTTGATCAAAGGTATTTTCAGTGGAGCAAGATCTGACATCCTCCACAGAGAAAATGAAGAGCAGAACTGTCTTCGTCTATGGAAACCACACCAGCGCTCCCACCTCTGGACTCTCACCTTCTGACTGCAACAACACACAGCCACCCCTCTACACCCAAAGGGAGGTGAAAGTCTCTTTTCTTGACACAACCCAAGGAACAAGAGTAGAGAGTTTCCAGCATCTTTCCTGTTAAAGTCAGATGTCTCCCAATGCTTTGTAAAATTTTTCTTTGGCTAAGAAAAAATTTAATTTCCTTTAAAGTGGAGTTTGATCTCATTTTATACATTAAATTAATTCCTGGAGAGCTGATATTTGCCACCTCTCCCACTCCCAGCTCTCCAGGCCTCCCTCAGCCTTGTCCTAGGCACTATGGTTACTGTGAATGGCTTACACCCCTTAAACCAGAGAGTACCAACCTGGATGCCAGCCATGGGTTGCATGATCCCAGGGTACCTTGCCAATGTTACCTTTTTCTCAAAAGTCACCACTTGCTAAGAGTCGGGAAGCACTGCCATTTGACCCAGCTGTCCTTTCTGTCTGCAAAACGTTTATTTTTTTCTATGTAATTTATACCCATCTTTTCAGATTCAGCTCTGAGTATCTGACTTCCTCCTCCAGGAAGTCTTCATTGATTTGCCATAACCGACCATTAGTTATAAGTTGGGTTCTTCTCCTCTACACTCTGAAATATCTCCTGCATCTAGATTCCATAAACACAGTGTAGTGCTATATGAAGCCAATAAAAAATAGTTCCTCTGCTAAATCTTGTTTTGATTGCAAAGTCCTCATAACTACTGTTATCCTACCCTTAAAGGAAGATGGCCCAAATTTTTCAGTAAGCTTCCATTAACCTTCTCTCTCTAGCGCACGGCTCTTTATCTTCCAAGCCCCTAGTCAGTTTTCACCTTGCGGCCAACCCCCCATGCCCCATCTCAGCTCCAGCAAGAGAGCTTTGCCCATGCATCGCCAATGCCCTGCCTGCACCAAACAATCTTAAAGAGAAATGTATCATGTTGTGCTTACATGTTCTGGGTCAAAAGAAAAATCAAAGCTCTTATATGTCCCATCCAGAATTTTTACCCATTCTTGTTGCTGTTGTTTTTATAAGATGGTCCAGAGGGAAGTAATAATCAGTAAATACGTACTATGAGAGATAGCAGGTACAGAGGTTAGAAGCAAAGCTCTAGGTTCCAGACCCCTGCCACCAGATCCTGGCTCAGCTTAATCTCTGTGCTTTCTGCCCCCAGCTTCTGTAAATTAGGAATAATGGCAGCCCTCCGTTAACGTGGGTGCTGTAGAGGTTCAGTAAACTGATATGTGCAAAGTTTTCAGCACAACATGTGGCACAGAGTAAGTGTTCAAAAATTATTAGCTTCCATCACTATTAGCACTCTTAAACATCACTGTTTTGACACACACTATCTAATTTAATCTTCACACTTGCCTAAAGTCCTACAATTAAAAAGAACAAAAACTGGGGTAGAATTCAAGGTTTAATTCCAAAATTCCTGTTTCTCTTTCTGATTATTCATATAGTCAATGAGCTAATTAAAAGACAGTTTCCTGAATCTCATCCAACTGAATCTCATCCCAGTCCATAAGGAATACAGAAGACTGAATTTTAAGCTAGCACCCTGCTCCTAAATTCTAAATCTGATGTTGATAATCCAAGAATCATCTATTTTACACACTGCCTTGTAGCACGGACGTCAGAATTAGTGAAAACAAGGGCAGTACAGGGCCTTGGGAAACTAATGCTAAGTAAATGTCTGTTATTATGAAAATAAGTTGTTTTTCTTCAAATGTTAGAACTCTCTCAAAACAAGAAGAAATTGTGTTAAAACACAACTGAGAACTAAGAGCTATTGCTCTAATTTGACCAAGTAGATGAGAGCTAGAATTGCGTGATTTAACGAAGACTGAGAACTCAGTCTCTGGAGTCAGAAACACATCAGTTTGACTCCCAGTTCTGGTTCTTATTGCCATGGGATTTGGGGCAACTCTTTCACCTTGCTGAACCTCACCTTGCTCATTTGCGATGAGCTTCATAGGATTGTTGTAAATACAAAATGAAATAATGCATATGAAGTACTTAGTGCCATGTCTGGAACAGGCTGTGTACTCAGTAAGTTATACCATTATTATTCCTATTAATGTTGACAGGCAGGTACAGGGGCTGCCCAGGAAAGTGAGGGGTATTTGACAACATCACAGCTTTATCCACTGGCATAAAAGCATTAAAAAAAAAAAAAAAAAAAAGAGGAGCAGAATGGTATTTTAAACACGTAATTATATTTAGGAATTCTGAATGCTCACCATCTTCCCTGACATGTGTATAAATCTCAGCATTACCCTATCTTTATAATACCTGGAGAAATATGATGAGTGCATGCATTAAGATTCCCTTCCCAAAAAGCCCTTCGTGGTCCCCAGAGTAGAAGGCAGAAATGGTAGCTGGTGCTTGCTCAGCAATTGCTGAGAAATGAGAAACCCCAGAAAGCTTTGAGCTCACTGCGGATTTCCTCTCAGTAAATAGCCCCTTCCAACCACCACCATCACAAACCCATACAGTCTACAATACCTCATAGATATTTGGAAAGAGCCTGCAGCCCTTCCAACTCCAGTGTGTCCTGTCTGGAGATACAGGGAAGAACAGGAATAAAAGAATCCTTAAATTAGAAAATTCATTGCACCTGTTTAGTTAATACTGCCTGCAAGCAAATTCTGAACCCAGGATTGTGTTTGGGGTGTGTGTGTGTGTGTGTGTGTGTGTGTGCGCGCGTGCTTCTTCGGAAAATAGAAATGTGGAGGTTAAAATTAAGTCTATATGCTCAAAAAGCATCAGTTGAAGTCACCTGTACTCTATATGCTGCTGGCATGTCATCAAAGTAATTTGACATGAAGTAATTCTTAGAAAACACTCCACTGCAAAAAGAACAGAAAAGCGCTACTTCTCCAAAAGAAGACAAAGAGTTGTTTTGTGAGATGAGCCATCTGTCAAGTGAGTGAGTTGGGCTACACTTTGGGGACAAAGGCCACTGTTGGTCCTAATATTCTCCAACTCTAAGGTTTTATTAATTCATATAGATAGATGCACATACAGATAAAGGTACACTATAAATTTTCATTGGTTCCAAACGTGTGATATTATTTAAAACTCAACAGAATTTTCCATCTTTAGCATTAAGCTCATTCATAAACACCGAGAAATTTCCTACCGAATGGGAAAAAAGAATTTTTTTCAAAAGCGAAACCACCCCCAACAAGCATCCCAGCATTTTGCTAGGATGAATATAGGTTAAAATCTTGCAACTGCTGCCATCGTGAAACTTGAAAAATGTTATCCGATTTTTAATGAAATTCAATATGCCGTGTAATTTATTTATTTATACTTTATATGTGGATTTTGTTGTGGTTTTGTTCCTCTTCTAAAATCACACACAAAACAGCTGAAATCGTGTCAACGGAACAAAAAGGAGAGGAGGGCTCTGAACCGGCTTTGCAAAAAGGCGCGCAAAAACCGCTGATCCGTAAATCTCAGGTTGTCACAGCTTCCTTAAAAAGCTCTCTCCCCTTCCTCCCAGGCAAGCAAACCCAACCCCACACCCTTCTCCATTCGCTAAACAAAAACATTTTTTTTAACCTATGGAAGAGGCTGGATAAGTGTCGGGGCATGCGCGCGCCCCCAGCGAAGAGCGGACGCTTCTCCCTCCTTCTTCCCCTCTTCACTGTCTGTAACATCAGAAGAAAGGGGGGTGGGGGGAAATGGTACAAGGGTTCCCCCTCGTGCATGCCATCCCCGGGCACTTCTCTTTTTGAGCCGAGGTGGCTAAAGATCACGGTGGAAAGTGTCAGTGGGAGGTCAGCTCAGAGTAACCAGCATCGTGCACAGGCAGAGTACGTTGATTTGGGCTCAGAAAGGGCAGGAAAATAGAAGTTCTCTAAGTTGACGACTGCAGACGTTGCTTTGCCCTCAGGAACCCGAAACCGCAGTGTTTCCCAGTGATACCCACGGGTTGGGTCGTGCGCCTTTCCAAGCTCACACACCGTCGCCCTCCTCAGAGGGGCTTATGGGGACCCTGCCCAGTGCAGGCGCGCTGGGAAGCAAGCTGTCAGTTTCCCTGGGCGCCGCGCTTCCCGTCTTGTTAGAGGTTTACGCATCTCACCACCCAAGAGACCCTTCCACTTTGCCCCATGAAGTTTCAGTGCTCTGTGGCCAACTGTAATGTCAAATCAATCGCCCTCCCCACCACCTAGCTCTCTCCTGTTGGGGTGAGTGTGGGAGAAGGAGCTAGACAATAATTTTGCTACCTATTCTAATTTTTAAATTAATCCAGGATAAATCCAAAATAAAGCAGACCTTGGAGTGGGAGAGGGAGTTAATTCTCAAGGCAAATATTATCTGTCCCTTTTTTCCGTGATCTGCACCAAGGTTCTGACTCTACAGGTGCCTAAGCTTTGCTGCCAAAGGTTTTTTTCTGGAAAAAAGGAATGAAGGAACTCCCACAACAAATAGAAGTTAGTTGTAGTCTCTCTTAGAAGATGAATAGCACAAAAATCTTTGTTTTGTATTTTTACACATTTTCCCATGAAATGTTATACACCACTATCACTACCCACCCACCCCACAGCTCACTTTGCAGTAAACAAAACATCTGAGCAAGGATATGAGAGTGAGTAGTCACTTCTTAATGTGGGAAACCCATATTTATGAACATGCTCAGTACATCCTTGCCCCGGGGGCTGCTTGAGTCTGAAATATTTGATGAGAGAGAACCAGATCTATGGGCAGGACTGAATTGGATGCAAATAAAATTTTAACTTTGTGTGTACACAGGTTTAGAAAGAGAATGTTAAAGAAAAAATGTACTATTCCAGTATAGATGAATTTGGGACCTTTTTATTCTTGATTATGTTTTCTTGAATTCATTGAACACATGGGTGGGGAGTATTTGCAAGATTATTTCATTAAGCTTTAGCACTAGAAGGGACCCAGGAGGTCACCCATTGAGTCAGCTTTCTTGTCTTTGCAATCAGGGAACAGAGGCCTGAAATGTTGTCATGTGGAACTAAATTCAAAAAATATAAACAGCTCTTGGGGGTGCCTGGGTGGCTCAGTGGGTTAAAGCCTCTGCCTTCGGCTCGGGTCATGGTCCCAGGGTCCTGGAATCGAGCCCCAAATCAGGCTCTCTGCTCAGCAGGGAGCCTGCTTCCCTTCCTCTCTCTGCCTGCCTCTCTGTCTACTTGTAATCTCTGTCAAATGAATGGATAAAAATCTTAAAAAAAAAAAAAAAGACATAAACAGCTCTTGACGACATGTAAAGCCTGGAAGTCTGCATTCAGGTCTAACCAGCAAGCAGTGGGATGGCCATGTCAAAATCCTCTGAGCAGCTCTCCTTCACAGAGACCCAGGCACCCAAGAGCCCTACGTCCACTGCATGAAGCAGTGCATTTAGGAGTCTCTCCCCTCCCTCCGTCTCTCCCGCCCAATACTAGTCCTTCAGTTTTCTAATGAGGCACATCTGGTGGGGGGGAGTGGAGGACTAAAGCAATAGGGTTCTGCCCCCCACCCCCGCCAGCAGCCCCATATGCACCAAATGTACAGAGTCCACTTCAGCTAAACCCTCCTCACTTGCAGGAGGTAGGAAGCTTTATTAGAGTGTTAATAACATATGTGGCCTCGGTAATGAGAGGGGAACTGAGAAAGGAGAATGGAGCTCAAATCAAAGCAAAAGCCAGCTGCCCCTTCCTCTCTCTCAGCACAGAAGCAGCCCCAGTTTGGAGGCAGGCGGGGATGTCAGAGAGAACACAAAAGGGGACACTTCTCCAATAGACCTTTTTTTTTTTTTTTTTTTTAAACAAAGGTTAAAGAGATTCTTTTGAAACGGGAGGCTAGAATTTAAATCTCTATTCAAAATAAGGCATGACATTATCTGTAGATATTACCTAATAAGCCATCATGTAATTAACATTCACCTCAAAGAGGGGAGTTTTCTCTTTAAAGAATCAACTCCTCAAAAAATACTTTCTTTTAATTCAGATGATTTGGGTCTAGTCAGAAGAATTAGAACTCATTAAAAAGAATTGGGGGGGTTTCAACACTCTTTGGTCTTCTCTGCTAAGATTGTTGTTGTTGTTGTTGTGTTCAGAAATTTGGATTCTTGATGCATAAGAAATCTTTGACTTTTGAGAAACCAAACAGTATATACCTGGAACTGTGAGTGAAGTTCCTTCTCCAAAGAGCCCAGGGTTTCTCAGGCTACAATCTCCCAGCCCCCAACATGGACTGCCTTAATCTCACAAACCCGCTGCCTTCAGACTGCTCCTGTGCCCCTCCGTCCATCCTTTCTTGTCTCTCCTAGGCAGCCCTGCCTCCTGGTCCTTGGTGTTTTCCCAATGAAGCCAGCTGTGTTAAGGCACAGTTTCAAAGAGTCTATTCTTGTAATCTGCACTACCTCAAATTCATTATTGCACTTTATTTAGAAGTGTAATTCATTCATTCACTTTTTTAAATCATTGAGTGTAATAATTGGCAAAGCGGAAATTTCCCTGTACCTCACATCAGTTTTCTGTTAATTTATGCTTTGTGAAATTAAAGAATAATAAACTTTCATCTAAGCACCCCCCAATGTTGCATCCTATGGCAGTTACAAAGTTACAAAGCAGAGAGACTGACCAATCGTGTGACTCAAATGCAAAGATTACAAAAAGTCCAAAATTAATCATGTTCTATTCGGAAGGAAAAATCTCTCTCTTTTGAGCATCACAGTCATGAATTGGTACATTTCTGATTCAGTTAATAAGAGTCCAATTATATTTGAAATGTAGATTAATTCTCCTAAAAGCATTAATCAATTTGGCGAGGACACCTCAATAATAATGCAGTCTCTTTATTGCTTCCATAGTAAGACTGTGCCCCCATAATTGTAATCAGCTTATTGATACAAATACCTCTTCCCTTCAGTTAATTCAAATAGACCATTTCATAGATACTTTCAGCTGATGGGATGGTAAATAATTTTTAGACTAAAAGTTGAAGTGGATTGATTAGAAGCAATTTTTTCTGTTTTGCACAATAAAAAGATGAACTACATGGTTCACCAAGCCAATTTGCAGAGCAACCTCTCCTCTCTAATTTGCCAGGCTAATGTAGTAGAAGCCGAGTCCTAGGAAGTACAGAAATCCATTTACCCAGCCATGACATTTAAGTAGCAAACACAAGTACTGGATTTTTCCATTACCCTTCATTTTCAGCCCTGCTATGTTCCACCTGTGACCCTTATGCGATGAGGGCAATGCGCTTTCATACAATTTGGTAACTATAATAAAGGTCCACTTCAAAATGCTCAAGAGCAGACTAAAAACATTTTTGAGAAAAGCATAATTAAGTCCATAACCAATCTCACTAATTCCTGATAATGTATTAGAAAACCAAATTATTTGATACATGCTCTGATAAACGCACATCATACCAGAGGAAGGGGAAAGAGTGTATTTCCTCTATCACAAATAACAGCGCTTATCACCCATAGTCCCAGCCTTGCAGAGTGCTTTTACTTCACATAAGACTTTCTCTCAATAATGGGAAGCCGGCAAGTTCTCTAAAAACAGCAGGGGCTCCCTTTGTTGTATATTTTACCAGAAAGAAATGAAAAAGCAGCTACTAATGGAATTCATATAGAAATGCATATCAGAAAAGAAAAAGAAAAAAAAAAAAACTCTGTACTTTTATTTTTCACAACTCACCTAAGACACGTTAGTCTCACCCTGGGTTTCTCCAGGTTAAGTCATCCTCAAACTGGTACAGAGATGCTCCCAGAGACATGTTTTCTTGAGATATGGTCACTATGCTTCCTGGGACAGGGAATCTAGCGGAAGACTCGTAAATACTTCCTGAATGAAGGACCCTTGGATTTGGGGGGTGGGAGAAGACCAAAGTAATATTTTTAAATGAATATTTTTAAATGAAGCCAAGTTAATCAGTTTTATCTTGTTTTCTTCCCCCCCCCAAAGGAGTTAACTTTTCACCTCCAAAAAAGAAATAATAGAAGAGAATTTAGGATATTTACTTCCCCTTGATATTTCTTCAGGAATTCATTAACACCACACTTAAAGCCAAAACATGCGTTTGGGGTTGAATTCTGAAGCTGATTCCACAAAAAGTCAATCTCCAATGTGGCATCTTCAGCCTCAAGTAAGTCTTGAGGCAGGGCCACAAAAATCGAGGACTGTTCTTGGAGAACATGTTATCTGAAAGCTAAATGCTTTACCCTTTATTTTTGTTGTTTACTTAAATTGCTTTGGTAAAAAGATTTATCTGCCAGAGTTCTTCCTGGTGTAAACTTAATAGCCTAGATATTAAAACCATCAAGTTCGAGGTTAGAGAAGAAAATGCCAACCTTGCTTCTTAATGACAGCAGCCCACCCAAAGGTGTTTAAATACCATCAGCAATATCCTTGATGCTTTAACAAGTGTATTTAAAAAGCAATTAGGTATGCCAATCTCATGCTGAAAACAATTTTAAAATAACACAAGCATTAAGTCCGTGCTTTTTGACAAAGTAATGATTTGCACTGACATGATTTAGATACTGTGCATTGTTTCTGCAAAGTAATTTCCACAAGGTGGGTGAGTGCGTGCTTAGGAAGATTCATGTTACAACAAGTTCTGGGTTTTCTCTCCCCCCATTAAAAAACAAAACTGCGATAATTTAATCTAACAGTTTGAGTAACTACCAAAAACTTCACCACTATAGGAAGCATTGATACTTACCAATTAAAAACTAAAATTTAATATTCATTGATCTTTGATTCTGACTGTTTTAAGATCCAGGACAGTGGTGGAGGGTAGGCAGCAGGCCGGGAAAGAGAGGTGTAGGGAAAAAACTTCCACTGAGGAGACTTCCTCTGGGAGGGGACACTTAGACTGAGATTGTGCCAAAGACCATGGATGGGCTTGAACACTACTGAGTTCTCAGCAACTGTAACTGGAGAGGATGAGTAGCAAATAAGTCCAGCTGCTGAACTAAGAGGACAAAGACAATAGCTACCATCTGGACAGCTGAGCCTAGGGAGAGAGTGGGTTTTAACACCCACCAAGTGTACGTCCCATCGTAAGGCTCAGGTACAGCCCATGGTTGATTAAAGACCCATATTTGAGGGAAATCATTTAGCAGGGGATAGTACAAGGCAAGGAATGTAATGGCAAACAAGAAGAGGCAATGCTGGGTAAGGAGTTTCACAGCCAGGTCCTTTGGTCAAGCCTAAGACCACTTGTTCATAAAGAGATCTTAAGACTTTACACTGGTCTGGAACTAGTGAGTCTGGACAATCATTGAAGGTTTGGGGTTCCATTTGTTTTCTCAGAACTGTCCTGGTAAGATGAACACTATCCCTTTTTCAGCTAGGATAATCTGATATTAACAAAACCCACTCCCTTCACATTCATACAGATAGGACTTCGGGTTCTGAGATTCACTTTAAAAATGCCCAGTTGAGGGATGCCTGGGTGGCAGTCAGTTAAGCATCTGTCTTGGGCTCAGGGTCCTAGGATCGAGCCCCACATCAGACTCCCTACTCAGCGGGAAGCCTACTTCTCCCTCTCCCACTCCCCCTGCTCGTGTTCCCCCTCTCACTATGTCTCTCTCTGTCAAATAAATAAATAAAATCTTTTTTAAAAAATGCCCAGTTGTCTTTTTCTCAAAAGCAGCTTTGATGCACTGCTGTCTTCATCAACAGAAACACAGGCAAGGGGGTGAAGGTATTAGGAACACTGGCAGGTGTTCCAGGTGAAGGTGTTAAGAACATTGGGGTTCCAAGCGGTTGTTTCTGCCAGGTACTTGCTGTGTGACTTTGGGCAAGGTAATTAACTTCTCTGAGCTTCATCTGTAAAATGATGCAGCAAGTAATCTGAGGATTAATCAAAATAAACCACGGGGTGCCTGGATGGCTCAGTGGGTTAAAGCCTCTGCCTTCAGCTCAGGTCATGATCCCAGGGTCCTGGGATTGAGCCCCACATGGGGCTCACTGCTCGGCAGGGAGCCTGCTTCCTCCTCTCTTTCTGCCTGCCTTTCTGCCTACTTGAGTTCTGTTTATCAAATAAATAAATAAAATCTTTTTTAAAAAATTTAAAAAATAAACCATATTGGGGCGCCTAGGTGGCTCAGTGGGTTAAGCCTCTGCCTTCGGCTCAGGTCATGATCCCAGGGTCCTGGGATCGATCCCCACATCAGGCTCTCTGCTCAGCAGGGAGCCTGCTTCCCCCTCTCTATCTTCCTGCCTTTCTGCCTACTTGTGATCTCTCTCTCTCTGTCAAATAAATAAATAAAATCTTAAAAAAAAAAAAAGATAAACTATATTAAGTATTCAGCACAGTACTTGACACTATAGGCCAGTCAGGAATGATTACTGTTGTTATTATCAGACAGCAAAATGCTAAAATAGACAAAGAGCTGGAATCTTGTATTTGGGCCTCAAAAGGCATAATGTGGGGAGCCTGGGTGGCTCAGTGGGTTAAAGCCTCTGCCTTTGGCTCAGGTCATGATCCCAGGGTCCTGGGATGGAGCCCTGCATCGGGCTCTCTGCTCAGCCGGGAGCCTGCTTCCTCCTCTCTCTCTCTCTGCCTGCCTCTCTGCCTACTTGTGATCTCTGTCTGTCAAATAAATAAATAAAATCTTAAAAAAAAAAAAAGGTGTAATGCTCCCAGCATGAGGCACAACTACTATTCACCTCAAAATCTTTCTTGGAATATAGCAATGTACAAAAAATAATTGACTGAATGTTGAGTCTTCTGATTCTGAATATTTTTCATTTCCCTTTGGCTTCTGCCTGTGTCCCAACTATTTCTAAAGTGCCTCTCCTTTGAAGCAGTTTGGTATGTACTCTAGAGAAGTATTTATTTTAAAATGAGTCCAAACCAAATCAGTAATAATAGGTAAAATAATTAGTAAAATAAACTTCTGGGAGAAAAAAATTGTATCATGCATTCTAAAGACAAATATTTTCAAATTATTCATTAGGTCAATACTCTTATGCAGATAATTGAGGAATCACTGCACACCATACCAGCATAGATGTGTAGGAATTATAATCTGTATTTTATCCAGTCAAATAAGACAATACCTACCTTTGAGGAAAAAGTCACTCCACCTGAAATACTCATAACTACTTCAACCTGCGGCATCCCCATTAATAAGTTATTAAATTCCTGAGTACCAGTTATATCAAAATGCCTTTTTTTCCTCCCAGTAAGATGATATACAACTGGGACCTTAAAGGAAAGGTAAATTTTGTATAGAAAAATAAAAACAGAGAGGGAAAGAAGATCAGAGGCATAGATGAAAGGAACAGTAAAAGAGAAGGAGAAGGTGAGGAAGGCTAGCTGGTCGTCAGGTACTCCAACCGGGAATGATAGCAAGCTATTCCCCACACATCCTTTTACAAGCAGCCGTACCAGTCTCCTGAACAATGTTGAATGATATCCAGGGGCTGCACATCAAAATAAAATAAGTCACCAATGTCCAGATCCCAGGAAGGGGTCATTTCTTGAATGGGCCCTGAGATTCCAGGTTTAAGGATAGTTCTGTGATAATTATCCAAAATGCTGGATATGTATTTTTCCTCTGGACCCTGAATGTCTTATTCACCCAGACTCTGACCTTGGTTCTTGGCTTTGTCTGTCCAACGGGCAAAGGGTTAGAGTAAAAGTGAAAGGGAGCTTGCTATAGCTACTAAGAAGTAATTAGAGTAGCAGATGGGGTAGGAGAGTGAGGAAAATGTCATTTGGAGGCTCTCTAAATTTTTGTGTTCAGGGACAAAGCTTCAATTATGCTTCTTCTATTGTATGTTATTTTCATAAGTTTGGGGGGGAAATGGTTGTGTTTCAACAGCAATTCTGTGGAAACATACCAAACTGTTTTTCAGTGATGTTATAGACAGGTAGAAAGGACATCTATTTTTAAATGTCCAGTCACATAAATTAGCTTGAACCCCAATTTTGAAGGAAAATTAGATTGGATCTAAATAATTGAAGACAAATGGGGAAAACATTTTAATAAAACTTCATAATTTGACTCACAGTTCCTTGAGCCATTAGTGCTCACTCTCATTAGAAGCATGATTACCAAGTGGTTGGTGTCAGTTAATAACCTGAATGTCTGTGGGGCCTTTCTACCTAGCTAAAAGCTGATTATGTCTATTAGAACTACTTTCATCCATCTTCCTCAACCTGAATTGCCCATTTATCTTCTATGTCATTTTCTACCTTTTTAAAATATTTTTTATATTTCAATGCATGGCAAAAAAAAAAAAAATAATACCATTCACTTGCATGAGGCACTTCACAGAGAACTTTCGCAATTAGTATTGAATCTACATTATGTAGCTTTGGTTTTAAATTAAATCTTTCACTGTGATTTAAAAGATATTGGCTGAATTAATATAAATTCTCTTGATATAGTTCATAACGAATAATACTTTCTGATAATGATGTCTTTTTTTTTTAGAATGAGGAAGCTGCTTTAAAAAAAAAAAGCAAGCACTATAAATGAGGCTTATCAACTCCATTCACAAATTAATTTAAAAGACAATGATTTACAACCACATCAGAAGGATGCTCAAAATTAATGAGGAAGTTGACTGAACCAGGCCAAGCCAACGAGACTGTTCAATATTTGCAATTCCATATATTTGTTAACAAATTTAATTATTTTGGTGAATAAGTGAGCTGTGAGCAAGTCACTCATTAGTCATCTGGAGCCAATTTGCCTTGAAATTTTTAAGAGATATTTAGTTGATCCAACTTAGACCAAGAGGAGAGGCTGAAACACTGCATCATAACGGAAGCTTTGCTAAAATGATTCGATGTGCACTGAGCCTTGTAGTCTGAACTGAAGAACAAAAGCACTTTGACCAGAACGGCCTGGTACAGAACAACTCCCCAAATGACAGGGGCCCAACAAGGGAAATGTACATCTGATCTGGCTGCTGTGGCCACCACCCCCTCAAACCACCCCCCACTCCCGCCTTCTGTGTTATTCCTGCAAATACCTGAGAGCTACACCAAAGACTCCCATTCCTTTAAGTGCAGTTCCTCCACGAACAAATACAAAATAATTTTCACTTCTTTGTTGTACCAACAAATGGATAGAACTTCTTAGATGAAATATGATCATTATCCTTCTCATTTATTTTTCATATGTGATACTTGATTTCATTTTTAAGTGGTAATATATTCACCTGGTTCAAGAATCAAAAAATATATAAAAATAAACAGTGAAGAGTGTCACACTCACCCCAGTTCCTATCACTGCTCCAACCCGTAATTTCTTTTATTTTCTTTCAATTCTCCTAAGGTTTTTTTATGCATCTAGAAACAAACATAAATATGTATTTTTATTTCTTCCCCTTTTTTCCATAAAAGATTGTATATTATATACTTTTTTTTAACTTAACAATGTAGTTTATAATAGAGATCTTTCCATATCAGTTCTTCTTTTGTTTTTGTTTTTTAACAGCTGTATGGTATTCCATTGTATGAATATGCCATAGTTGTTTGGATTTTTTAACCATTTCTGTAGACTTACACTTAGGCTCTTTCCAATCTTTTGCTACTGCAAACAATGTTTTGTTTGTTTGTTTGTTGCAATGAGTAATCTTGTTACAATATTTATTGTTACAATATTTATTCTAAGGCTATGTTTGCAAATGTTTTAATCATCACTGCCATGTATACACCATTTTCCCTAACAAACCGGCATGGCTCAGTAGACAGAGCTATGAAAACATAGTACGAGCCAGAAGAAATAGGCACCCTTATGCTATGACCTATATTTTATGTATCACGTGTAAACAACCATCTTCATTAAGGGCTCAAACCCTCATATTCATTCTTTCCTTCTTTTAGTAGGATTCCTTATTAAGGATCTGGGTCCTTATTAAGGACATAACCACTGGAGATACCGCAATGAATAAGAAGGCAAAGTCCTAACTTTACGGTACTTACAGTCTAGTGGAGAAACACAGAAAATTAATAAATAAATGTACCACATCTCTCTTTCTCCCTTACAGACACCATAGGAGATCAGGTACAGCCTAAAGTTTAGGATGCCATGGTGGGTAAATTGCCCTTAATGCCCAGAGTTTAGAAAGATATAAACAGTGGCCATTAAACTTGTGGCTTCCCTAGAGCTCTGACTTACACATTTCTAATTATTTGTGAACAAGTTTTATCTGGCTTATTTATATTCACACTCCTCAATTAGCAAACTCTTATTATAGAGGCATTGATTCTCAAAAAAAAAATTAATCTATATAAATTTAATGTAATTCTACTCAAAATCCCACCAAGACTTTTTATAGAACTTGACCAATGATTTTAAGCTCATCTTGTCCTACCTGATGTAAAAATATACTATAAAGCTACAGTAATTAAAACAGTATTCTACCAATAAAGAAACCTAGATTGACAGGCAAGAATTAAAAGTCCACTATGTATAAGAGAATCAAATATTAAACTGATTCCTGTTAAGCTGTTTTTAGAGGTCATAACTGGTTGAAAATTGGAAATTATATACAGTGCAGTCAAATACATGCTCAATGGTAACATTTCATACAGATAGAGAAAAGACAAAGAATCCCTCAAAGTTGACTATCCATTTGGAGAAGGGAGAACTCAGATCCTTATCTCATACCAAACATAACAACAAGTTATTTATCATGTGTATTAAAGAAGAACATATTCGGGGTGCCTGGGTGGCTTAGTTGGTTAAGCGTCTGCCTTTGGCTCAGGTCATGATCCCAGGGTCCTGGGACCAAGCCCCACATCAGGCTCCCTGCTCAGTGGGAAGCCTGTTTCTCCCTCTTGCACTCCCCTTGATTGTGTTCCCCCTCTCACTGTGTCTCTATCAGTCAAATAAATAAATAAAATCTTCAAAAAATTAAAAAACTTTAAAAAAAAGAAGACCATATTAGAAATAACAAATATACATTAGTTAAGATAAGTGAGTGGCTGTAACAGATAAATCCCCAAATCTCAGTGGCTTAAAATTCACATAAAAGTCAAAACAAGTGCTTTTGACTAACTAGCTCTTCTTCAAGGAGTGATTCAGATCCAGGCAACTTCCATATAGTGGTTTCACTGCCTTTAATACATAGCTCCCCATTTCTCCCTGAGGACTGTGTCCATTGCAGCCAACCAAAAAATGAAAGAGCATAAAAGATCACACAGGTAGGTAGAAGAAGATGGTACTTTGTCCACATTCCATTAGGCAGATCTCAATAGCATGACCACACCCAGTCTCAAGGAAGGTTGGGATATAGTCTGGCTGTGTGCTCAGGAGGAAAAGAAAAAGAGTTTGCTGAACGGTTAGTCATTTCTGCCTCTCTTTAACATTTTTATTCAGAAGAAAACTAAGAGAATATATTTGTAGGCTAAGGGTAAGGAAGATTTTCTCCTTTTTTAACAGTTTTTTAAAAGATTGTATTTATTTATTTGAGAGAGAGAAAGCAAGGGAGAGAGAGCACAAGCAAGAGGGGAAAGGCAGAGGGAGAAGCAGGCCCCCTACTGAGAATGGAGCTCCATGTCAGACTCGATCCCAGGACGATGGGATCATGACCTGCTCTTATGTTTAACCTGCTCTTATGTTTATCATGACCTGCAGATGTTTAACCAACTGAACTACCAAGTCACCCTGGTAAGGAAGATTTTCTTAAGCCAAAAGTGAAAAAAATGAAAAATTGGCAGATCTGGTTTCATAAAACAGAAAAACCTAACCATAAAAGACACCATAAACAAAGAAACAGAAGGAAAATATTTATAACACATAAAGCAAAAGATCAATATTACATAATCCAAAAATTACAAATGGCCAATAAATATTTGAAAAATGCTCAGTCTCACTAGGAATTAATGAAATGTATGTTAAAACAACATAGGGACATTTTTTTACCCATCAGATTTGTAAAAAAAATTTTAAATGTTTAAAATACCCAGCAATTCCTCTTCTGGATATTTACCTTACAGAAATGCTTCCCAAACTCTTCAAAGTAGAATGAAGAATATTTTGTAGTATCACTTATAACAACAAAAAATTAGAAACAATAGAAGTAACAATAAAGAAAAGGATGGTTAAATAAACTCTAATATATCAATGTAATGGAATATTGTGTAGCGATTTTTTTAGGTAGATCTTGATATACAACATGGAAGATTCTCCAAACATACATTAAGTGAAAAAGTAAGTAACAGGATAATACATACAGCATGATCCTCTTTTTGCATATATACTTATGTAATTCCTATACAAACATTTAAATGTGAGTGTGTAGAAAATTAAATATCTCAAAGGATACACACCAACACAATAGATAAGTGTTTTTTTTCCCCAAGGAGGGAAATGAAATGACAACCCAGGAGGGAAGGTTAAAAGGGAGTATTTTCCTTATATACTTGTATTCTTTTATTTTCCTTATATACTTGTATACTTTTATTCTTATAGGAATATATAATGTATCACCTGTACAAATAAGAAATGTGAAGGAATTTTTTAGGAAGTATAAATAACAACTTGACTTCTGGTTTCTGGTTCTGCATGTAAGGAGTATGAAAGTCGCTACTCCATCCTAACAACAAAAAAAAGCAGAACGAACTGAAAAAATAATGACTTTTTTTTTTTTTAGATTTCATTTATTTATTTGACAGAGAGAGAGAGATCACAAGTAGGCAGAGAGGCAGGGGGAAGCAGGCTCCCCGCCAAACAGAGAGCCCGACGTGGGGCTCGACCCCAGGACCCTAAGATCATGACTCAAGCCAAAGGCAGAGGCTTAACCCACTGAGCCACCCAGGCACCCCTGAAAAAATTATAAGATCCCTAAGAGCGGTGAGAACACAGAGCAAACCATTGTCACCAAGATTGGAGACACAGGCTGAGGAACACAAGGAGTCATGGCTTGAGAGAGCAGGCTCGCAAGTGGAAACCATCATGGGAAACAGTCCCAAAGTAAGAAAATCTGAACTGTAACTGACAAATTGACAAATTGCTGGAGGCTCAGTGTGCAAGGTCTGAGAGTAAAACAGCAGTGGAGCCAGGCACAACAGGGGACCCAGGTACCCCCACGTTTTTGTGAGATCTACCTCCAGAAGTTTGACCAGATTCTCACAGTAAATATCAAAGAGAAATCCCCTCATGCTTCCAGTAGGGGAAAGGGAAAAGGAACCCCTGAAATGGACCAGAGTACTCTCATCTCAACCATGCTTGCCCTCAGGAGAAACTTAACAAGAATCTAGCCTGGAATATCATCACTTCTTCCCTGAGGAAAGGGAAATATCCAACTCCAGCCCAAATCAAAGTTAAAGAAGTCCTAACAGAAGCCAGGGGGGGAAAAACACCTTACCTATAGTGCACAAAATATAATCGTTCCAAAGTTTATGAGGAAAGGTAAAAGATCCATAATAGCCAAATCAATATAGAAGGAGAAAAGCAAAGCTGGAGGACTGACATTACCCAATTCCAAGACTTACTATAAAGCTATAATAATCAAGACAGTGTGGTATTGGCAAAGGAATAGAAAAATTGATTAATGAAACAGAATAAAGAGCCCAGAAATAGAGCCACATAAATATAGTCAACTGATCTTTGAGAAAGAGAGAGAAGTTATACAATGAAGCAAAGATAAGCTTTTCAACAAATGGTGCTGGAAAAATTGGTTATCCACTTGCCAAAAGATAATAATAATTATTATAAACTTGGGTGCCTGGTGGCTCAGTCAGTTAAGTGTCGGACTCTTGATTTTGGCTCAGGTCATGCTCTCAGGGTCTTGAGATCGAGCCCTGGATAGGCACAACACTCAGCGGGAGAGTCTACTTGAGATTCTCCCTCTCCCTCTGCTCCTTCCCAAGTTCACATGCACACCTGTTTTTTTTTTTCTCTCTCTCTCTCCAAAATAAATAAATAAATATTTTTTTAAAAATTTACTTAAAACAGATCATAAACCTAAATGTAAAAGGCAAAACTATAAAGCTCCCAGCAGATAATATAGGAGAAAGCCTAGATGACCTTTGGTACTATGCTGCCTTTTTAGATACAGCACCAACAATCTGTTAAAGAAATACTTGATAAGCTGGACTTCATTAAAATTGAAAATGTCTGTTCTGTAAAAGACAATGTCAAGAAAATGAAGTGACAAGCTATAGTCTGGAGAAAATATTTGCAAAAGATACATTTGATAAAGGACATATCCAAAAATATGAAGACCATTTCAAATTCAGTAGTATAAAACAAAAACCCAATTAAAAAATGGGCCAAAGACTTTGACAGAAATTTTCTCTCACCAAAGAAAATACAAGGGTGACAAATAAGCATATGAAAAGATGACATTAGGAAAATGCAAACTTAAAAATCAATAAAATACCACTATATCTCTATTAGAACGGACAAAATCCAGAATACTGGCAACACCGAATGCTGGCAAGGATTAGGGCATAGAAACTCTCATACGTTACTGGAAAATGCAAAATGGTACAGTCACTTTGGAAGACAGTTTGGCAGTTTCTTACAAAACTAAACATACTTTTACCATATGATCCAGCAATCACCCTCCTTGGTGTTTACCCAAAAGAGCTGAAAACATGTTGCACAAAAATCATCACATGGATGTTTATCGCAGCTTTATTCATATTGCCAAAACTTGGAAGCAACCAAGATGTCCTTCAGTAGGTGAATGGATAAATAAACTGGTACATCCAGACAGCAGAATATTGCTCAGGACTAAAAGAAGCGAGCTATCAAGCCATGAACAGACATGGAAGAAACTTTAAATGCATATTCATAAGTGAAAAAAGCTAACCTGGGAAGGCTACATACTGTATGATTCCAACTATATGACATTCTGGAAAAGGAAAAAAAACTATGGAGACAGTATAAAGATCAATGGTTGCAAGGGTCTGGGAGAAGTGGGGTGAGTAGGCAGAGCACAGAGGATTTTTAGTGCACTGAAAATACTCTGCACGATAATAAAATGATGGATACATGTCATTGCACATTTGTTAAAAGCCATGTACAACACCAAGAGTGAAACCTAATGTAAACCATAGACTTGGGATGATAATGATGTATCATTGTCAATGTTGGTTCATCAATGTAATATATGTACCACTTTGGTAATGGGGGAGACAATACATGTATGGGAGCAGGGGGGGTTATGGGAAATCTCTGTACCTTTCCCTCAATTTTTCAGTTAACCTATAACTGCTCAAAAAAATAAAGATTTAAAGAAAAGAGAAGAAATTCAAATATGTAACTTATATACATCATGGGAAAAATATTTGTAACACAAATATTAAAAACATGATTAATATTGCTCACATGCAAATCCTATACATCAATTTTTTTTAAAAAAGAGACCCAATAGAAAAATCAGTAATAGATTAGAATTTAAAACTCACAAAGGGGGGCGCCTGGGTGGCTCAGTGGGTTAAGCCTCTGCCTTCGGCTCTGGTCATGATCTCAGGGTCCTGGGATCACGTCCCACATCGGGCTCTCTGCTCAGCAGGGAGCCTGCTTCCACCTCTCTCTCTCTCTCTCTCTCTGCCTACTTGTGTTCTCTCTCTGTCACAGAAATAAATAAAATCTTTTTTAAAAATAAATAAAAATAAAATAAAACTCACAAAGGAAGAAATATAAATGGAAAATAAGTACAATATATGAAAAAATAACCAGCCTCACAAGTGATAAGAAAAATGACTTCCTGGGGTACCTGAGTGGCACAGTTGTTTAAGCATCCAACTCTTGGTTTCAACTCAGGTCATAATCTCAGGGTCATGAGATTGAGTCTCACACTGGTCTCTGCACTCAGTGCGGAGTCTGCTTGAGATTCTCTCTCTCCCTCTCCCTATGCCCCTCCTGCTCATGCTCTCTCTCTCTCTCTCTCAAATAAATAAATAAATCTTTAAAAAAAGAAAAGAAAAGAAAAATGACATCCCAAGTTAAGTCTTCTCACATCTGATTGTCTGACTGCTTCAAGGGGATAAGAAGCCCTCGAAGATCCCATAGGGGAAGATGGAAACTTGGGGCCACCAGGAAATGTTTAAAGAAATGGTTCTCCCAAGAAATTAGGGTTTTTGTAGGAGAAGAAAGAAAGCAGCGAGGAGCAGCTTCATGAGGAAGATGTCAGAGAGGCAGGAGCTAGTGAGATCAACTATGTTCATGATTGTTAAGTATGTTAGCTATATTCCTGACTCTATTTTGTTGATTCTACCCTTATTTTCCTTTTTTACTTCACTCCTGGTTTTTGTAGGCCATTTTGTTGCATTTTTAAAATTATTTATTTATTTTTTAAATTTCTTTTCAGTGTTCCAGAACATTTTGTTACGTTTTATTCATCTTGTAAACTGTCTTCCTTGTCTGGAACATTTTTGAGAACAGATAAACAAATGGGAGATTTATTCATCAAGTGATAAAAATGAATGGGTGGTTGAATAAATTGTGACTGTTTTTAAGAAGAGAAAAGTCCTTAAAGTGATTTGGTGGGATGGAAATGCCAGACATTCTGAGAAAGAATTACGTTAGCATTACTGGACAATATTCTAGACCTCACATTCCCAAGGAAGGGGTTGCAGGAGGACTAACTATTACACCATATGCTTAATGGAGTACTGGTTCTGTGTGAGCAGAATTCATAGCCCATGTTTAAACATGTACAGTAACTTAAACTGTAGAAAAAGAGTAAGTTAGAGTTAGGATAGGTTAACTGCTATATCAAATAAACTCCCACATGTATAATGGCTCAATCTCAACAGACGTTTATTTCTTGAGAATAAAACAGTACTGAGCAAGTGAAAAGGTTGGCAGAAGAGCTGTTTGGGGAGCCCAAGCTGATGGAGGTGCTGCCATCCTCAACACATGGCTTCCAAGGTTGCCCTGAGAGTCACCTCGCTCTAACCAGCCAGAAGGAGAAAAGAGCAAAGACTGTGTAGAAGGCTTATATGGACCAAGTTTGGAAGTAGGACTTCTACGTTTTGGATAAAACTTAGGAATGTGACCACACTGAACTACAAGGCAGGCAGGGAACTAGTCTAGCTATGTGTCCAGAATGATTTGGGTGAGCCCCTAGTATTTCCTGCTGCTGACCATTAGCAGACCTAGAGTCAGACTTGAGTAAGGGACCTCAATAAATTCCAAACTCCACACTCTGATTCCCCTTCTTAGGCGCCTGGGAACATGTGCCAAGCACCTGTTCAAGAGTTACTTCGGTAATAATTTCCAGATGAGAATTCTACCTCCCAAACTCCATTACCAGAGTCTTTTTCAGGGAACACTCTGATCCCTCTTTAGAGGGAAGAAAGGCAAAGAAAGACCATCCCTGCAGTGCACTTTAAGAGAGTTACTATGGTATTAAGGAGAAATCAAAGATGGAAGTTGACTGTACTTTTAAGTAGGAAGGATTTTTCTGTGCAGTCTTGTGCATTTATGGAAAGAATGCCATGCTGATGTCAATCTTTGCTAAACTACTGATCAATCCTGTGCAGAAGCACATTTTTAAAAAATATTATTTCTATTGTTCACTTCTGCCTTGCTCTGGTAAGGCTATTTCCACACTGAGTGGGAGAAATAAAAGAACAGCTGCACCACACTGTTTAACCATGAACCCTAGTAGGCACCCATTTTGCTAAAAAGAAAAAATCAATTTTTAGTTTTATAAGAGTGAAATAAACCCATTTAAAAAGAAATATTAAGAATGCCTATTTAAATGCAAATTGAACTACAGCATTTACATGTGTCAATTAAAGTCCCTCGAAGGATTTCCTTGAAATAGTAGCATTTGCTATAAGAATTTTTGTTTTAAAGAAAAAGACTCACAATTAAAAGTTGTTCTGAATGTCATGGCAGTTGCTAAAAAAGTAGATCATTGTTAGCTCTGGTAACATTTGACTTAATGGACTGATTAAGTTTCAACATGAAAAACATGATGACTCCTCTGCCTATCCAAGAAAGGTCACACCCATGATTTTGTCCCTGCTTACACCCCATTAGACAGGAGAACCAAGGTGAGCAATGACTCTTTGACACCCACAACACAATCTAAGAATAATAAAAAGCTAATATTTGCTGAGGACCTTCTGCCAATGCCAGGCATTTTTTTCTTCAGATTATATTAGTTGGTCTCTGTAATCACACAGAGAGGGAAGTGGGTAAACATCATTATCGTATTTTACAGTTGAGGAAACTGAGGCTCAGAGAAGTAGCAGCTTACTCTCAGCCTCACAACTGGTAAGTTGTAAATCCAATATTCAAAGCCAGATGTGTGTTATTCCAAAGCCCATAGTTTAAGTCACTCTTCTAAGCTGGCTTACATATAGCCATGTCAGTTAGGCTCTCACCAGTCAGATGCTTTTCCCCTGCCTGCACAAAGGTTAAGGCTCCTTAGACTGCACTTGCAAGATGTGGGTCTTTTTCAAAGGGAAATTTTTGGAAGAAGAAAGAAACAGCAGCCATTGACCCTCCTAAGACATAGCTAACACTACATCATTTGCCTGGCCCATCCTTTGAGCCTGTCCATCTCTTCCCATCAGGGAAGGCTCACTTGTTATTACATCCAGATCGCCGTGACTAGCCATACTGGATATACAAGGAATCATGACAGAAGTCAAGGAAAGAACTTCCCACCAGTACCCACTAATTTCCTCTCCCCGAAAGTTTCCTACAACTGCTCACTAGTCTTAGAAATCCCTTTAACGGATGACCAGGGCTTCACTCCACTATCAGAGAGTGGAACAATAATAGAAAAGATGTGAGATAAAGGAAGTTAATGATCCTAGATGTATACAAAAAATATATCTGACAATAGCACATCTTTTTGCAAAGAAGATTTCATGTGAGGAGAAGAAGATTAACAAATAACACAACAGAACATCTCACAGACCCTAACAGGCATCACAACAGAACCCTACACAATTTCCTTCTGAACTTAGACATAATACTCTCAACATAGCACATTCATAAGAGTTGACACATGTGATTGGACCCAATTTACCCATTCCAGAAATTTTAAAAATGCACTTCTGCATGAAGAAGTGAGTGTCATAGGGCCACTAAAGGTGGCAAAGGCTGTGGAGAGGAGAGGCTGGGACATTCATGACATCTTTGACCAACTTCCCAAGTTTACCTGGAATCTATTTGTCCCCAAAGACTCATAACACCGCTCACAAAGGGCATCATTGGCAGGTATTGTCAAAGTTGGGTGGGGAGGGAAGGAGTAAGCGTTGTCTCCTTTCTGAGTTGTTTCTGTAACCGCCAAGGCTTCTATTACCATTGGAACAAAAACAGTAGGTCAAATGTATTTCATATATTTACCAAAAAGACCGCTGTGGCAGTAAATTACCTGCCCTGGAACCTTGTAGATCAAACTGAAAAGTTACATATAAAAGTTCTAGTTCTGAATAAAATGAAATAAGCTCACTCCATTCGGTCTCTGCCACAGAATGGATATATAAAACCTGGAGAGAATGCATGGAGCAGCTATTTGAGGACTCTGAAAAGTCAATAGTAGCAAGCAGATTGGGAAAGAAGAGCAGAATTTGAAGGACCACCAGCCCAGTAGGGGGACTGGTGCGAGGAGATTTCCATGAATACCTCTCAGCCCAGATACAATCCAGACCAAAAACCAGAAGTGGGCACTAAAGAATAAACAAGTACTTCTCTAGGAAAACCCTTTAGGATTGGCTCAAGGAATGAAATGAGGGACTTCTGATACTCAGAGAGAGTGGGAGGAATCCCCTACTTTCCTTTTTATCTTTTTCAAATTCCACTCTATTACATCCCAATCCCCAGGCAATTCCACATTGGTGGCCGTGGTGGTGGTGGCAGCAGCAGCAGCGACTACAAACGCCTGAAATTCTGTAGAATGGAAATTTTTCTCTGCTATCAGAGGAGCTGTGCTCCCAAGAGAATGGATAAATCTTGTTGAGTTTTTTCTCTCTCTGTCCTCCTGCTATTTGGCCCCAGATGTGGGTGAATTATGAGAATTGTGTGGCAGACTGTGATAACTAAAGCCCCCGACTTCTGGCTAGAAAAACTAAAAGGAGGCCAGAGAACTGTAAAGGACAAAGGAGACTGAAAAAGGAAGGATCTCAGGAAAGAGACCCTGTAGAGCTGTTTACACACTCCTGGACTCACCTCCAAACTACACATACAATATATCATAGACTTTGAGAATTAAACCATGGGATCAGACCACTGTCCAGCTCCCAGACTGACCACTGGGTGGTGCATACATGAGATTGATCCAAACAGTACTTAAGAGCCTTTGAAAACAGAATTGACATTGAAACCAAAACCCACAGAAGACAGATCGGAACTTATAGCCTAAACCCAAATGTGTCAATAACCAACTAAAACAAAAGCATCCACATTCTCCATAAGATTTAAGCAAGACCTAGAGTCCCATAACATTCTTATTTTCCAAAATACAATCCAAAATTATCTGACACATAAAGAATCAGGAAAATCAACTTACATGAGAAAACATAATCAGCAGACACCAACCTCAAGATGACATAGATACTGGAATTATCTGAGAAAGACTTTAAAGTAGCTATTATAAAAGTGCTCCAAGAAATAAGGGCAAACATTCTTTAAAAAGATGGAAAGATAGAAAGTTTCAGCACAGAAATAAAATATAAAAAGAAGAACCTAATAGAAATACAACTAATAAATACAAAAACCAAAATCCTTTATAAAGGAAAACCAAATAGAAATTTTACAACCAATAAATATTAAAAACTAAAATTGAAAACATACTGAATGACCTAAATAGCAAAATGAAAATGACAGAGGAAAAAGTTGATAAACTTGAAGGTAGATCAGTAGAAATTATCTAACCTGCACAATAGAAAGAAGTATTAAAAATATAATGAATAGAGCCTCCAGCACCTATGAGGCAATACCAAAATTTCTAATACTTATGTCACAGAAGTCTCAGAAGGAAAAAAAAAAAAAGATGCACTACTTAAAAAAAAAAAAAAAAAATTTAAAAATGGTGGCTCAGGGGTGCCTGCGAGGCTCAGTTGTTAAGTGGCTGCCTTTGGCTCAGGTCATGATCCTAGGGTCTTGGGGTCAAGCCCTGAGTCATGTTTCCTGCTCGGTGGGGAACCTGCTTCTCCCTTTCCCACTCCCTCTGCTTGTGTTCCCTCTCTCTCTCTCTCTCTGTGTCAAATAAATAAATAAAAATCTTAAAAAAAAAAAAAAAAAACAGTGGCTAACAACTTCCCAAATTTGACAAAAGACATATAATGGAAAAAAAAAAAAGTCACCTCAGATAAGAAAAACTATAAGAATTCATTGCCAAGAGACCCACTCTAAAAGAATTGTTAAAAGAAGTTCTTAGACAAAGGGAAATGATACCAAAACAGGATTTGGAATATTGAGAATGAAGAAAGAACAAGATAAACATAGATAATTCTTCTCTTCTTGAATTCTTTAAAATACATGTGACAGCCAAAAGCAAAAATTATAATAATGTCTGATATGGCAAGTTACGTATGTGTTTTAGAATTCTGAGATCAATTACTAAAAATACACATAAAATACATAGCTAAAGACACAATGTATAAATCTAATAGATGTTCAAATAGCTCAAAAGAAGAAAGGAAAAGGAAATAGACAAGTAAAAATCAGAAGGGAAACACAGAACACAAATAATAAAATGGTACACCCAATCCAAATGCGTCAATAATTATAATAAGTTTAAATGTTCTAAATATACCAATTAAAAGACAGAGATTGCCAGATACATATGAATGGATTTAGAATAAAAAAACATGAGACCATATGCTGTCTATAACGAATTCACCTCAAATACAATGATATAGACAGGATAAAGCAAAAAGATAGAAAGAATATACCATGCAAACACTAAATAAAAGAAAGCTAGCATAGCTGTTTTAACAATAAAGTAAACTTCAGAGCAAAGAAAATTACCAGGGATAAAGAGAGACATTACACAATGATAAAAAGATCAATTCACCAAGAACACATAACAACCACAAATGAGTATCCACCTAATAACACTTCATGCAACAAAAACTGAAAGAATTGAAAGGAGAAATAGAAAAATCCAAAATTATAGTTGGAGACTTCAATTCTACTCTGTCAGTAATCAATAGAACTAGTAGACATAAAATCAGCAAGGAAATAAAAGAAGTGAACAACATCAAACAACTAAATCTAATTGATGTTTATAGAACAGTCCATCCAACAGCCAACTATACATTCCTTTCACATAATTATTGAACATTCACCAAAACAGAGAATATCATGGGTCATAAAACAAACCTTAGTAAATTTCAAAGAACTGAATTATACAAAATATGTTCTCTGACAATATGGAATTAAGCTAGAAATAAATAACAAAGGTAACAGTAAAATCTACAGATACTTGGAAATAAAACAATACACTTCTAAATAATGCATGGGTGAAAGAGGTCTCAAAGGAAATTTTAAAATATTTTCAACTGAATGAAAAAAAATCAAAATCTGTAAGATGAAGCTAAAGCAGTACTTAGAAATTTAAAGAGTTAAAACTCATATTAGAAAAGAAGTCTCTAATTAGTAACCTAAGCCTCCACCTGGAGAAAAATAAATCCAATGTGAGCACAGGGTAGGGGATAATAAACATAAGATCAGTAATCAATGAAATCAAAAACAGAAACAGTAAAGAAAATCAATGACACAAAAAGGTAGCTCTTTTAAAAAGATCAATATAATTGATAAATCTCTAGCAAGTGCAAAAAAGAAAAAAATCAGAGAATTCACAAATTACCAATATCAGTACTGAAATGGGGGATATTACTACAAATTCTGAGAAACTGGAAGAATAATAAGAGACTACAAATAACTCTACACATATACATTCAATAATGTAGATGAAATGAGCACTTCTGCAAAAACCATAAACTACCAAATCTCACTCAAGTTAAAGAGCTAACCTGAAAAATCCTATAACTATTCAAAGAAATTGAATTAATAATTTAAAACCTTCCGAAAGAGAAATCTCCAGGCTCACAGTATTTCACTGATGAATTCTACCAAACAATTAAAGAAGAGATAACAAAATCTGCACAATGTTTTGCATAAAAGAGGAGGAAATACTTCTCAGCTTATTGATGAGGTATTGCCATGATATCAAAACCAGACAAAAATGTTATAAGAAAAGAAAACAATATAACTTAATAAGTATTTTTGCAAAAATGCAAAACATTACAAAATAAAATCCAGCAATATATAAAAAGAGTAATACATCACAACTAATTCAATATGCAAAAATCAATGTAATCATTATGATAACAGTCTAAAGAAAAAACCCCACATGATCCTATTAAACTATGCCCAAAAAATCGCTTGATGTAATTCAGTACTCGTTCATGACAAAAACTCTGCATAAACTGAAATAGAATTTCCTTAACCTGGTAGAAGGTACTGTTATAGGCTGAACTGTGTCCCCTCCAAATTCATATGTTGAAGCCCTGACTATATTTGGAGATAGGGTCTTTTTATAAAAGTGGTTAAATTAAGATGAGGCCATAAGGATGGGCTCTAATCCAATCCTAATAGTGTTCTTAAGAGAAAATTTGGACACAGAGATACCAGAGACATGGGCACAGAGAAAGAGCAGGTGAGAACATAGAATGTCACCGCGTACAAGCCAAGAGGAGAGGCCTCAGAAGAAACCAAATAAGCTGATACCTTGATATCTGTCTTCCATCTTCCAGAACTGTGAGAAATAAATTTCTGTTTCAAGTCTGTGGTACTGGGGCGCCTGGGTGGCTCAGTGGCTTAAGCTGCTAACCTAAACTTGGTTTAGGCTCAGGTCATGATTTCCCAGTTGAGTCACTCTTGGTTTAGGCTCAGCCCAGAGTCTGCTTCAGATTCTCTCTCCCTCTCCCTCCCACTCACTCAAACAAATACATTAAATCTTTAAAAAAATAAAATAAAGTCTGTGGTACTTCGTTACGGCACCCCTAGCCAACTGATACAACGACCTACAAAATAATACAGGCACCTAGAGCTAACATCATAGTTAAGGATGAAAGACTACGTGTTCCCTCACCCCAACCCTCCCCAGATCAAAAACAAGGCAAGAATGTCTGCTCTCTCCCTCTCCTGTGAAGAGGTATATGAAAAGGACAGTTCGGTGATTTATCAAGATAATCCAGTCCATAGGTGTTACCTCATTCCCACACCTCAATGCTCCCCACCAGACCAACTCCAGCACCAACTACACACACATACACACACAAATCATACCCATTGTTTGAATGACTTCATTAACAGTAATTTTCAAGGGCACCTGGATGTCTCAGTCTGTTCAGTGTCTGCCTTCAGCTCAGGTCATGATCCTGGAGTCCCAGGATTGTGCCCCACATCAGGCTCCTCCTCAGCAGGGAGTCTGCTTTTCCCTCTCCCTCTGCTCCTCACCTCCTTTCATGGGCTCTCTCTCTCTCTCTCTCTCAAATAAATAAAATCTTTTAAAAAAAAAAACAAGACTAATTTTCATCCAAATTATCAAAATGTTTGCCTCAATTCACTGTGAATGTACAGAGGCGGTCTTAGGCATAAGGAGAAAAGGGAGCAGGGAATCAAATTAACAGCAAGATTATGAGGTCTGTGCAAAGGAAAATTCAAAAAAATTTTCAGTGTGCCCGTATACGAAAATTGTAACCCTCACATCCCTGGTCAACATGTGGAGGATCAGGTTATATTTGCTAGAGCTTTCTCACATCGTTACTCTCCCATCATGCAATATTTATATCTTAATTAAAGAGGAATAAATGATGATTATTTAAAAAGACTAAAGTTTCTTAGAAACCTCAGTGGATGGCAGTCACTTGAAGGTGTATTTTTCTCCCCCCATATAAGGCATCTGAGCAGCGTAGAACTGTAACTACCAAGGCCACTTCATGCCTACTCTTGCAGGAGAAGGGTTTCATGCAAAATGAAAAAATTGCGACTGGAGGCATTATATGTAGGCTACTTAATCTATGACAGAGGAGGTCTATGTGCCTTTGTTGCCCTAGATGGACAAGGGAAAAGGAAGTTTAAAGGAAATAAAGATTATGTTCTAAGGTTGTGTTTTTCTCCTGAGGCTCTTTAAACAATGCCTTTATCTGCTCCTCATTTTCCAATTGTCTTCTCTGGCAATATGGCAATAATTCACCAGTATTATGTGCTGTCACTTCTGTATTAGTAAACACCAGGACTTGCTTAGTAATTACAGACTAACCTCGTAATGAAATGCAGTGAACAGTTCTAATTAAATTTTAATGTTGCTTCACAACTATTCTACTTTAAAATGAGAATTTTCCAGCCATGTATCCTAATAAGTTATCAGAATGCATTATCCCCCAAAACTGTACAAACGAGTAGGTAAACATACAATATTGCCACCAGCGGGCATGCGTGTGGGGACATTTGTAATCAAAATTAATATACTTCATTGAAAATTATTAAAATATAAAAGCACATCAAAATGCTGTCAAACTGCAGGGCAGGATAAGCAGGAAAAATGGCAAATTATTTTCCAATACGGGAGTTAAAGCTGTCTTCTTCTGAACGTGGGACTGATACATGTTAAACTAAGAACATCCATACCTTCTTATAAAATCACAAAGCTAAAAGAAAACTGACCATGCGATCTAGGAAACAAGGCCTTCCAATTACTTTATTCTTTAAAAATCTGCTGTGTTCTATGGCTCAACTACCTTCATCTGTACAAAGCATTTTTGAGCATTTATGTAAGTGAGTCCCTTTGATGCTGACCTTGTGAACATGTTGATACAGTGGAAATCTGCTACTCATTTCTGCTTCATATCACAGAAATACAATATTAATATACACAATCCTCCCTCCTCCCTTTACGTTGCCAGAATAAAGAGGTCCAATCTATTACAACGTTTTGGGAAAAGACCTATCCCCTAACTCGCCCATCATGCTTGCCACACTCTGCTAGAGCTCCTCCCCCTGTTTCTATCAAACAGTTTTGATCACTTCTTCTACTTATAAGGCCTAATTAATGCCTTTTGAGCATAAAATCTTAAAGTACAATCATGTTGAACCCAGTGAGGGTTTTGTCTATAGAATTCTGCAAAATGTGCTCCTGTTTTGTATTTCCTGTTAGCTCACTCTTTTCTCCAAGATGCAGAGGTAACCTAAGTATTGGCATTGACAAACGTGAAACTTTTATTTGTCTTTGAAGATTGATTTTATTTATTTATTTATTTGTTTGTTTGTTTGTTAGAGAGGGAAAGAGAGCACAAGCAGAGAGAGAGGCAGGCAGAGGGAGAGGGAGAAGCAGGCTCCCCACTGAGCAGGGAGCCCAATGCAGGACTCCATCCCAGGACTCTGGGTTAATGACCTGAGCTGAAGACAGGCACTTAACCGACTGAGCCACTCAGGCATCCCAGTGTGAAGCTTTATTCCCATTACCCGAGCTGTTGTGTTATTAGGCATATGTGCTCACTTCACTGACCCTGAGTCTTGGCTTTCTCCCTCCACAAAGTTGCATACCCCACCTCACTTACAGTAGGAGTTGCTGGTGCTGCTACTGATGGAGATGCCTGTTTATAGGTGACTATGACAAGATGTATTAGGATGTTTTCTCCCCTGCTTACACCAAAGAAGCAGAAGAGATGGCATCTCTTAGTTTTTCTGGCATTCTCCTTGGCCAAGGTTATATATGGACCCAAGCTAAAAGCTGTGGGAGCTTCTGCTAAACAGACTCCACCACCCAAGAGGAGAGAAAGGAAAGGGGAAAAGCAAGCCCTGACTGACATTTCTGAGTCACTGGCCATCCAGGTCAGGGTGGCCTGAGGGTGGGTAGGGTGTCCTGCACTGAGATGCTTCAAAGCCTTATTAATACCTGAGTCCCAGGGTGCCTGGGTGGCTCATTCAGTTAAGCATCTGACTCAATTTCATCTCAGGTCATGATCTCAGGGTGGTGAGACCCAGCCCCACAGTGGCTCTGTGTGGAACATAGAGCCTGCTTAAGATTCTCTCTCTTCGGGGCGCCTGGGTGGCTTAGTGGGTTAAGCCTCTGCCTTCGGCTCAGGTCATGATCTCGGGGTCTTGGGATCAAGTCCCGCATTGGGCTCTCTGCTCAGCAGGGTGCCTGCTTCCTCCTCTCTCTCTGCCTACTTGTGATCTCTGTCTAATAAATAAATAAATAAATCTTTAAAAAAAAAAAGATTCTCTTCCTCTTCTCCTCCCCTCCCCAACTCATGTGATTGAGCTCTCTCTTTCTCTCTCTCTCTCTCTCTCAAAGAAAGAAAGAAAGAAAGAAAAAAGAAAAACAAAAAGACCTTGGGTCCCTGTGAAGCCCTGCTATACCCATGTTTACCAGATTTGGATAGAAATGGGGTTGATGGGTTTCATCATTTATAAAATCAGGAGAGCTGATAAGAAAGATGAAACTTTGAAAGCTTTGAGCCTTGCACCTGGTCATGGTCAGCGTTAACCAGGTTTAATTGGATGTACACATCAGAGGGCATATCAGTCTGTCTGTAAAATTCAGCAAGCTTGATTAGATGGGAACGTGGAGCATCGCTGTACACTTGTAGATGTATTGTTCCCTCTGTGGCATAAATACATGTGCCTGTGAAGTGCATCGCACACACACACAAAATACTACTGCCCCATTAATGCTCTCTTTCCTGGCTACCATAATCACAATGCCATTCTTCTTGAAAAAAAACTTCAGGACATCCTTGCCTCTTACCCCTCCCTCAGTCCCCATATCCACCCTTTCCTTTACATTTCCATTGTCACTTCTCTAGTTCATGCCTTCATCACCTCTCACCTGGACATTCATTCAGTGTTTATTAAAGCACTGACTCTATGCTGGGCAGGGTGTAGAATACAGACCTGCGTAATACTGAAAATACTCCAAATAATTATGATCTGGTAGTAGAGTAGGGAAATACAGACATTTAGACAGTAATTAGAATACAAGTCCAAATAAAAGAGAATCGAATATATAGGAAAGTTTCACATATATGATTCAACAGAAAAGATATATAGGAAGGTTTCATGGAGCCATTGTTCCTTGAGGCGAAATTTGAACAACGAATAAAAAGAAGAAAAAAAATACATTTCTGTCTGAGAAAACAGCATAAGCAAATGCTAGGGATTAGGAAGTATGTCATGTGGGGAGAACAATGGGTCGCCTAGTGGGACTGGAGAATGGGGTGGGAAGGACAGAGCAGCAGCTAAAGATGGCAGCACGAGGAGTCGAGGAGTCAGGGGAAAGTCTTTTAAAAGGCAAGAGCACCAGGTCAGGCAGCTCTCCTTCAAATCCTGCCTCCACTCCTAAAGGTCATGTGGCTATGAACAAATTATTTATCCTCCCCAAGACTCAGTGTTCTCATTTGTAAGATATAGACAACGAACTATCTACTTCATACAGTTCTCGTGCACATTAAATGAAATAATATATGTAGGGACTTTGCATGGTCTAGAACATAACAGGCACTTGTTGTTATCACAGGAGACTATTATGGACTGAATATGTGTAAGCCCTGAAGATTCAGACATTAAAGGTCTAACACGCAATGTGGCAATGTTGGGAGATGGGCTTCTAAGGAAGGTTAAATGAAGTCGAAAGTATGGGTCGCTGATCGATTGGATGAGAGTCCTTATGAGAGAAAGCACAGAAGACCTTGTCCACTCCCCTGCATCAGGGAAAGGCTGTGTGTCCTTGAAGACTGATGGGAAGACCCTCTTCATCGACTTCCTGCATTCTGTCCCTGCCCTTCTCCATCCACTCATGACAACCACTCTAAGACTAATACCCCCAGCACTGCTTGGATGAGCTGCTCCAAAATCTGACCTGTGGAATAAAGCCTAAATCTCTTAGTTTGGTATTCAAGATCCTCTGAAACCTGGATCAGCCCCCCACTTCCTGGCCTACTACTTTCCTTACCTGGGAAGATCAGACCCTGGGCAGTGCCACATTTGTGCCTTTGTTGAAGCTGTTCTTCCAACAAGAATACCCTTTTCCATTGTTCTCAGACAAAAAAATCCAATCCACCCTTAGAGGCCAGGGCCAATATCAGTCCCCCAGGAGAGCTTCCCTCCTCTGAACCCCTGTTGTTCATACATCTCTTATATCAGTGACCAACCTCATATTCCAATCCATGTTTGTTTATATCTCCTCCACCACACTTTAATGACCTGAAGTGAATTTTTGTGGTCTTCACAGATAGAAATTTAAAGAGAGCACGGGGGAAATCACTAAGCCAGGAGACAGCAAAGCTATGTTTTCAGAACAGAAGGGGAGAGACAGCCTGGAGGAGAAAGGGATTTTGGAGAAGAGACTTGCTCAAGGGGCAGCTAGAGTCACTTGATGTGGGTGTGCGTTGTGAGCAGGACAGGCAATCCCCTCCTTCCCTGTAGAGAGTCTCCACCACTGGTTACTCTCCCATGCGGGGGAACTCTCCACCGGGCGGGGTGAGACCCTGCATGGGAAAGAGGCTTACTGGGTGGCAATAATCATAATCAAAAGTAGCATCTGTGGACAATGCAGCTGGTGCTGTATAGCATAAGTTTTCAGCATTACATACTATGTTCTTTTTTTGGCACTGAAACACATGGCTTTCTGTTGCTACAAAGTTACTTCAGTGTTTTTCTTTAATCCAAAATCTCATTCTGTGATTAATCCAGAAAACTATATGCTGCCTTAAAATAATGACTCTGGGGGCACCTGGGTGTCTCAGTCCGTTAAGCATCTGCCTTCAGCTCAGGTCCTGATTCCGGTGCTGGGATTGAGCCCCTGTCAGGGTCCCTGATCAGCAGGGAGTCTGCTTCTCTCTCTGCCTCTGCCCCTCCAGGCTCTCCCCTCCCACCTCCACCCCTCATGCTTGTGCACACTCTCTGTCTCTCTCTCAAATTAATAAATAAAATATTTTTAAAAACAAATAAATAATGATTCCAATCGGGAAGCATTCATTTATAAAGTTTTCTAACTATGTACCTCCCCTCCTTAACACCCACAGTCAATTATCTAACTGTTGTTTTAATTCCCATGTTCTGGCTTATAATGAAGGCAAGCAACTTTTGTTATATCACTAGTCATTTATATTTGCCCCAGCAGTCTGTCAAAGTCATAGGGACAACTGGCAGAGAGCCTGGGAGGGGCACTTGGGGAAGGCAGCACAAGCAGGGAGGTGTCCACCCCTCCCCCCAACACTCCCACACCCTTCCCCCCACCACCCTCCCAACACCGCCCACCCCATTCCCCACTCCTCCCGCACCAAGGCTTGGGGCCTAGCTGCCTACTTCCTCCTCCCCATTCCTCTCCTCCATACCTTCAGGGCCAGCCCCCAGCTCTCCTAGGATATTTTACTTCAACTAAATCTTCCCCCATAGTTCAACCTGGAGTTACTTAAGCCAGGACAAAAGATCAACGGTCAAATTCTGCCCTGCTCACAGGTGAAACAGTATCTGAGGACACGGTTTGTTTTGTTAATGTAACACAGAGATTTCTGGTTACCAGACATAAATACACAAATTACCAGTATTATCAATTTGCTTTGATGTTTGGGGCTACTAGCCAGACCCTTTGCTGAGAACTTTACCTTCATTCTTTGTTTTAGTCCTCATAGGTGAAGATACGGAGTAGTTACTGTCTCATTTATGACAGGAAAAGGTGAGAAGTTGGGTCTCTAGCTGCCCCACAACACTGAGAGCTCTATTTTAATTTTGCTACGAGAAAAGTAAATTTCGCTGTTTGCCTTCGGCTGGCTTAAGTAAGAAGGGGAGAGTCCCACTGCTTATTTAATCAGTATATCACTGATTTAAAGGAAACTTAGAGACCTTTGGCAGAAACAAAGCCCAGTTCCTAGGGATTCAGGTAGGACAGCAAGGCTGGCACTGTGGACCTGATGCAGGAGCACTGAGAGCAGATGGCTTGTATCACATCTCACACCTGCCTACAGAAGGCAATCTTTCTTCCAAGGCCAAGCTCCAGAGTCTAAACTTGGCATCTGTTTCATTAAAATGTTAAAATTAAATAAAACTGTTGCACCTAATACAATCCATTTCTTGTTTTCTAAATCTTGATTTTTTATAGCAAAAGCAAACAAAGTGTGCACTCACCGTTGCTGTGCACACCTGCAACTTTCCATCTCAAAATCTCCCAGACCTCTGCCTGAAGGCTTTCTCTCACTGTAGGAATGAGCTCACCACTACATAAGGCAGGCCAGAGCTGGGGAAGTGGGCCAACAGCTGCTCCAGGCAAATAAGAGATGGGGGGGTGGGGCCACAACCCAGTTCCTCAGGCCTCTGGGGCACCATCTTGGACTGTGTGCTCTACACAGCCTTCTGGGGCCTGCAGGGGGACTTGGCCTCAGTTGTCCCCAGCAGTTCCAGATTGGTATCCTTCCATTCTCTCTCACATCCTCTCTCCCAGTTGAGGCTTCCTGGGATCACCTCCCAAATAAACTACTGGTGCCCGTATGCATCTGGGGAAGCCCAAACCAAGATAATGCCCATGTCCTAGTCAGCTCAGACTACCATAACAAAGTATCACAGACTGGGTGCCTTAAACAACACAAATGTATCTTCTTACCTTTCTGGAGACTAAAAGTCTGAGATCGGTGTGGGCAGTATTGGTTTCTTCTGATGCCTCTTTCCTTGGCTTATAGATGGCTGTCTTCTCCTGGTGTCTTCATGTGGTCTTTCTTCTGTGGGTGACTGTCCTAATCTCCTCTTCTTAAAGGATATCAGTCTCCCTGGATTAGGCCTGCTCAATGACCTCATTTAACTTAACTACCTCTTTACAGGCCTTATCTCCCATACTGGGGGTTAGGGCTTCAACATATGAATGAAAGAGGGGGTGGTAAGATACAATTCAGCCCATAACAGCCCATTATTACCAAGCCAAAAAAATGAGTAAATGTATGAAGTCAAAACGTGTGAGCTCCTCTCATCCAAACTCCAAACTCCTCCAAAGGAAAAAGAAAGAGAGAAAACAAAACAAAACAAAAAACCCTATTGTGTATGTCTTCCAGGGTTGTTTTCTACGTGTAGTAGAAATGATGTTACAACGACAAACTGAAATATAAAGAAAACATCAATTTCCTTATTTTCTTTAATTCAATTTAAATAAGAACCCCTGCGCTAGTAAATGTAATCTCAATCGATCCTAGACCCTTTGCCTTAGGTTGCCCAAGAATCATAAGGACTTGTAAGATTCTAAGAAAACATGAAAGGCCTTACCCTCAGACCATTGTGCTCATTTGTTTATATCTCCATGGCCAGGTGCTCGAAGATAGACAGCTTCCCTGCTAGACTTGGGGCCTAAATTCTAGAGTCCTAAGTACTCAAGATCCAGTCTTGCTATGTATCCAGCCTTTGCCCTCTGAGGTCCTACCATCTCCCCAAGCCATAGGTCCCCATGTTCAGGAGGCAATAGGGAGAGAACAGCAATTAAGAGCATGAATGGGATAGACCACGGGGGCTTCAGTCCTGGCTCTATACTGGGACAAGACACTTCACCTCCCCGTGGTTCAGTTTCCTCATTTGAAAAGTTTTGAATAAACAAAAGAGTCTCTGTTTCATGACATATATTCGTATGCACTCATTTAAACATTACAATAAGCCTTATCATATGCTTCAGATGAGAAAAACAAAGTCTTTATCTAAGGTCATGCAGCTAGGAAGTGACAGAGCTCGGATCCATACCCAGCTCTCTGACAAGTGGAACCAGCCTCATGGAGCCAATAAAAATCAGGAGGTTGATCTAAAAGTTGTTAAATATCTCTAGGAAACAGTATGGAGGTTCCTCAAAAAGTTGGAAATAGAGCTACCCTACAACCCAGCAATCGCACTACTAGGCAATTACCCCAAAGATACAAATGTAGTGATCCAAAGGGGCACGTGCACCTGAATGTTTATAGCAGCAATGTCCACAATAGCCAAACTATGGAAGAAGCCCAGATATCCATTGAGAGATGAATGGATAAAGATGTGGTATACATATACACAATAGAATACTACTCAGCCATCAAAAGAAAAATGAAATCTTGACATTTGCAATGATGTGAATGGAACTAGAGGGTATTATGCTAAGCACAGTAAGTCAATCAGAGAAAGACAATTATCATATGATCTCACTCATAGGTGGAATTTAAGAAACAATGCAGAGGATGACAGAGGAAGAGAAGGAAAAAAAAAACAAGATGAAATCAGGAAAGGAGACAAACCATAAGAGACTCTTTATCATAGGAAACAAACTGAGGGTTGCTGGAGGGGAGTGGGGTGGAGGGATGGAGTAACTCGGTGATGGACATTAAGGTGGGCATGTGTTGTAATGAGCATTAGGTATTATATAAGACTGATGAATCACTGAACTCTACCTCTAAAACTAATAATACATTATATGTTAATCAATTGAATTTAGATAAAAAATAAAAAGTAAGGATATAAAAAAGTAAGGATTTAGTTTTTTATAATAAAAAACTCAAGGAGTTTCTTTGATAAGAATTTAACAAATAATACAAATTTAATTGTTTAAAAAGTTGTTAAATATATTCTTTCCATTTTTGGTCTAATAAAGAACATATGTTTATGTTGACTTGGCCCAACTAGGGGACAAGACAAGCCCAGTAGTTTGTGACGAGATATTCATTCTGAATCTGCAGGCTGGATGTTGTTTTAGCTTCCAGGGACACACTTATGTTCTCATGGCTAAAGCAGCCATCGGCATTAAGAGATTTGTCTGTGATCAGGAACTTAACCTGGAATTTAACCCGGGCCTCTTAATTCCGAATCTTTCTACTACATCGTAGGGCGACCAGTGCATCTCAATGGAGCCTATGACTGTCCTAGTTTTAACCTTGTAAGTCCTATCTCGTAGGACACCCCTCATTCCTGGGCACACGGGGATGGTTGATTCTATTGCTTCAAACTATGTATCTAATCTGATAGAGGATTTCTTTACCCAGTCTTGTGTCTCTAAGGTTTTCCAGTGTTTTTGATGGATCTGTCCTGTATTTTTAAGCTCCCAGTGAATATCTCATACGTATGCCACTGACTTACCCAACAAGTTTTTTGTTGAATGTTTTAGGGTTAAGGAGAGCAGCAGAGTGATATTATATAATCTCTGCCTTCAAGGAATTTCTGAGCTACTGAAAGAGAAAAGTCTTTATATATACATGAAAAGATACTAAAATGAATCTTCTGTAAAGCAATACATTTGATGTGCCGAATAATTGGCATAGAAAATAAACAGCAATAACCTTGATTATCATTATTTTACCTGTCTTTCCCATTACACTGCGGGCCTTGAGAATAGATTATTTTGTAACCTCAGCACCTGCTTATAAGAGACATCTAATTTTTAACAAACCTCCCAGATGATTCTGTTGTACCCTGAGAGATGAGAATCACTACCATATGTCAGCAACAGACCAGAAAAGAAATATCTAGCTATAAATTCAATTGGATCAGCCTGACAGTTCCACCCAAAATAGCTCAGGAGTGAAGGAAATCCTAACCTTTTACAGTACAGGCAAAAGCAAGGACCTTTCAAAGAGACTTTTCCCAGCAAAAGCTCAGCATAACCACAGCGTCAGTGAGGCTGAGAGAAGATGGCAGTGGGCATTCAGCAAACGACGTTGTGTGGCACAGGACTGAGCTAATTATCCTCTCTGTGACGTGTTGTCATTGTTGGTCCATGCAAGGTCCTGCTCTTGTTGTATTTTATGTATTTATTCTTTCAGTCTCATTCCTCATTCTCACACACATGCCCTCAGGTTTTCTTCCTCCCTCAGCGCTATGTTTTTAAGTTATCTGTGTAACTGTGTGCAACTGGTCAGATGCTTCTGATGACTGCACGGGATTCCACAAGTTGCACCCTTGACATGTGATTAGCCGTTCTCCAGGGGTGCGCATCTGGATGACGCCCTCGTCCCCACTCCCACAAATAACGCTGTGATGAGCATGTCTGAATGCAACCACCTCAAAGACCTCCATGAGAACTCCCTGGGACACAGAGCCAAGAGTGGAACTTCTGGTCGTAATGTATGTAGATTTCTAATTTGGTCAAGAACTGCCGTTATTTCTCCCTAGAAGAGCTGTAGCAATCTATACCCCATACCCCCTCCAGTGATGTATGATGGTACCTATTCTCCCACAGGCTGTACTTTCCACTCTTTTGATGCTTGCCAAAGTGCTAAGTGCAAAATGACTTTCCTTTTATTATATTTTATTTTTAGTATTTATTATTTTATTATTTTTATTATTTTTATTTTATTTTATTTCTTTTATTTTGCACTTACTAATTACTAATTACTAATGATTTGGAGCATATGTTTATATATCTGATATAGTCATTTGCTTCCTTCTGTGAATTGCTACTTCTTTTCCCTTTGCATTTTTTTCTACTAGAGTATCATTTGCAGGAGTTCCTTGTAGTTTAACACTGCAAATATTTTCTCCCAGTTTATCATCTGTTTACTTTGTCCACATTTTCTTCACTGGACAGAAATCCTTAATTTTTTTTTAAGATTTTATTTAATTATTTGACAGAGAGAGAGAGAGATCACAGATAGGCAGAGAGGCAGGCAGAGGGGAAGGGAGAAGCAGGCTCCCTGCTGAGCAGAGAGCCCATATGGGGCTCAATCCCAGGACCCTAAGATCATGACCTGAGCCGAAGGCAGAGGCTTAACCCATTGAGCCACCCAGGCACCCCAGAAATCCTTAATTTTTATATAATCAATCTTCTCTCTCTCCCTCTCTCTCCCCCCTACCCTCTGTTTTTGTTTTTGCTTTGGAGATTTATTTAAGAAGTCCCATTCCCTGTGGACTCAAATCTCCAGCATTATCTTAGTTTAATTTTATAGCTTTATCTTTCACATTTAGTTATTTTATATACCTGCAGTCTCCTTCTGAACATGATACTTGGTAGGGACACAGTTTTCTTTTTCTCCACATAGTGAGTTGTTTTTCCAGTACCCTCTCTCTTTTTCCCATTGATTTCTGGGGCCATTTGATCATACATTAAATTCTCATGCATACAAAGTCTGTTTCTAAATTCTCTGTTCCATTCCATTGATCTATTTATTCTTACACCAGTATCACATATATTTTTCTTGCTATGGCTTTGTAGTCTGTCTTAATATCTGAATGGATAACTCTTCTCTTTGTTCTTCCTTTTCAAAATTAAGATATTGGCAATAATAGGGAAATTTCTTCCCTATTAATTTTGGAGTAAAGTTATTGAGTATTTAAAAATATTCAGATTGATTCTGGATTGGAGTTACATTTTGTAATTATTTTAAACAATTGTTTCATCAATTTAATAATTGATGTAAACTAATTTAGGGGTAACAACATTTTAATAAAATTTAGTCATCCAGGCTAAAAAAAAAAAAAAAAAAAAAGAATCACTACCCTAGACAATAGGGAGGGATTGAGGGATCTGGGACAAGAAAGTGGCATGACAGAGGTGTTTGATGAAGATTCATCTACTAGGGGGCAAAAGGGAGATCAACAGAACAGAACAAATGAGGTCAACAGGACAAAACAAAATTGCTACATTCTTCCATGCATGAGATAATAAAAACCACAAACATTAGGAATAGTACAAAGGGCATAGAAGGGGTGGGCATGGAATGCACTGAGCAGGAGGAATCCCCAAACTTGGTGCCTGAGTGCTTGTTGGAGAAGAAGCGGGGAGGGAGAAATAACTCCCATGTCTCTAACCCAAGGAACTAGAAGAACAGCAGCAGTAACCACTAACACGTCTCAGTCACTGTAGCCTGGCTGCTTCCACAACCATGCCCAGTCACCTTCTTTCATATGTCTTTCTTTACAAAAGGTAGAAACCAGAAATGGTCATTACTAGAAATGTTAGGGCACGTGGGTGGTTCAGTCGGTTAAGCATCTGCCTTAAGCTTGGATCATGATCTCAGGGTCCTGGGATTGAGTCCCACAGTGGGCTCTCTGCTCAGTGGGGAGCCTGCTTCTCCCTCTCCCTCTGCCCCCCACCCGCTCATGCTCTCTCTCACTCTCCTTCTCTCTTGCTCTCTCAAATTAATAAATAGAATCTTTAAAAAAAAGTAAGAAAGAAAGAAAGAACTGTCAAGTCTGAAGCATAGAATATAAAGGATACTATTTAGAATAAGGAGTCATTGGCATTGAAATAAGATTTGATTTAGAAGCTACAGAAGTTCCACATTCTCCTCTTCAATCTATAAAATGAGTTGAACAGAAGCAGCTACGTAGCAATTCTAGTTTAGCCCAAATAATGATGTTTGGAGAGAATGCCCTTGACTATCCAAAGACTGGCTCCCTTAGTGTGGCATCTGAGTGCTGGTTGATGAGTGCATAGTTGAAAGGAATGCTGCGAGGTGGGGTCCGGGGCTGTTCTTAACTTCTCACTGCCAGGCAAGATCGTTGGCTGTACACAGCAATTCCCCAGTGTAGGCCAGCGCAGAACATGACCTCAATCTTCCAGCTAGCTGCCAGTTTGCAGGCTGTGCTGACCCAGCAAAATTACCTGGAAACTGGAGGAGGGCTTCCAGGGCCACTGACTATGTCCTGTCACCTTCAACATCAGGGCAGCATGTCCTTAGAAAGAGAATGAATGTTTTTTACCTTCCTACCACTGAGGCTCAGAGGAAAAGGGCAGATATTCCTGAGGACCAAAGTGGGAGAAGGTAGGGGATTAGGTGACATTCATTCCAAAAAATAAAGAGAAAGGTAATAAGAGATTGCATTTGTTGACCACTGGCCCTGTGCTGAGTGAGTGACTTTCTTCTACGCATTATCTTACTCAAAGCTAGCTAATCTCTGTCTGGTCTGCTTCTATTTTAACAGAATCACAAAGTGTCTAAAGAAAATTGTTAATCACCGAAGGTACCTTGGCACTTGTCAATTTGTGCTTTGTTTTTATTTTTGTTTTCCATCTTTTCTCAAAGGCCTAACAGGTCAGCTGGAACAATCTACTGATGCCTGTGACACTGCGATAATTCTTGTGCAAGGCTGACAAGGAGGACAATAGATCAGCCCTGCAGAAGACAGACTGGCCTGCCTGGAGAACAGAGTGGTCACATGTATGAAATAGATACATCTATGAACTGTCAATCACCAACGTTGAAAGATTCATATTTACAGAGTCCTAGAAATGGAGCTGACTTCATCCCTACTGATCCTTCTAAATGTTCTGCTGCATTGAAAAAAGACTGAAGAAGGGAACGAGGTCTATTATACAATCCAGGTATTGGTCAGAATGTTTTGTCCTTTCCTTGGTGATGAGCTCCAATTAGCCCAAATCTGATCTGGACATGCTGATCTTCATCACAAATTACAGATAACATGGGAACAATTTCACTGCCGTTAAATGCTTAAATGATGTGACAATCACTTAAGCAACTAGAGTATACATATTAAAGCTTTAATTTACCATCCTTTTGCCAAAGCATTTCCGTTAGAATTTAATTTAACATTTCTCTGGACTCACACTCCAAGTCCAATCATCACAGTTAATCCCAGTCTCCCTAATCAAGGACGCATGTCTTCACTTATTCTCCCTAAAAGTAATGGGGATAATAAGTAGACGAATGTCATTACTGTTCATGACTGTGGTCAGTGGCTCTCAGGTTCTCGGTCTGGGACCATTGCCCTCTGGGAGACTATTTGAAAGTTAAACAACCCTATGTTTAACTGCAAACAACAACAATAAGAAAGAGAAGATTTTATTAAGAGATGATGATGAGACAGGCTGAATCACTATTGGAGTCAGGAGTCCAAGGCCCCTCATGCCTCATGACTGGCAGCTGAAAAGGGCTCCCTCTGCCAAGCCCATTGGCCAGAGGTCAAGGGGTCACATTCATGGCACACTGCCTTAGAGAAGTGGCTTGCCCAGCATTAGTGGCTAACTTCAGGCGGACTGGAATAACACTTGCACATGCGATCTGATCTAGTATCTGAAAGTACACAGACAGGAAAGTAGTCAGCAAGTCCTCTCACAAGTCTGCAAAAGTTGGGTGTTCAGGGTTTTTCTTGTCCCAAACAAGAATGAAGAAGAGAATTCCTTCCTAGACATCAAACTCCTTGAGGATAAAGATATAATGGAATATCGGCACACAGTAAAAGATTAATAAATGGATGTTGGAACTGAAACTAACTTATATGTCCTATGATGGAATGTGTATAACTATTTGACAAAGTAAGTACTCTTGTCCCCATTTTACTATGAAGAAACTGAGAAAGGTAAGTTTGATAACTTGTTAAAAAGGAATAAAGCCAGGACTCAAACTCAGATCTTTCTGGCTACAAAGTTAATGTTCCTTCCATTACATCAGGCTGCTGCATACCACCTGCCTTGCTAAATTAAGAACCCTCCTGAATCTTTTCAAATTATAAAATTTACAAGACTGTTCTATAAATGTAAAACCCCTTCCATCCCATCATCTTATTCCCTGTAGATGATCACATTCATTCTTTTATTAAATATGTAGAGGTGATTCCTCATTAACGTCACTTCTTTGTCTCTTACCCATCCTCCCTTCCCTCACTAGAGTCACACCTAGAGAAGGGACCCTCCAGTTCCGGGTAACAAACTTCCATGCTAGAACCACGATCCAATCTGTTCATAACCTCGTGGAGAAGCATCCACTCCTGGGAAAAGCTGCTGTGACTCAAAGCCTAGACTTGCCATATTTTGGCAGCTGCATCCATCTTAGGGTGGACCTGGTCCCTCTGATTCCTGCTGAGATCCCTAGGAATACTCAGAGCTGTAAAAAAATCATCACTAGTGTTCAGATTGGCAGCTCCAAAGAGTTCACGATTGAGGCGCCTGGGTGGCTCAGTGGGTTAAAGCCTCTGCCTTTGGCTCAGGACATGATCCGGGATCAAGCCCCCGCTCTCTGCTCAGCGAGGAGCCTGCTTCCTTCTCTCTCTCTCTCTGCCTGCCTCTCTGCCTACTTGTGATCTCTATCTGTCAAATAAATAAATAAAATCTTTTAAAAACAATGAAATGAAATAAAATAAAATAAAAATAACTGGAGTGAATTCAAGTGGTCTTAAAACTTTTGAGGGGCTTAGGGCTCCGCGTTCAGTACAGTGTCAGCACAGGACCCAATGGAAGTGGGAAGGCTAGAACTGTCACACTACCCTTATGATGCTGAAAATCCAGTTTGAATTATCTTCTCACCAGAGTGACTACAGTGTGGACTCTGGGTATTTTTAACACATGCTGCTGCTAAGCCACATGTTCCCCACCATAAGCTCCTGCAACTGTGTCTCTTGGTCCTAAGTACAAGACTATTAAGTTACTAATACTAAATTTCTCTTACTGGTTTTGTCTGTCACCTCTGGCTGTCAAAATCATTTCTGGGTTCTGATTCTGTTTTCTGGTATTGGAAAATGCCTCCCATATTTGAGAAAATTGTCCTCTCTACTTATCCAAGTCACTGATCAAATATATATAGATATGGAATATATGTATCCATATATATAGAACAAGAGCAGACCATGGGGAGAACGCACCACTAAAAACCATAATTTCATTAATCCATTTGGCTGTAATCAATCAACAAGAAATTGATCCCCTTAATTGTTCTTAATTCTAGACAATCCAAGATTCTGTGGGAGAACATGACAAATGCTGTGCTGAATTCTCAATATGCTAAAAGCATATTCCTGTTTTCTCCAATAATCTGTAACAATCCACTCATTCACAGCACTGAGCTGGAACAAGACAATCAAATCCCTGAATTCAGGGAATTTAGTCAGTGAACAACAGAGTTCACAGTTAGTTATCAGATGATAATTATAAGGCCAAAATTTTAGTAATTAAATTTTATGGTGTCTAAGATTTCCTTCAAAATAATCAGAGGATGGTATATAGTTCAAACAAGCCTGAAATTGAGTCAATTGTTAAAATTCAGTGATATAAACACAGGGATCCGTTATACTATTCTCTCAACCTTTTTCTAAGTTTGAATTTTCATTAATATTTTTAAATTGTAATTATGATAAATACCGTGGGAAACTATGAAATATTAAGAAAATTTATAACAGTGAGGACCTATTTCTAATCTGATAAGGCAGACAAAGTTTCTCTGAAGTAGTGACTTTTAAATTTAAATTTGAAGAATAAGTAGAAATTATCTAAATTGGATGGGAGAGGAAAAAAACCTTCCAAATAGAGAGAACATCATGTGAAAGCATCTTAATGCGAGAAAGAACAGAGAATGTTCAAGGAGCTGAAAGAAACCTCAAGTGGCTACAGTACACAGAGTAAAGAGAGTTGCTTGATTTAAAATGAAGTGGTCAAGGGGCGCCTGGGTGGCTCAGTGGGTTAAAGCCTCTGCCTTCGGCTCAGGTCATGATCTCAGGGTCCTGGGATCGAGCCCCACATCGGGCTCTCTGCTGAGCAGGGAGCCTGTTTCCTCCTCTCTCTCTCTCTCTGCCTGCCTCTCTGCCTGCTTGTGATTTCTCTCTCTGTGTGTCAAATAAATAAAATCTTTAAAAAGAAAAAATGAAGTGGTCAAGTAAACAGATGCCAGGCCATGAAGATCATTTGAAGATTTTTTTTAACCCTAAGAACAATGAAAACTTACTGAACAGTTCTAGAACAAGGAGTGAGTAACATGACTATATGGACACTTCTAGAAGATCAATGTATGCATATATATGCTACCACTTATCTAATAGATGAACCTAGAAATCTTATCTATATTTGCACACATACATGCATATATATGTATATATGTCAGTATACATATTATTTCAAAGCTAAGTATATATAATACATATTTATTTTTTAATGGGAGAATAAATTTTTAAAAATGGTTATCTACATGGGGAGGGAGAGAACAGGGTGATGGAGGAAACAAGTTTAAAACCTAAGACTTTTTAGGGACACCAGGGTGGCTCAGTGGGTTAAGCCTCTGCCTTTGGCTCAGGTCATGATCCCAGGGTCCTGGGATCGAGCCCCACCTCAGGCTCTCTATTCAGCAGGGAGGGTGTCGGCTTCCCCCTCTCTCTCTTCCTGCCTCTCTGCCTACTTGTGATCTCTCTCTCTCTCTGTGTCAAATAAATAAATAAAATCTTAAAAAGAAAAAAAACTATTAAAAAAAAAGAAACTGACTTTTTAAATACATTTTATTTTATTAATTTAACCTTGATATTATGTAAATGTATTTCATAACTATAAAATAAAATTTAATTTAAAAACCAATCTCTAAAAATTGAAAGCAAAATAAAATAAATTTATCTACGTACTGAGTTTGTGGCATGACCACACAGAAAAGAACATTTGCAAGTGCTTTAAAATGTATTTTAACTATATATCATTAGTACAATATACTGGAAAGAAAACAGAATTGAAGCAAAATTTAAAGTCTTAAACAGTTCTCAGTAATTATTTTGTTAGTGGTTGTTTTGGTATTGTTACATTGAGACTCTTGTGTGTATGTTGTGGAATAAAGCAACTGAATTATTATGTTGGTGAGATGCCAATGGGAACTGGGATTTTTGAGGCATGGAGAAAATATATACAGTAGTAAAACACATGAGATTAATGAAAAGCCTGTGTCCTAAATTTAAACTGCAAACATGCTGATGTATTTTTTATTATTAACATGTAATATATTATTTGCTTCAGGAATACAGGTCTGTGATTCATCAGTCTCATACAACACACAGTGCTCACCACCACTCATAATGTATTTTATCTTACAAAAAGAGGTATTAAATTTTCCTGGTCTTGAACTTGACAATACTTGAAAAAATAATAAACTCTATAGCAGAGTGCTCCTGGTGCCCAGATTATGGTCACTAGATACCATTTTCCACTAAAAGAAGCAAGGGCTTCTGATAGTAATGGTTATTCCAGGTCTAAGACAATGAAGATACAAGATGAGCCTGGAATATCTTGTTACCAAAGCTGTCAAAGACTACCAGAGTCATATCAAAAGTGCACAAGAACCACCCTGGGGACAACTGGGTGGCTCAATCTGTTAAGTGACTGACTCTTGATTTCAGCTCAGGTCATGATCTCAGGGTCCTAGGATCAAGCCCTGCATCAGGTTCTCTGCTCAGCAGAGAATATATGCTTCTGTCCCTCTCCCTCTTCCTCCGCCCCTCTCCCTGTTCAACCCCCCTCTCTCTCTCCAAAATAAATACACAAATCTTTAAAACACACACACACACACACACAAAGATTTCATAAATAAATAAATGGTTCAGGAGCCATTCTGAAAAGAAGGGTGCTGGTCAAAGATGGACAATTTGAGTTTCAATAAGAATAACTTCAGCGGATTGGAATACATCACACATTTCAAATCCATTAAGTTTATAATGATAACAGAAAATAATTAAAAAAATGAAAAATAGCTCACCAGTCACTGAAGGATGTTAGGAAGACAGCTCATTATTTTGAAACTGACAGAAAAATAAAAGAGAAAAAAATCAAGCATTTATCCTGTCTTTCCTATATAATTTGTATCTCAGGGTAACTAAATAGTTAATGAGTACAAAAATGTTTCTCTTACAGAAGTATTCTAACTAATAAAAAAGGAGGAATTATAGAAATTAAATATCATTTTTGCAACCCTAATGAATTAATGGATCTAAGAAATTATCATGAATCACAAACCTATTCTATAAAACACTCTATATAATAAATATCCTGATTTATTCAATCAACAAACTAAAAAAAAATGGGGGAGAGGATCAAGTTATATGGATTAAAGCAGAACAAAGGAACATATTGACCATTTGTATGTATGGATCTTAGTTGAACATTGATTTGAATACATTTTTTTTAAATGGGGCAAGTAGAAAAATTTAACTACTAGCTGGATATCTGACTATATCATTTTTAAATGTATTAATGGCATTCTGGTTATGTTTTTCAAAACAGAGAAATATATACATATGAAATGATGTGATATCTGGAATTTGCTTCACAATAATCAGATGAGTAAGAAAGGAAGATAAAGGTGAAATAAAACTGTTTTGAGTTGATAACTGTTGCCACAGATAATGGCATCATAGAGATTGATCATGCCATTCTCTCCACTTTTATGTGTTTGAAATTTTCCATAATAAAGATTTTTTTCAAAGGCACTTTAGCTGTTTTGTGGAGAACATAAACAAATGAAAGAGGTTAGTTAGGAGACTACATATAATGATATTCTAAGTAATAGGAAGTTCCTGGTGGTTCAAATTATTTCCAACTGCTGAAGTACAAGTCTTCAAACTGAAATTGACAAGTGCCCAATAAGATGACTTTTTTAAGACCCATATTCAAACTCACCATGGTGAAACTGTAGAACACCAAATAAAAGAGTAAAAAACACTTCGCTTACAAAGGAGGAAAAATCAGATTGAAGTTAGACTTCTCATTAGCCATCCGGATGCTAGAAGACAGACTTCTCAAGGAAATTTTTAATCTAGAATTATATACCCAACAAAATTAGCATTCAGTATGAGTGGGGGGTGGTGGTGATGAGAACCATTTTCACATATTCAGGAACTTAGAAAAGCTAACAACATCAGATTATTACAGAATGCATTACCTGGAGGCCAAGTCTAACAAAATGAAGAATACAAACATGGATATATGAAAAAATGGTGAGCAAAAAACCAGTAAAATATTAAAAAGTATAAACTTAATGATTTATTAATTGTTTCTTAAATGACAATCTGGAAATAAAAATCTTAAGTAAATTCAATATCAGAGATAGCAGAAAAGGATGGAAAAATTAAGACAGGGCTTGCTAGAACCATTATCTTGTTAAGGGGGAAATGTAGATAATTATTAATCCTGGGTTCCAAGAAAAAAATAAAAATTTAAGTATATATGTTAAAGAATTAAGGGTAACCATTATAAGAATAGAAAAACAATACTCGGGCGCCTGGGTGGCTCAGTGGGTTAAGCCTCTGCCTTCAGCTCAGGTCATGATCTCAGGGTCCTGGGATCGAGTCCCACATCGGGCTCTCTGCTCAGCAGGGAGCCTGCTTCCTCCTCTCTCTCTGTCTGCCTCTCTGCCTACTTGCGATCTCTGTCTGTCAAATAAATGAATAAAATCTTTAAAAAAAAAAAAAAAAGAAAAACAATACTCAATCCTCAAATAACTAAAAAAAAAAATTGAACAAAGAAAGCATATTAACTCAGAAGAGACAAAAAAGAGACACAAAGAAGGAAAGAAACAATAAGATAACATTAAATAAGCAGAAAATATAAATGATGTCAGGGAAAGTACAAATCAATTAGTAACAGCAATAATGTGAATGGGTTACATTATCATAATAAAATTCAAGGATTTTAGGGTGAGTTAAAAAAATTAATCCAGTTCTATTCTACTCACAGGAGACACATCTAAAACAAAATCATGTAAAAAGACAAAAAGTAGGGGTGCCTGGGTGGCTCAGTCTTTAAGCGGCTGCCTTAGGCTCAGGTCATGATCCCAGGGTCCTGGGATGGAGCCCTGCATCAGGCTCCCTGCTCTGCAGGAAGCCTGCTTCTATCTCTGCCCACTCCCCCTGCTTGTATTCCCTCTCTCACTGACTCTCTCTCTGTCAAATAAATAAATAAAATCTTTTAAAAAAAGAAAAAAAGTAATGGAAATGACAGCTAACTACAGCAGGTAAACTTGGACCAGATCCTTTACCAGAGAAAAGGTTATTTTCTTTGCTAAATAATATTAATGAAAACACTGGTGAAACATCAATAAAATCTGCAGATTAGAGAATAATTTTTATACCAATGTTAATTTCCTAATTTTGATAATTGTACTTTTTGTCCTTGTTTTTTAAGAAATAAATAAAGAATTATTTAGGCATAAAAGGGCATCATGTCCACAACATAGTCTTCCAAATTTCAGGGGGAAGAAGTATTTGTCTTTATCCCACACATGCAAGGATAAAGCAATGGTAAAATACTAATTAGCATTTGGGGATTCTGGGTAAAGAGTATACAGTTGACCTTTAAACAACTCAAAGGCTGGGATACTGAACCCTTGTGCACTTGAAAATCTGTGTGTAACTTTTGACTCCCCGAAGACTCAACTACTAATAGCCTATGTTGACCAGAAGCCTTACCAATAACATAAGTAGTTGATTAACGCATTATGTGTTTTGTACATTGCATGTATTATATACTGTATTCTTACAATAGAGTAGGTGACAGAAAAGAAAATATTATAAGAAAATTATAGGAGAAAATACATTTAGTGTACTGTGCTATATATATATGTATACATAATAAAATTTACATATAAGTGAACCCATGCCATTCAAACCCATATTACTCAAGGGTCAACTGTGTGGAAATTTTTTTAATTCTTTTACAACTTATCTGCAAGTCTAAAAATATTTCAAAGTAAATGTTTTAAAAGGATTAAAGAATAAAATGCTATCAAAGAGAAAGCAGATACACCACTATTAAAGTCAGACAAAATAACACTCAAAGCAAAAAACATCAAACTTAATAAAAAAGAGCTACTACATAATCATTTGAAAATTCTAAGAAGAAATTATGTCACCAATCTTTTTGTACTTAGTGGTATAACTTTTAAAAACTAAAAATGTGGGGCGCCTGGGTGGCTCAGTCGTCAAGCATCTGCCTTCGGCTCAGGTCATAATCCCAGGGTCCTAGGAACAAGCCCCACATCAGGCTCCCTGCTCAGCAGGAAGCCTGCTTCTCCCTCTCCCACTCCCCCTGCTATATTCCCTCTCTCACTGTATCTCTCTCTGTCAAATAAATAAATAAAATCTTAAAAAAAACCTAATCAACAAAAATATAAAGGAATAGACAAATCCCAATTAGCTGAGGACTTTTAATTGATCTATCTCAGAAATTATTATATAAAATATGTAACTTTAGAAGTATGAATATGAATGGGGTGCCTGGGTGGCTCAGTAGGTTAAGTATCCGACTCTTGATTTCAGCTCAGGTCATGATCTCAGGGTTCTGAGATCAAGCCCCACATCAGGCTCTACTCTCAGCATGGAATCTACTTAAGATTCTCTCCCTCTCCCTCTCCCTCTCCCTCTGCTCTGCTCCCACTCTTGCTCTTGTTGTCTCTCAGATAAATAAATAAATCTTTTTTTTTTTTTCAAGTATGAATATGGGGCACCTGGGTTTGGCTCAGGTCATGATCCCAGGGTCCTGGGATCTGGGATCAAGCCCTGCATTGGGCTCCCTGCTCAGGGAAGAGACTGCTTTTCAATCTCACTCTGTCTCTCCCTGCCTGCTTGTGCTCTCTCTCTCTCTCTCTCTGTCAAATAAATAAATAAATCTTTTTAAAAATTAAAAATATGAATATAAAGAATTTGAATAAAAATAATTAAATTTGAATAAAAATAATAATAAAAACAACAATGAGAAAACTATACAAAACATAGAATACAATATCTCATATGGAGTACAGCAAAACAGAACACTCAAGGTACAGTTATAAGAAAATAAAAAAGCCTAAAAATAAGTGAATTTGGTATATAATTTTAAAAGCTAGAAAACAATAAGACAAATCTAAAATATAAAAGATAAAGAACTAAATAAACATAAATGTTGAACTTACGGAAATGGAAAATAAAAATCTATGATAGAGCAGATCAACAAAATAAAAACAAAAGTTTGTCTTTTAAAGAAAATAATTAAATAACAACACTTAATAGGTTTGATTAAGAAAAAGAAAAAACACAAAAACATAAGAAAAGCATAGGGAGAAGTGGGATTAATATTATTATTACTATTATGAGAGAATATAAGAGGCAAGAGGCAAAGAAGCATTACTCATGGTTAAGAACACTCACTCGGGGGCACCTGGATGACTCAGTCAGCTTCTGACTCTTGATCTCAGCTAAGGTCTTGATCTCAGGGTTGTGAGTTCAAACCCTGCACTGGGCTCCACAGTAGGAATGGAGCCTACTAAAAAAAAAAAAAAAAAAAAAAAAACAAGGGGCGCCTGGGTGGCTCAGTGGGTTAAAGCCTCTGCCTTTGGCTTGAGTCATGGTCTCAAGGTCCTGGGATCAAGGCCAGCATCAGGCTCTCTGCTCGGCGGGGAGCCTGCCTTCCTCCTCTCTCTCTGCCTGCCTTCTCTGCCTACTTGTGATCTCTCTCTCTGTCAAATAAATGAATAAAAACTTTTTTTTTTTAAGTAAATAAAGAAATAAAAATAAAAACAAAACAAAAAACCCCACACACTCACTCTGAATCTCAGCCTGAGTCAGAATCTTGCCACCTACTAACTGTGCAATCAAGGGCAAGTTGCTTAACCTCACCGGAACTGTTCCTCATCTAAAAAATGGGAATATAATAATATTTACTTCAAATGTTTATTGTGACAATTGAGTTTAAAAATGTAGAGTGCAAAAAAAAATAAAAATAAAAAATAAAAATGTAGAACGCATAAACATATGCGCTCTAGAGCTCATGAACATATGCCTGGCACACAAAAAGTGTTCAATATATGCTGGCTATAATTATTACTAAAAATAAAACTGTGTGAATATCCTTAAATATACATATTTTGTCATTTGTCCAATTATATTATTTTATTAATTACACAAAGAAGAAATCAATATACTATCAAGTATTCACAAGTTTAGAAATGTGAGGAAAAAATCAAAATAAAGAAGAAAAATTGGCCTTGGGAAATATAAAGACAAGTGATTTCTTTTTCAATCAGTTTTTCCTCCTTTTTTCAAGGATGAAAAAAGCTTTTTTTTTTTTTAATATTTAATTTATTTATTTGACAGACATGGATCACAGGTAGACAGAGAGGCAGGCAGAAAGAGAGGAAGGGAAGCAGGCTCTCCACTGAGCAGAAAGCCCGATGCGGGACTCAATCCCAGGACCCTGAGATCATGACCTGAGCCGAAGGCAGAGGCTTTAACCCACTGAGCTACCCAGGAGCCCCTGAAAAAAGCTTTTAGAGTTATAATCATATTCTTAGGGAGATTTCAGAAAATATTGGGTCCATAAAATAAAAGGATGCTAAGAAAAGAAAAGGAAAAAAGAAGAGAAAATGAAAGAAAAGAAATAAGAAAAGGAAAGGAAAGAAAATAAAAAAGAAAAGAAAAGAAAAAGATGCTGTGAGAAGAAAACAATTTGTGAATAAGAAATCACTTTGGAAATTAAACTACACTGAAATTTAGTAGTGAGTTAGAAGGTACATTGAGGAAAATCTCCCAGGAGCAAGAACAAAAGGCAATATAGAAAAAATATGAGATGTGTAAAAGAGAGAGAGAGAGTCAATCTGAGAAGCCTCACATTTGGGCGCCTGGGTGGCTCAGTGGGTTAAAGCCTCTACCTTCGGCTCAGGTCATGATCTCAGGGTCCTGGGATAGAGCCTCACATCGGGCTCTCTGCTCAGCAGGGAGCCTGCTTCCTCCTCTCTCTCTGCCTGCCTCTCTGCCTACTTGTGATTTCTGTCTGTCAAATAAATAAATAAAATTTTAAAAAAAGAAGCCTCACATTTGATTGATTGATAAGGCTCTGGGAAAAAAAGAGAAAAAAACGGAGGACAGAAGATTATCAAAGATCCTATATAAAAAGAGCGACATTGGTCTTCATTTTGAAAAGTCCCACCAAGTATCTTACAAAATGAATAAAAAAAGACATAGGCCTACACACATCTCTATGAAATTTCAGAATGCCAAGATGAAGAAAAGATCCTAAAATCTTCCAGAGTGTGAGAAAGTATGCACCCACTTGCTTAACAGCAGCCCAACCTTCTAAAAGTCAACAGGGCAAGCCCTTCAAATTTTTGAGAGAAAATTATTTTCAATTGAAACTTTCAATTAAATATAAGAGGAGAAAATAGGGGCGCCTGGGTGGCTCAGTGGGTTAAAGCCTCTGCCTTCGGCTCAGATCCTGATGCCAGGCTCCTGGGATCAAGCCCCGTATCAGGCTCTCTGCTCAGCAGGGAGCCTGCTTCCTCCTCTCTCTGTGCCTGCCTCTCTGCCTACTTGTGATCTCTGTCTGTCAAATAAATAAATAAATTAAATAATTTAAAATATATATATATATATATATATATATATATAAGAGAAGAAAATAAGGATGTCAGCAAGCATGCAAGGACTCAGAAAATTTAACCACTTCATATATAAAGGTAACTTCTTTGCAAGTTACTTTCAGGTGTTCTCCAGCAAGACGAGGAAGTAATAAAGCAAAGAGGAAAATAAGAGGAATATTAAAAAGGGAAATCCTGAAATGATCACCCTGCAGTAATCCTAGAAATCAACTAGTCCAGACTGGAGCAAGAACATGGAGGCCTCTGGGAAGGAGTCAGTTGTTTGCTATGGCCAACTCCTACCAGCTCACAAGAGCTCACTGTAACTTTCAGGAATATTATAAGCCAGTTATTTAACATAACATTATTAAAAATTAATTTATATAGGGGCACCTGGGTGGCTCAGTTGTTTAAGGGACCAACTCTTGGTTTCAACCAAGGTCATGATCTCAGAGTCATGAGATCAAGCCCCATGTCAGGCTCCGAGCTCAGCAAGGAGTCTGCTTGAGATTCTCTCTCCTTCCCTCTGCCCCATTTCCTGCTCATGTGCTCTTTCCCCCTTCTCCCTCTCTCTCTAAAATAAATAATATCTTTTAAAAAGTTAACTTATATAAATTTACAGTTAAATTATATTTTAAAATAAAGATAACAAAGATCCAAAACTCCTCAATTCCTAATTATTTTTACTATTATCTATGCTTTTGGAAGTTATTTATATCTATTTTATCTGTTTGATAAAAACAATATGTAATAGTGCACTCTTTTATATCCCTTCCCAATTCCATATTCAGTGCCATCATGTCAGTAGCTTAAATGAACCACAATGGAAATATTTACACCATGGAAACTGGCAAATCAGGTCTGTCTTTATTGTTTTTGTTGTCTGTCTAGAATTTATAAGTGGTGCATAAAATGTTAAAAACACAGACTAAACTTAAAAGTGTGTCATATCTATCTGTAGCTGTTACATTACAAATAGCACAAAAATTGTCAAATCATGGTTGAGTTGCACCCATAGGTTGGTTACGGATGCATGCATTTGACAAAAATCAGCATCTTATGAGAATCAGTTGCCTATATGGAATTTACAATAAAGAGTATTTTCTGGGGCACCTGGGTGGCTCAGTCAATTAAGCATCTGCCTTTGGCTCAGGTTATGTTCCCAGGGTCCTGGGATGGAGCCTGGTATCGGGATCCCCGCTCAGTGGAGGGTCTGCTTCTCCCTCTCCCTCTGCACCACCCCCAACCTCTCTCTCTCTCTCCAATAAATAAATAAAATCTTTTTTTAAAGAGTATTTTTATTTTATTATAATTTATAAACTGTGTGCTATGCATCTCTTTCTTAAGTAAAATCCATAAATAAATATATATATGTAATATATATGGGAAAACTGGGGATCAAAGAAATTAGAGAATTGCCAAGGACACATGCTCTAATACTACCACTTCAAAGCTCAAAGTTCTCTCTCCCCTGTGACACTGAATCAGACTTTTCCTCTTTCAAAAGAATATTTGCTCCATTATCAGTACTGGACCACCAGTCAGTAAACAACTTTATTAAAGAGTTGAAAATTGAATGCCTTATTACTGTCATTCACATTAAGATGTAAAGGCATTTTAATAGAACAACTTCTTAAGTCTGCAGAATGGTGGAGGAGAGAGAAGAATTGCTTTTTGTTTTTGTTTTGTTGTGTTTTGTTTTGTTTTGTTTTGTTTTTGTCACATACATGATGGTGGGGTAAGATGAAGATAGCCAGGAGGTTCCTTCTTGGTGCCCCAAGATGGAAATGGTACCCATTTCTATTCCATCACAGGAAGAGAGGAGTCAGGAACTCATTCTCCCTCCAGAAAGTTTTTGAACTCCAAGAATAAAGCCAAAACAGAAACACTCAATACACTTCTTTCCCATTCTCTTTCTACCTTCTACTCCTACTTCCCCTACCTCCATTCATAGTGAAGTGTTAAATGTTTAAAAGCTCTCGAGTAAATAGCTTGATTACATTTAGTGATGTTGATAATGTAAAATTACCAGGGGCCATCTGACAATGTGTATTTCCTGGAAATAGAACCTAATGAAAACATCTTAGTCCTGTGCGTGCGTGCACGTGCACGCACACGCACACACACACACACACACACACACACACACACACACACATACACACACACACACATTAAATAAATCTGGCTTCTGCAACTCAGCTTCACTTCATTAGCCTCCAGGTTCCATAAAGAGCCAGGCCATTATGGAAAAGTAAAAATGGCGAAATACATCTTTAAACTTGATTTGTGTTGAATCTTTTAAATACACTGAATCTGATGCCCTGAATTTCAAAGTTACAATGCATACCAACAGCATAAATTCTCAGATACATAAAGAAAGATATACCAAATTTATTGAATTTACTTGTCATAATCACCTTTCTTTCACTCCTAATTGTTAGAGTATGCTCTAAAAACATGGTGTCCTATTGTTCATGCCAGTGTTTGAAAACTATTTAAGACCATAATCATGAAAGACAGTTCAGGAAAGATGTATTTTTTCTTTTGATCAGATCAATCAGCAAAGACTTTCGTTAATGGTAATAACTTATGTAAGCATATGAGAGGTTGAGAAGCCACAAACTCTTAAACACTCCAGGTAGGAACATGAACTGGAAAAACTTTTTTTTCAGTAATAATAGCTGTTTTAAAATAATATATTTCACATTATCTCCATCTAATGGATGATGAAACTGATGTTCAAAAAGTTTAAGTAACATGCCCAAGAAACAAAGTTGGTAAAACAAATAAACAAAAAAGAGCTAGAAGGCAATTTGGCAACAAGTATCAAAAGTCTTTAAAACTTACTTTTTTTTAAGAGCCAGCAATTTTCCTTGGAGTTTATCATAAAGAAATAACTAGAGAAATGTATAATGATACTTGGACAATGATGTCCACTGTACTATTAATCATAAAAAGCAAAAGTGGAAACCACCTAAAGCTAAATGGCCAGTTTCAGTGTATTGTGCATTGATGCAACAGAATACTATACAGCTCTCTAAAATGATGGTGTAACTCTATACTTACTAAAACAAAAAGTCCCATGTTAAGTGGGAAAAGCAAAATATACTACATATAGTATAACTTTTATTAAAAACAGTATAGGTATGGGACGCCTGGGTGGCTCAGTTGATTGGACGACTGCCTTCGGCTCAGGTCATGATCCTGGAGTCCTGGGATTGAGTCCTGCATCGGGCTCCCAGCTCCACGGGGAGTCTGCTTCTCTCTCTGACCTTCTCCTCACTTGTGCTCTTTCTCACTATCTCTCTCTCTCTGAAATAAATAAATAAAATCTTTAAAAAAAAAAAAGTATAGGTATAAAAAAGGCAAGAAGAATACTCTCCAAAATGTTCACAACAAAAATTAATGAAATCTCAATATATGTCTGGATAAAGAACATGGATAAACCTCCAAACCATTATGCTGAGTAAAAGAAGCCAGACACAAAAAAGAGTACAAATTATATGATGCCATTTACATAAAATGCAAGAGAATGCACACTACTATATAGTGACATAAAACAGACCAGTGATTACCTGAAGCAGGAGGGATAGACCACACAGAGGCATGAGGAAATTTAAGGGGAAGGGTGATGATGGAATTGTTCAGTATCTTGATTATGCGGTGTTTTCATAGGTATATATAACTATCTAAACTCAACAAATTGTCCTTTAAAAGAATGCAACTTACTGTACATACAATATTCTTCAATAAAATTAAGTTTTTAAAAAGTTTACAAGAGGGGCACCTGGGTGGCTCAGTGGTTAAGCCTCTGCCTTCAGCTCAGGTCATGATCTCAGGGTCCTGGAATCGAGTCCCACATCGGGTTCTCTGCTCTGCAGGGAGCCTGCTTCCTCCTCTCTCTCTCTCTGCCTGCCTCTCTGCCCACTTGTGATCTCTCTCTGTCAAATAAATAAAATCTTAAAAAAATAAAAAATAAAAAGTTTATAAGAGCTTAAGTCATATATTTTATTTGTTTGTTTTAGTAATTTTTTCCTCAAGTTCTGTATATAGGAATTCCAGGTCACCAGAATGGTTTTAAACTTAATAATAGTAACAATGACAGTAATAATTTCAGTTAACATTTATAATATTCCAGGAACTATTCTATTAAAATCCCAATGGTGTTTTTGTGGAAAGAGAAAAATCCATCCTAAAATTCATTCGGAATTTCAAAAGACCCCAAATAGCCAAAACAATCTTAAAAAAGAATAACAAAATCAGAGGTTTCACAGTTCCTGATTTCAAAACGTATTACCAAGCTGCAGAAACCAAAACAGAGTGGTATGGTCATGAAGACAGACACGTAGAACAATGGCACAGAATAAATATAGCTCAGAAACAACCCCTTGCATACATAGTCAAATGATTTTTGGTAAGAGTGCCAAAGATCATTCAGCACTGTTCCAATAAATGGTGTTGAGAAAACCAGGTGGGGTGCCTGGGTGGCTCAGTTGGTGAAGAGTCCATCTCTTGGCTTCTGCTCAGGTCCTGATCTCAGGGTCCTGGGAGTGAGCCCCGCCTGGTGCTCTGAGCTCAGCACAGAGTTTGTTTGTCTCTCTCCCTCCCCCTACACCTCTCCCTCCCACTTGTGCTCTCTCTCTCTCTCTCTCTAAAATAAATAAATAAAATCTTAAAAGAAAGAAAACCAGATATTCCCATGCAAAAGAATGAAGTTGGACCCTCATATACCATACACACCATAGGGAAAAATTTAGATCAAAGACCTAAATGTAACATCTTAAAAGAAAACATTATTGGATATAGAGTTCAAGAATGATTTCTTAGATATGACCAGAAACATAGGCAACAGAAGAAAAAATAAATGGGACTACATCAAAATTAAAAACTTCAGGGCATCAAAGGACACAACCAATAAAGTGAAAAGGCAACCCATGAAATGGGAGAAAATACTTAGAAATCACATATCTAATAAGAGATTAATATCCAGGATATATAAAGAACTCCAGCAATTCAACAACAACAACGAAACCCAAATTAATATCAACAAAGGACTTGAATAGACATTTCTCTGAAAAGATGTACAAATGGCCAACAGGCACAAGAAAAGATGCTCAACATAACTAATCATCACAGGTTAAAAGAAATACCCAACAATTACTGTTTATTATTGTTAGGCTCAGAACTTAATACCATAGTTTGTGTGGAGTTCCCACAGATAAATTGTGTCCGTCTTGAAAATGTAAAATATTCTCAACATTAGTTCAACGGAATGCCTGGCATATTTCAGCAAACAATTTGGGAACCATGGATATAGCTAATCATTAAGAATAGGGAAGAAATGTAAAGTGAAGATGAATGTAACAACTCATACTAAATTATATCAAGGTTTCAGACTTGTCTAAAAACTGTGAGGCTTTTAGAAGCTATAGTCACAGTTTTAATGTTGCTACTATAATATGGGATATCTTCTGACTATAATGTTAAATTGTGCTGCTCAGTCTTTGGCTTGGCCTTCCAACTCATGAACTATTTTCTTCTTCTAAATTCAGCAAAACTATACTTGGTTCACTATTCTACAAGACAGCTTCAGTAAGGAACTATTGGTTGAGCTAGTATTAAATGTACTCATGATTTTAGTTTATAATTTAAATTTAAATTTAGTTGATAATTTAAATTCAAAAGTCCATGGGGTCTAATTGCAGTTGTAAGCAGAAATGATTTGTGTCACTTCTAGGCAAAGTTAGTTAAGAAAGAGGAATGCTTTCACCACTCTTTCTTGCTGTGGTGGCTAGTTGCAGAGAACTCTGGTGTCTTAAAGGCTAGCAGAGCCACAATATAGACAAAGCCTGGGTCTCTGAATGAGCTCTAGAACAGCACCCTGCTAATAAGGAATATCCACATTGTACTGTTCTATTAGCAAGAAATAAAATTCTATTTTGTTAAGCCACTGAAATCTTGAGATTGGTTTCTTACAGCCATGAATGTAATTCAAACTAAGGCCCACTCTTGACATAAATGAGAATGCTTTTCAAGTTTTTACTAGTCAGTGTAATACTTACCAAAGTCCTCTGGTACATCCTTTTCATCACTTTGGGTAAATTCCTTCCATTCCTAGATTGCTAAGAGATTTTATAAACAATCATAGATGCTTCTTGAGTGTCATTTTTGTCAAGATCTGTGAAGGGTCTACTTGCAGCGGAATACTGCTCAGCAATAAAAAGGAATGCTTTTTATCCTGGATATCCACTGGAATAGTATCCACTGTTGACTCACACATGGATACATCTCAAAATCATTACATTGGTAAAAAGCAGTCATATACAGAAGTGTGTGTGAGTACTTCTTTCCTTTTTATGGACAAAGAGTATTCCATTTTATAGATCTACTATATGTCATCTATCTATTCATCAGTTAATGGACATTTAAGTTTCTTCAACTTTTTAACTATTATGAATAATGCTGCTATGAACATTCATGTACTTTGATGCATAAGTCGTATACTGTTTGACTCCATTTCTATTAAGTTCAAGAACAGCCAAAACTAACCTACGGCAGTAGAAGTCAGAAGCGTGGTTACCTAGGGACAGACAACTGATGTTTACTGAAAAAAAGTGCAAAAACACTTTCAAGGACAATGAAAATGTCAGATATCTTTATCTGGGTGGAGGTCACAAAGGTATAGATATGTAAAAAATCACTGAAGAGCAGCAGGGTGGCACAGTTGGTTGAGTGTCTCACTCTTGGTTTCAGCTCAGGTCTTGATCTCAGGGGCGTGAGGTCGAGCCCTGTGTTGAGCTCCCCCCTAGATGCAGAGTCTGCTTGGGATCCTCTCTCCCTTTTCTTTTGCCCCTCCAGCTTGTGCATGCTCTCTCACTCTCTCTCAAATAAAGAAATCTTTTAAAAAATCATCAAACAATGAGATGCCACTTCACACATAATAGGATAGCTGTAACCAAAATACAAAAAAATGTTAGCAAAGATGTAGAGAAATGGAAACCTTCATACATTGCTGGTGGAAATGTAAAATGTTAAAACCACTTTGGAAAATAGTTTGGCAATGCCTCAAAATGTTAACCAAATCTACCATATGAGCCTGCAATCTTAGGTATCTAATCAAGAAAAATATATGTCCACATAAATGTTCATGGCAGCATGATTCATAACTTAAAAGTGGAATCACCCTAAATGCCCATCAACTAATGAATGGGTAAAGTAAAAAAGTAATATACACATAAAATGGAACACTATTTGGCAACAAAAAGGAACAATGTAACTACTTTTTTTTTAAGATTTATTTATTTATTTGAGAGAGAGAGAACATACACATAGAAGTGGGGACAGGAGCAGATGGAGAGACTCCCAGAACCCAACTCAGCTCAGACTCCCGCAGACTCCAGACTCCCAGAACACGCAGACTCTCAGAACCCAACTCAGAACTCAGTCCCGCAGAACCCAACTCAGAACTCAGAACTCAGAACTCAGAACCCAACTCAGAACTCAGTCCCACAACCATGAGACCAAAACCAAGAGTCAGATACTTAACTGAATGAGCCACCCAGGCACCCTTGGGTACTTTCTATAACATGTCTATACCTTAAAAACATTATACTAAATGAAAAAAGCCAGTCACCCAAGATCAAGAGTCACATGAACCATAGCAGTGGTAGTCACAAAAGACTATGTATTATGAGATTCCATTTATATAAAAGATCCAGAATAAATAAATACATAAAGATAGAAAATAGATTAGAGGTTGTCAAGGACTGAGAGGGAAGGAGGGAGGAAGAGAACCGGGAGTGGCTCCTAATGGGTACAAGTTTTCTTTTCTGTGGGGATGGAGATTTTCTAAATTTGATTATGGTAAAAGTTACAAACAGAATAGAAACCATTGAACTGTACACATTAACATATGAATTTCATCATATGTTAGTTATATCTCAAGAAAGCTGGGCTGTCATCAAGCAATATATTTAAAATTTGTGTATTTAACCATATGTAAATCATATACCTATAAAATAATGATCAAAAGACATATTAAGAACTACTGAAAATAAAATAGGAAGGGCTGGATGATAGAACCAAAACTTGTTGGAAGGAAGGTCTTAAAGATGATCTGGTCCAGCCTCTTCACTGTAGAAATAGGAAACTGAGGTTCTAAGGAATATGACTTGTTCATTCTCAATGGCAAAACTGAACAGAAAATCAAGGACTTTAGTCAATGGTCAGTTGACAGGATGTATGCTGAATATTCAAAATCAGGTTTCTGGTTTTTAATATATAGATTATAATATTCAAACATACAGGTCTCAGCTAAGAATTTACAAAGAAGTATTTGCTGGAAAGTGTTAACCAGCTATCAGCATGGCCATCTTATTCATTCCATTTATAGAAGTCGCTTAAGAAAATTCTTCAGGGGATGTCTGGGTGGCTCAGTAGGTTAACAGGCTTGCCTTTGGTTCAGGTCATCATTCCAAGGTCCTGGGATTGAGCCCCACCTAGGGCTCCCAGCTCAGCAGGGAGCCTGCTTCTCCTTCTCCCTCTGCCACCCCCCACACCTGCTTCTGCTCTCTCTGTCAAATTAAAAAAAAAAAAAAAAAAAAAAGAATAACCCTTTGAGGGAAAAGGATGAAAGAACAAACATTTTACGATGCCACATTAAATCACCTCACTTTCCTATTACTGTTTATTTCTCCAAATGATATTGTTCTTTTTCATTGCACTTCTCTGAAAAAACATTTTTAGTGGCACCGGGGTGGCTCCGTTGATTAAGCCTCCAATTCTTAGTTTCAGCTCAGGTCATGATCTCAGGGTCTTGAGATCAAGCCCAGTGATGGGCTTGAGCTCAGTGCAGAGTCTGCTTGAGATTCTTTTCCCCTCCCTGTCTTTCCCCTCTGCTCCTTCCCCCACTCAAGCTCTCTCTCTCACTCTCTCTAAAATAAATAAATAAATAAATAGTCTTTAAAAAAAAAAAACCCAAAACAGATAAAAACAGATCCTAAATAAGTCAAATAATATATAGTAATTAATGATTGAATAAGAGGATGCAAAGTGGAATAATCCAGACCAGAGATAACCTGATTCATTTCAGAATCATCTGCCAAACTAGTTAATTAGGAGCCATGTACTTAACCAGATATCTTCTGAGTCTTTTAAATGAAATAGTCCAAAATACAATATTTCTGTTATCTCCTAGGATGTTCCTAAATGCCTTAAGATTTCATTGTAGTGAATTTAAAGAGAAAACAAGAGCAGGAAGCTTTGGAGTGGATTTCCTGGGATTTAATCCCCACTCCATTGTTAAATAGGTTATTTGCTTGTGCCAATGTTTCTAAAACTGTAAAATAGAGGTATAGGGTTGTTCTAAGATTTAAATGAGATTATTTGTTCCTCTCCAAGATGATGAGCTGTATGCTTTTCATTAGTCCCTCCTAAGACCTTATTTAAATAACAGTAAGATTTATGTTTGGGGTAAAAATCCACAACATTGAAGAGAAAGGAAGGAAACCCATCAGCAAACAAGTGATTTTAACAAATTTCTAGGAAAGGCAAAGAGGATGGAGGATTAATAACTGATGAAGAGAGCAGGAGGAACCACGACTTAGAATATATTTTGACCAGAAAAAAATGACCATGAAGGAGAGCATCAACTTTATCTAGAGAAACTCAAAATGTTTAGAACTAGGAAATTCTAGTTAGGAAGGACACAGGAGAAAGAGTGGGGTCTGAAAGCAGGGGTATTACGTAAAGCCAGCATATAGAAAGCACCTACTCTCCTCTCAAAATCCAGAGAGCAAAATATTTATCAGGCAGGTGATTATCTTCTAGGCAAAAAAAAAAAAAAAAAAAAAAGATAAATTAAAAAGCTATTTTCTATAAAGAAATGTATTGGACCATCTAAGAAGAGCTAGGGCAGCTGAACTGGGCACTGTTGTCCTTAGAAGTCCACCCAGGTATACAAAGTTTAAAGTCAATCTTTCTACTGCCTCATTCTTAAAAAAGTAAGTGGATGCAAGGATTGCTAGACTTAAGGAAAATCTGTAATGTAAAGGAAACAATCAATAAAACTAGAAGGAAGCCTAAAGAATGGGAGAAGATATTTGCTAATTACTTATCTGGTAAAGGGTTAGTATCTAAAATCTATAAAGAACTTATCAAACTCAACACCCAAAATACATATACTCCAGTTAAGAAATGGGCAGAAGCTCACTCAGCAGGGAACCTGCTTCTCCCTCTGCCTGCCACTCCCCCTGCTTGTGCTCTCTTTCTCTCTCTGACAACTAAATAAGTAAAATCTTGGATGGAAGGAAGGAAGGAAGGCAGGAAGGAAGGGGAAGATATGAATAGACACTTTTCCAAAGAAGACATACAGATGGCTAACAGACATGAAAAGATGTTCAGCATCACTCATCATCCAGGAAATACAAATCAAAACCACAATAAGCTACAACCTCACGCTAGTCAGAATGGCTAAAATTAACAACACCAGGAAACAAGAGGTGTTGGTGAGGATGCAGAGAAAGGGGAACTCTTTTACACCGTTGGTGGGAATGCAAACTGAGGCAGCCACTCTGGAAAATGGTATAGTGGTCCCTCAAAAAGTTAAAAATAGAACTACCTTATAATCCAGCAGTTGCACTACTAGGTATTTTCCCAAAGGGTAAAAAATATAGAGTCAAAGAGTACAAGTACCCTAATGTTTATAGTGGCATTATTGACAAGAGCCAAATTATAGAAATAGCCAAACTATGGAAAGAGTCCATTGACTAATAAATGGATAAAGAAGATGTGGTGTGTGTGTGTGTGTGTATACATATATATATGTATATATATGGAATGGACTACCATTCAGCCATCAAAAAGAATGAAATCTTGCCATTTGCAGTGACGTGAAGGAAGCTAGAGTATATTATCATGCTAAGTGAAATAAGTCAGTCAGAGAAAGACAAATACCATATGATTTCATTCATATGTGGAATTTAGGAAACAAAACAGATGAACATGTGGGAAGAGGAAAAAAAGAGAAGGAGAGAGGGAGAGGAAACCATAAGAGACCCTTAATGACAGAGAACTGAGGGTTGATGGAGGGAGTTGGGTGGGGATGAGTTAAATGGGCAATGAGTATTAAGGAGGGTACTTGTGATCATGAACACTGGGTGTTATATATAATGAACACTCACTAAATTCTATTCCTGAAACCAGTATTTCACTATATGTTAACTAACTAGAATTTAAATAAAAATTTGGAAGAAGAAAAAAGAATAAGTGTAGATAGAATATGAAGTTTTAAATTATGCCAGACTTAGAAAATTTACCTCAAATACCTCATTTTTAGAAAGCTACTTGAGGATGTACTCCCACGAAAATTAGAGCATATAAAATCAGATCTCGGAAAGAATAGATCCAAGTCAGGAGATAAATGGGAGATAATCTAGGATGAAAGCTGAAAGGCAGTCTTAGAAAATACTAAATAGATTCAAGCAATGACTCTGAAAAGAGGTACCTAACACCCAGTGTCTCAATCTTTGTTTCTAATACCACTCACTAATAAAAGGAAACAGAGCTTTTTGAGAAATGGCTGATCCTAGGTCTAGAGCAGGAACTATATGTTTATAGTTTAGAGCAGCTCATAGTATCAGAAAGTACAGAAGTATTTTTTTAAAAACTTGGGATTTGTCAAAGGGACACAGGAGCCAAGAGAAAGAGCTCCCAATAGCCAAAGCTGGAACGATTTGAACAACAAAATAAAGTAATACTGAATTATAACCCACGGTATAAAATGAATATCCATAAGTTTGTACTGATATGGTTGAATAAATTAATGAGAGAGAAGAGATAAATCTCCATGCAGAGGAATTTTGAATAATTTATACAGATACTCTGCTCTCAAGGAAGAGATCATAAATCCCCACTTCTTACATGTAGGTTACACATAGTGGACTTCTTTCCAAAGTATACAGTATGGGACGTTGTGGGGAGAGAGAAAGAATACCTCTATAGTGGAGAAATTGACAAACACTATCTCAGCCAGATGATCAAGGTGAATGTGAGCAGGGCTGAATCATGCTGGTAGTAAGCATCCTTAATATGGTGTGATGAAAATGACACTTTGTCTCTGTGGTCTTTTTCCTCAACTCCTATAGGCTCAGTATAATCAGGAAAAAAACATTACAAAAACTCCACTGGAAGAGTATCTGACAAAACACTTGACCAGCACTCTTCAGAACTGTCAATGTTATCAAAAACAAGGAAAGTGGTAGAAACTATTACAACCAAGGAAAGCCTAAGGAGACATGACAACTAAACATAAAGTGGCATCCTGGAGGAGAAAAAGACATTCAGTAAAGCTAAAAAATCTGAATAAAATATGGACTCATAGTTAGTAAAAATGTAGCGGTGTTGGTTCATTAATTGTAACAAACGTACCATCCTAATAATCTAAGAGGTTAATAGGGAAAACTAAGCGTAGGATGTTTAACACTGTGCTATCTTCTCAATTTTTCTGTAAATGTAAATGTCTAATATTGGGATGACTGGGTGGCTCAGTTGGTTAAGCAGCTGCCTTCAGCTCAGGTCATGACCCCAGGGTCCTGGGATTGAGCTCCTCATCTGCTCCCTACTCAGCAGGGGGCCTGCTTCTTCCGTTCCCTCTGCCCCTCCCCCTGCTTGTGCACACTCTCGCTCTCTCTCTCTCTCTGACAACTAAATAAAATCTTTAACTTAATAAATGCCTATTAAAAAAAGAAAAGAGGTATTTAGGAAAAGGGAAGATTCAAAAGATTTGATACTGTCCCTAATAAGTTGGAAGAACGTAATAATGAGATAAAGGTGAAAAACTTCCCTAAAAATGGAAAGACAATTAAACTCTCCAACTCTATAAAAAGAGTGGCAATTCCAATATAGTACATATACCCATGCAATGATATACCATACTTACATAGCTATAATAATGTGATTACTGCTTAATGATTTTTTTAAGATTTTTTTTTTAATTTGACAGAGAGAGAGAGAGATCACAAGCAGGCAGAGAGACAGGCAGAGCTGGGGTGGCAGGGGGAGGGGAGCAGGCTCCCTGCTGAGCAGAGAGCCCGATGCGGGACTCGATCCCAGGACCCTGGGATCATGACCTGAGCCAAAGGCAGAAGCTTAACCCACTGACCCACCCAGGTGCCCCTGCTTAATGATTTTTAAGCTTTATAGTAAGTTTCTAGACAAAAACAGATATCATAAATCTGATTAATCAACAGAATACAAATGCTATCAGTCTCATAATGGTAAGTAGAGGTATTACTGCCCAAAGCTGAGAGGTGGAATGGGGAAATATGAAATGGAAGGGAAAGTTATAAGTACAAATGAACCTACTGTGTAATGAGGAGTTAGAAGAAATGGTCTATAGTTGAAAGAAGAAATCAAGGAGTAAGTCCATCATTTCATGTTTTAAAAGATAATGAAGGAATTCAGAACATGCTACCCCAAAATATGCCACTTTGGTATACTGATTATTTTGACCTGAAGGTATGTGAGAAACCGCAGATACAGGAAAGACTCCCTAACTCCCCTTTTCTACCTAAGAGTAGGTCTTGAAATTTCCCACAAGAGAGGTGCCCTCCCTGTCCCAGGAAGAGAAGTTTGTTGTCACTATGAGAGTCGACACCAAAATGGACCTGTACAAACAAACTTACTAAAATGACCCTTATCTCCCATTAGTTTCCCAGATGTATTTCCTAGTCACTGTTCCACAATTTCCTAGCTCCTAGCCAAGCCCCTATCTTGTCCCTAACCCACAAATTACTGTTTTTTGTTTTAAAAGGTGTATAAGCTTTGGGGCCTAACAGCTTCTTCAGGTCTTCATTTTCCTTTAGAAGATTCCTGTGTACACGTTAAAAATATTAAACAAAATTTGTATGGTTTTCTCCTGTTAATCTGTCTAATGTCAGTTTAATTCTGAGCCCCAACCACATGACCTAGGAGGGGAGAAGTTTTTCCTCCCCGACAATAACCAACCGAGAAATTAAAAAGAGTGATAGACACCAGTTTAAATAAATAAATAGATAAATAAAAAGAGTGATAGATACCGTTATACAGAGGGAGGGAGGGGGAGATTGGGAACTCAAATAAACTAAAACTTTATCAGAGCTGGACTATCCTAGATAGATGTCTAAATGGTGGAAAATCTCATATTATTTAGAGAGTAGGGAAAAATCAACAGATATACTAAAAACAGAGTTTAGGAGTGAGGAAACTGAAGGGAGTGGGGGTGGAAATGAATGAAAATAGGATTGTTGCTTTTCATTATGGGTCTTTCTATACCATGTAATTTTGTTAAATATGTTTATGTACTACCTTAGTAAAAGGATTGGTAATGTTCTGAAAAGCTTTTAATGTAATAATCTTTGTAAAGCATTCAGCACAGTGCCTGGCATTCAGCAAGGAGCTTACAGCCTGGGCAAATTTTTTTGTATGTATTCTTCATACATACAGTGTGGCACAAAATCTTCAAATCCTACCTACCTCTAGGTTGGGACAATAGAGTATATTCTGTTAACCAGCTCTTCCAAATATTCTGCTCAAAGCAAGACCTCCCAGGACCTTTCACTGGGACTCAGTAAGAAATGAAAATGCAGGAGAAAAAGTGCTGTTCATACTTTTAAATACTGTCAAAGGTACTAAAATACAAAGCTGTTTCCTTTCTCTCAACTTCTTTTGCATTTTTTTAATAAAGATTTTATTTATTTGAGAGAGAGAGAGAGAGAGAGAGCACAAGCAGGGTGGAGAGGAGAATGACAGGAGCAGGGGGAAGCGGCAGAGGGAAAGGGAGAATCGACTTCTCACTGGGCAACAAGCTCCATGTCGAGCTCCATCCCAGGACCCCAGGATCATGACCTGAGCCGATGGCAGACGCTTAACCAGTTGAGCAACACAGGTGCCCTCAAGGACAGGTTTTTTGTTTTGTTTTGTTTTTTAAAGATTTTAATTATTTATCTGACAGAGAGAAATCACAAGTAGGCAGAGAGGCAGGCAGAGAGAGAGAGGAGGAAGCAGGCTCCCTGCCAAGCAGAGAGCCCGATGCGGGACTCGATCCCAGGATCCTGAGATCATGACCTGAGCTGAGGTCAAGGACAGTTTTAAATGCAAATATAAGAACATGTAACTCATCTGTGGAATCACCAAAATTACAGAGTCCCTATTTTGTAGCTCATTGATGTATATGTACTTTATTCTTACCAGAACAGTGGAAACACTGCAAATGGTTTTTATTTCATTCAATATGCACACATTCTATCAATACTTTACCCTCAGTTTACTGCTGAATAAGGAAGAACTGATAGAAAAAAGAACTATGGTTGCCCTATCTTTCCCTCTCCTTCTGTACCATCTTTCTCAGGGTAGGTTGACTAAAATAGGGAAGTGACACAAGTAAGAAAGGATGATAGCATTCCTAGGTTGTTTGTGTTTACTATGTCTTCTTTCTGCCAAGGAAGTACTGGTTCAAAAAGAAAGCATGGGCTCTAGAACTGTCAGCCACCCCACCTCACCTCTGACTCAGCGAGACCAAACACTCTTTGTATTCCTTTGAGACTTGCTGACTCATGCATTGTGTGTCCACTGGAATTCACGGGCACCTCAAATGCCATGTGCCAACAGGGCAGCAAGAAACAGCATCGGATACGTGTACTGTGCCTATCCCCTCTGTTCCAGCACATGCTCTGCAGTCCTGTTGGATTCAGTTACAAAGCATAAGTCCAAAGATAAAATTATCACGAATTTCAAGACAGGAACAGCAGAGCACTGAACCAAGTGTGGAGGGAACCCTGCTGGGTAGTCACACACTCATGTAGTTGACTTTGCTAGGTTCACAGTCAAAATTTAATTTGATTTCAACAACACACAAGAAGGTGACATCTCACACACTCACGTTTGTGGAGTAAGATTCATACCTGCAACAAGTGAGAGTTTTGTCCAAAATTATATTAATACAAAACTAGAACTTGGGTTGTCTCTTAAAAAATGACAAATTGGGGGGCACCTGGGTGGCTCAGTGGGTTAAGCCTCTGTTTTCAGCTCGGGTCATGGTCTCAGGATCCTGGGATGGAGCCCCGCATCAGGCTCTCTGTTCCGCGGGGATCCTGTTTCCTCCTCTCTCTCTCTCTCTCTGCCTGCCTCTCTGTCCACTTGTGATCTCTCTCTGTCAAATAAATAAAATCTTAAAAAAAAAAAATGACAAATTGGTCTTAGGAATTAGGTTTGAACTTATTTATAACCTACCCAGATAGCAGAGATTCTGTGATATAAACTGACTTACTCATGTTTGTAATTATACTTTTAACTCTTAAACAGCTGAATTTCCTTACAATTATCTTACTGCATGTTTATTTTAAAATATTGCATTGTCACTTTGATTACTCCTTTGACTATCTCCCAGACTATAAGATCCCTAGATGAAGCATTCATTATAATTCCAGCAGCTAATACAGGAAATGTTCAATAAATGCTAAATGTTTGAGTGAATAAATGAGGATATATGGTAGAAAGATACTCTTGTTAAAGAATTTAAAAAATGAAATAATTTTTTTTTTGTTCTCTGCATTTTTCCCCTTTTAGATCCCCTGAGTAACCAGGAAAGCTTTCCCTTGCTTCAGCTTCCCTTCCTAGTTTTTGTTAAGTGTGTGCCTGGAATCATTCAGAGAATTAGGTTAGAGGGAGGTAGAGGAGAACAATGAGAAATTGGAAAGGGGAGGAGGAGAATTCCCTGAGACTGGAAAGCAGATGGTGGGCTACGGAACCCCAAATAATGAGACAATGTGCCCCTTCCTGCCCTAATAGGTGATAGGACTCAAGAAGAATGACTGCTTGGACCACCTAGGAAAGTTGGACTTGACAGTGGGCTCAAACACCTAAAGAAACCAGAGTACAGGATCAAACAGCCTAATGGCCAATCTGTGGGGAAGCTGAAAAAAAGCAAGACTTTAAAAATTCTGGTGAAAACAAAAACCACTACATTCTCCTTCATCTTCCTGCACCATTGATATGTCCTAAGCTATTGCTGGAGCTTCTATCCTTGGCAAACCCGGATGTAACTCACAGAGCACAAAAGGAATCATTTGGATTTACCATAAATATATCAGCAGTAAACAGTATAAGGGACCAGGAGGTTCTCACCAAGCATTCAGCTCTTTCTAAAGCCATCTGGAAATGTCACATGAATTAAAGGAATGGAAATCCAACTATTATCCGTGTTTGAGTCTTCTACCAGCTCAAGGACAGGGGCTTAAACTCAAATTAAAGATATAGGAGAAAATGTGTGCAACAATAGAAAATTGACTTGTTTGGAGAACACCCCTCCTTGTTATGATAATGATAATTTTGTAGAAGCTATTTTACAAGCCTGTAAGTTGTAGATAACTGATAGCAATGCAAAATAATTCTTGTCTACAGACCTGCCAAATTCTGTCCTACCTGACAGAAGTTCAGATGCATTCCCCCTCCTCCTGCACTGTGGGAAGATCAGTGTTGCCTCCATTTGTGCATTAATTCCACCATTCTTTAACTACATATAAATCTGTGCTTTTTTCCTAACTTTTCCTCTCAACCAGTTATACCATCTGCCTGGTTCCTTCATTGCTTGAGTTAAATAATCTATAAAGTGCCCAATTTTATATCTGTATGGGAGCCTGAATTTACTTTTTAAAAAATTATCTTTTCACAGAAAGTAGTAAGTGTAAGATTTCTTGTATCTCTGAGTTTATAAAGATTTATGTCAGCAACAAATATGTAAAAAATAAGCCCTAGAAAGAGCTAATTGAAAATGACTTAAGGTAATCAACACTGGAGAATAGAATCACAGGTTGTTCTTACTAGTTCTGTTATCCCTTTAGGATACAGTTCAGTCTGTATTCTACTTTAATTTCTTCTCTGAGCTACAACTGATCTTGGAAATAAATTGATATTATAGTTCATACTCATTAAATAATTAAAACGTACCATTCGTCAACATAGCCAAAAAGAATTTTAATCTATTATATAAAGACAGGTCTATACCAGTCACTGAATTAAATGAAGCATATCCAACACAGAATATTTAAAATTCTGTATCTTTCTCCAAACCCTTCCATGCTACTTGGCATCATTGTACTGGCTGATAAAGAACAGACTAGCAAGGGACAAGGGGAAGAGAACATCTGTTAGAAGACCATTACCTGAGCATCCCTGATCAAGAGATAATGATGGCTTAGGGTTAGAATGATTCAAACGTGGAGAAGAGTAAATATATTAGAGCTCTGTTCTGGAGGTAAAACTTAAAAGAATATTGCCTATTATCAAGCCACTACTATAGATATGCAGATAATAGCTATTCTTCCCTCCCTTCCCCACTTTTAAACTTTTAATTGTGGTAAGAGAATAGCAATTCTTTTTTTTTTTTTTTTTTTTGAGAGAGAGAGAGTGAGAGCGCAAACGGTGGTCGGGGTAGAGATAGGGGTGGCAGAGGGAGAGAGAGAAAATCTTAAGCAAGCTCCACACCCAGCACAGAGCCCAAAACAGGGCTTGATCTCACAACTCTGAGATCATGACCTAAGCCAAAAATCAAGAGTCAGGTGCTCAACTGACTGACCACCAGGCACCCCAAGAGAATAGCAATTCTAACCACATGTTAGATCAAGAAAACAAAACTCAAGGCAGGTAATTCATCAGAAAAACTCAAATATGGAAAATAGTTACAAAGGAGTTAAAAATGCTGACAAGCCTGAGGGAATCGTGAGGAAACCCAGAGATAAGCAAAGAAAGCAGGAAGCTTTAACCTTGGGGCTAGAGGGATCAAGACAGGAAGTAATGACCTAATTAAAATCTGGGTGTCTGGCTGGCTAAATTGGAAGCGCATGTGACTCTTGATCTTGGGGTTGTAAATTCAACCCCCATGTTGGGTGTAGAAATTACTAAAATAAATAAACTTTAAAAACAACACTAAAATCAATTGGAAAGAGATGAGTATTAATTTTCTATTGTGTAACAAATTAACACTTAAACTTAGTGACTTAAAAAGACACATTTATTATCCCACCATCTCTATGGGTGAAGAGTAAAGCACAGATTAGCTGTGTTCTATGCTTAGGGTCATAAGACTGCAATCAAGGTGCTGGCCAGGGCTTGTTGCATTTGAGGCTTAACTAGGGAAGGATCTATATGCTACAAAAAAAAACCCAAAAAACAAAAAACCCCGTTATTGAAACATCTAGCAAAACTGGAATGACTGGGTGACCCAGTCGGTTAAGTGTCTGCCTTCCACTAGGGTCATGATCCCAGAGTCCTGGGATTGAGCCCTGCAACAATCCCGGTTGAGCAAGGAGCCTGCTTCTTCCTCTTGCTCTGCCTCTCCCCAGCCTCCCACCCTGCTCATGTTCTTGCTCACTTTGCTCTAATAAATGGAAAAAAAAAAAAAAAAAGAAGAAGAAAAGAAAACAACTTAAAAAAAAAAACTGGAAAGAAGTCTGAGAGTTAAATGGCAGTAACACAGTATTTCCTGATTTTTATGGTGCTATTCTGATTATGTACATTTATTATAACTGAAGTGCCTGCTAAACAATTTGAAGGTAATATGACTTGAGTTTACATTTCCATATAAATTTTAGAATCAGTTTGATTGCTCCTGCTGAGAATTTGATATTGCTTTGAATCCATACATCAATTTGGGGAGAACTGACATTTTTAAAATATTAAATATTCCAATTGAGTATTCAGTGCATAACTGAATTTACTCAGATCATTAGTGCTTTTCAGTGTTTGGTAGTTTTTAGTGTATAAGCCTTGAATATCTTTCACTATACCTATTCCAAACCTTGATTTTTTTATGATGCTATAAATAGTAGTTTCTCTTTTCATTTTTGTTGTTGGTATACAAAAACACAACTTTCCTAAAAAAAATTTTTAAAGATTTATTTATGATGGAGAGAGCAAGCAAGCATGAGCAGGGGGAGGAGTAGAGGAAGAACCAGACTCCCTGCTAAGCAGGGAGCCTTACTCAGTTGGGGCTTGACCCCAGGACCCTGTGATCATGACCTGAGCCGAAGGCAGACACTTAAGGACTGAGCCACCCAGATGCACCACTTTTTTAAACACAACTCTTTCTATATTATTCTATATATAGGAAACTTGCCAAGTACACTTAATACTTCTAATAGTTTATAGATTTTAATTTTCTACATACACACTCTGTCATTTACAAATAAGGAGGTTTATTTCTTCCTCAACAATACTTGTTTTTTGTTTTTTCTTGCCGTTCCCTATGGCTAGGACCTTCAGAAGAGTATTGAATAGAAATAGTAATAGCAGACATCCTGATCTTATTCCCAATCTCAAGTCTGATGTCTGCTGTAGGTTTTATGTAGACACTCTTAATTAGAATAAATTCTCCTTTATTAGTTTGGTGAGTTTTTACTACAAATACATAAATTTTATGAAATGCTTTTTCTGTGCCTATTGATATGACCATACAGCTTTTTTCTTTTGATGTGAATTACATTAATTGGTTAAACTATCCTTGCCTTCCTGAAATGAACTCCACTTTGTCATGTATTCACATTTTCATATTTTTGTATTTAATTTACTAACGTATTTAGGTTAAATTTGTATTTTGAAATTATATTCATGAAAGGGTTGGTCTGTAATTCTTTTAATTTTCTTTTAAGATTTATTCATTTGACAGACAGAGATCACAAGTAGGCATAGAGGCAGGCAGAGAGAGAAGAACGGAAGCAGGCTCCTCGCTGAGCAGAGAGCCCAATGTGGGACTCGATCCCAGGACCCTGAGATCATGACCTGAGCCAAAGACAGAGGCTTAACCTACTGAGCCACCCAGGCACCCCTGTAATTCTTTCTTTTAATCTCCAATGTATGTTCAAAGTTATGTCAGCCTGGTAAAGTTAGGAAATGTTCTCTCACTGTCTAATCTCCAGAAGAATTTATGTAGACTTCATAATTTTTGGAAGAATTCAATGGGGATGCCATCAAGGCCTGGAATTAGTGGGAAGATTTTAAATAACAGATTTGATTATTTTTAGATATATTTCACATACTATAAAATTCACCCTTTTAAAATGTAAAATTGTGTGGCACTTGGTATATTTATTAAATTATACAATCACCACTAAGTCTAGAACAGTTAAATCATCCCAAAAAGAAACTCTATATCCATTAGCAGTTACTCACCAATCATCTTCCTTCCTACCCCTGGTAACCACCAGTTACTTTCGGTCTCTATGGATTTAACTATTACAGATTATTTCATGTAAGTGAGACTATAAACTATGTGGTCTTTTGTGTTGCTTCTTTCACTCAGAATAAGTTTTTTGTTTTGTTTTGTTTTGTTTTTTAAAGGCAGCCCCTTAACTGGCTGAGCCACCCAGGAGTTAGTGATTTTTTTCTTTTTTTTAAGATTTATTTGTCAGAGAGAGAGAGAGGAGCGAGAGCGAGCACAGGCAGACAGAGTGGCGGGCAGAGGCAAAGGGAGAAGCAGGCTCCCCACCGAGCAAGGAGCCCGATGTGGGACTCGATCCCAGGATGCTGGGATCATGACCTGAGCCGAAGGCAGCCGCTTAACCAACTGAGCCACCCAGGTGTCCCAAGAATAAGGTTTTCCAAGATTCATCCACATTGTTGCATGTATCAGAACTTTATTCCTTGTTATGAACAACATTCCATTATGTGTTTTACATACACACTTTATACATATGTATATAATACACACATACACACACACAATTTTGTTTATCCATTCATCAGTTGATAGACATTTGGGATGTTTCGATTTGGGGGTTATTATGACTAATGTTATGTTCATGTACAAACGTGTGTGTGAACACATATGCTTTCAATTTTCTTGGATATGAATGGAATAGCTAAGTCATATGGTAACTATGTTTAACTTTTTGAGGAACTGCCAGACTGTTTGCCAAAGTGGCTGTACCATTTTACAGTCCCATCAGTAACATGAGGGTTCCAATTTCCCTACACCCTTGCCAACAACTGCCATTGTCTGTCTTTTCAATTACAGTCATCCTAGTGGGTATGAAATAGTATCATATTGTGGCTTCACTTGTATTTCCCTAATGACTAATGATGTTGAGCATCACCTCATGTATTTATTGGCAATTTGTATATCTCCTTCAGAAAGATATCTTTATCTACTCAGGTATTTTGCCTATTTTTATTGTCTTTTTACTGTTGAGTTGAATACTTGTTTATATATTCCAGATACTAGTTTCTTACATATATGTGACTTGCTCCCATTGCTCCATTCTTTCAGTCTCCCATTCTGAAGGCTGTCTTTTCACTTTCTTGTCTTTTGAAGCACATCTTTTTTAAATTTTGGTAAAATCCAATTTCTCTATTTTTTATTTGGTTGCTTGTACTTCACATGACATATCTAGGAAATGACTGCCTCACCCAAGGTCACAAAGACTACTTACAACTATGTTTTCTTCCAGAGTTTTATGGTTATAGCTCTTACACTTAGGTATCTGATCCATTCTGGGTTAATTTTTGGATAAAGTGTGAGGTAGGGATTCAAGTTCATTCTTTGGCATGGGGCTATGCAGTTGTCCCAACCCCATTTATTAAAAAGACTATTATTTCTGCTCATCAAATAGATGCGATTACTTAACAAATATGGAACTATTCAGATTTCTTTTCCCTTCCCCTTCTTCATCTTCCTCTTTTTTTTTTCCCTTAAGTAATCCCTACACCGAACATGGAGGCTCAAACTCACAACTCTAGATCAAGAGTCACATGCTCTTCCGACTGAGCCAGACAGGCACCCCAAGATTTTTTTCTTCTTATAGCTGCATTTCTTCAGGTATTTGACCACTTCACCTAAAAAAATTTTTTTTTAAGATTTTATTTGACAGACAGCACAAGCAAGGGGAGCAGAAGGCAGAGGGAGAGGGAAAAGCAGGCTCCCCACGCAGGGAGTCCCATGCAGGGCTCAATCCCACATCTCCAGATCATGACCTGAGCCAAAGACAGATGATTAACCAAATAAACCACCTAGGCACCCCACTTCATCTAAAACTTTAAACACATTAGCATGAGGTTATTCATAATACCTTTTTGAAAGATTTTTATACCATAATACCTTTTGAAAGAATGCAGAAGCAGTGAGGTCTCCATTTCATTTCTGGTATTTGTGCCTGCACACTTTCTTCTTCATTTGTTTTATTGGAGATTTGTTTTCTCAAAGAAGCAATTCTTTGTTAATCCTATCATGTTTGCTTTCTATTCCAATAAATTAAGCTCTTTTTTTCTTGTCTTAGTTTTTATAACTTGAGATAAATTCATTTTTAGCCTTATTCCTTTCTAATAAATTAAAATATTAAGTCCCCTCTACCACAGCTTCATCTATTCTTCGCAACATTTGATGTTCTATTTTTGTAATAGAATTTTTTCTAACTTCCGCTGTGATTTCTTCCTTAACCCAAGATTACTTTGGAGTATGTTTTGTAGTTTCTAAACATGAGGGGTTTTTTTTTTAACTTTTTTTTCCCTAGCTTATTTTCCTTTTTTCTTTTTTTTTCTTAAAATAAGCTTTATGCCCAACATGGAACTTAAACTTACAACCCTGAGATCGTGAATCCCATGCTCTACTGATGGATCCAGGCAACCCCTCCCCCACCATTTATTTATGGTCACAGAATATACTCTGTATGGTTAATAATTTTTTGACACTTTAGATTTGCTTTCTATTACGTATGTGGCCAACTTTTGAAATATCCAACATGTATTGGTTGAGTACAATAACCTCTACATGGTGGTTAGATCTATTGTATTTTCTATAACTCTACAACTACTTTTTTTTAAACTGTAATTGTCTATGATTGTGCATCTCTATTTCTCCTTGTTTTCTTATAAATTTAGAAGCTACTGAATTCTATAAATTTAAAATTGCTAAACTTTGGGGCTCCTGGGTGGCTTAGTGGGTTAAAGCCTCTGCCTTCAGCTCGGGTCATGATCCCAGGGTCCTGGGATTGAGCCCCACATGGGGCTCTCTGCTCAGCGGGGAGCCTGCTTCCTCCTCTCTCTCTCTGCCTGCTTCTGCCTACTTGTGATCTCTATCTGTCAAATAAATAAAATCTTAAATAAAATAAAATAAAATTGCTAAACTTTACTGGTGAATTAGACCTTTTCTCATTATCAACTGTCTCTCTTTACTACTAGTTTTTTTTGCCCGAAACTGATGTTAATATAGCCACATTCAGTATCTTTTACTTACTGTTTACGTATCTTTCTACGTCCTTTCACTTTTCACCTTTCTGTATCCTTACATTGTCTCTCTTGTATAAAACTGCATTGTATCACTATCTGAAAATGTCTTTTATTGGAGGATCTTACCCTATTTACACTTACTGCAATTTCTGATCCATTTGGATTTAAAATGTACCACCTTGCCAATTGTTTTCCCTGTCACTTTTCCTTTTTTTCTGTCCTTTCTTTTGGGTTGAATACCTTTTTTTTCCTGCTGTTCCATTTTACACCATTAGTATATAGTAATACACTTTTACAAATCTTTTAGTGTGGTAACCCCCTAAATATTACAACATACAACTCTGAATATTCAAGTTTAATATAAAGTGACAGCTTAACCTTTCCTTAGGCATAAAGACCTTAAAACACTTTCCCATTTATCCCCCTCTCAACTTACATGCAATTGTTTTCATGTACTTTAGTCCTCGACTTTTTAAAAATTTTTGTTTCAAAATCACTATTAACTTAAATCCCTGTATTTACCCTGTTGTTCATCATTTCTTCTCACATCTCCAAGCGTCTATCTAGTATCATTTGCCTTCTGTTTAATGACTTCATTTTTGTGTAGTTTTTTGGGGAAAATTATTTTTGTGTGATATTTTTTTTTTATTTAAAGATTTTTATTTTTTTTTTATTTATTTCACAGACAGAGATAGGCAGAGAGGCAGGCAGAGAGAGAGGAGGAAGCAGGCCCCCTGCTGAGCAGAGAGCCCGATGCGGGGCTCGATCCCAGGATCCCAGGATCATGACCTGAGCTGAAAGCAGAGGCTTTAACACACTGAGCCACCCAGGTGCCCCAACTGTGTGATATTTTCTTAATTTTACCTTTCCAACTCTTATTAAGGACATTTTTGCTTTGTACAGAACTCTAGATTAGCAGTTATTTTATTCCATCACTTTGAAGATGCCATTCCATTGTCTTCTGATTGCCATTGTTTTTCACTGAGCAGTCAGCTGCCAAATATTTAGTCTTTTGAAACATGCCTTCCTCCTTTCACTGCTCTGACTTTTTTCTTTTTGTAGTTTTCAATAATAGTAATATTTGCATAAGCATGATTTTCTGAATATATTTTGTTTGAGGTTTGTGGGACTTCCAAAACCTGTAGCTTGATTATTTTCATAAATTTTAGCTATTTCTTAAGCAGTAACTCCACAAATATTCTCTTTCTTCTCTTTCTGGGACTACAGTTACATTAAGTTAGCCCATCTCTCTGTTATATTCTTTTCTGGTTCTTTTTCATCGTTTGGACTCTCTATCATTCTGAATTTTCTTCTGACCAAACTCAATTCACTATTCCTACAGCTATAGTTCACCTGATGTTAAACTCATTCACTAAATTCTTAATTTTAGCATTGTTTTTTTATTTTTAAATTCCTAATTTCCTACTGAATTTTGTTCAAAAATTTAACAGAATGAGAGAAGCAAATATGTACAGCAAAACATACATATTATTATTCTATACAATGTATAGAACAGCATGAAAGTAGACACGGAAATATTTTAATGGGCAACTAAAGCTTACATTGAGCTGGAAATCCATATGAATGAATCTGGGAGGGAGGGGGATCACTATGAGCTTCAATATGCAAACATAAGGTATATTCCCCCACATGTTTGGGGAATTACAAATTGATATGACTAAAATTTCAGGACTAGGTAGGTGCAGAGTAACAGAGCAAGATGAAGCTGAAAAAGAAGGCAAGAGCCAGATCACAAAAGACTTTACACACTAGATGAAGAGTTTGTACTTCACTTTGTAAGTAGGGGGGAGGAGGTGGTTAATTTAAAGATTAACAAAGAGAGGGCGCCTGGGTGGCTCAGTGGGTTAAGCCTCTGCCTTCAGCTCAGGTAATGATCTCAGGGTCCTGGAATCAAGGCCCGCCTCGGGCTCTCTGCTCAGCGGGGAGCCTGCTTCCCCTTCTCTCTCTGCCTGCCTCTCTGGCTACTTGTGATCTCTCTCTGTTAAATAAATAAATAAAATCTTAAAAAAAAAAAAAAGATTAACAAAGAGAAAACAATAAATTCATTCTAGAAAGACCATTCAGACAGAATTATGGGCAAAGGTTTCAGAACAAAATAAGTCACAGATAAATAAGTAAACCTACTGGAATAATCGAGGCCAGAGAAGACCAGAGCCAGAATCACAGTACCAATATAGAAGGATATACCCAGTCTTTAGTGACTGAATATGAAGAGAAAATAAGGTCCAATCCCAGCTTTCAAGCACTAGTCACAGAGGTAAAGAACATTTAAAAGATCACAAAAGATAATGGCATCTCACCTAGATCTCTTGTAGTAAAAGAGTTATGCAAGTATACAGAAGAGGTAAAATCTGTGTTGTACCTTGAATTCTGATCATCATCCTTCAAACACAATGGCAAAGATTTTTAAAATATTTTTTACATCTAAAATTGTAAATATGTATTTCTCTTCCAGATATTTTCCTATTATTTTAACTCAAAGAAAACACCATGTCTTCTCTTAAGTATTTGTGTAATGGTTTAAAAACTTAAGATACTTTAGGGCACGTGTCTGGCTCAGTCCATAGAGCATACAACTCCTGATCTCATGGTCAGGAGTTCAAGCCCCACATTGGGTGTAGAAGTTACTTTAAAAAAAAAAAAAAAAAAAAAAAAAATTAAGACACTTTAAATTTCTAAAGGCAAAAGATTAATAAAAGTAATTTTACCTTTCAAATGTGACTTTTTAACAGCAAAGTGGAAAAGTGGTAAACAGTCTCCATTAAAAAAAAAAAAAAATCAGTACTCCAACAAAACTAAAGGTAGGTCTACATGTAGAACTAATTCAGAAAGGGGATAGGGTCACCTGGATGTCTCAGTCAAGTAAGTATCTGCCTTCAGCTCAGGTCATGATCCCAGGGTCCTGGGATTGAGTCCCCCATCAGGCTCCCTGCTCAGTGGGAAGCCCGATCCTCTCTCTCCTTATGCCTGCTGCTCCCCCTGTTTGTGCTGTCATAAATAAGTAAAATCTTTTTTTAAAGGGGGGAAGGGGGACATAATACCTAAGATAAGAACAAAACACCTATTTTGATCCAAAAAAAAGTATTTACTGAATCTTATATTCAAGTTTTCAATATGCTATTTGAAATAAATTATCCTTGAAAATAATTAAACCATTCAACCTGAAACATATCAGGTTGACATTATATTTGCCTTAAGTATACCAGACAAATATTTACTATCAGTAAAATAAAAACCAACAAAGCATTTTTGCATCTGAAAGCCTGACATTCTGATCCACTGGATTTAGATTTTTTCCTAAGTATAATAATATAAAAAAATCTTACTGAGTAACTCAACATATTAGAAGTACAACTACCTATTTATAATTGCTAACTTCCAACAATATGACTCATCAGTAAACACCAACACAATACTTTAGCAATCGTCTTATGTGGAAGGACAAGCAGAAAACAAAATTCTCGATAACAATGGGTCACCAAATTCTTTCGTCTAACCGTTACAATAAAAAATTTTATTAAAAAAACCTAAATATACAAACATAGTTAAACAGTTTAAAATTAAACCAAAATAAGGTATAAGACTTCCTTTTTCCCTTTTACAAAAAAGTTTCAAACATAAAAGGTAAAATTTAATTCTAAATATTTTCTTGGTTAATTGTTTTCTAATATAATTTTGGTAAATTATTTATTCAGTCGCTTCTTCAGGTTCTCAAGGTGCTCCATTTCAACATCTTGTAATGCCAGTACCATTGCTTTAGACAAGGAGGGATTAAATGAAATAGTCATTAGACAGCATAAATCTATTAAATCTCTCTGACACTTCTGCAAACCATCCAGGAACTTTTGGTACTGAAGAGGATCCTTTTTTAACTGTTTCATTTCTGGTACTGAAAACCCTATCAAACTAGTAAGTATTTCATCCACAAAGTCTACATCGAGATAAGCAGTGCCATCGGAAATCTTTGCTGTTATACTCCAAATGCCACGAGAACTTGAAAGATTTCCAGTTAAAGTTACAATAAATGCTTTGACCTTCACTGTTGTAACTTCCTTTGGTTTGCTGGCCATTAAAACAGACAAATAGATAAAGGGTGGAGAATATAAATCCATAGCAACAGAAAGGTTGGTGCTGTTCTCTGATGATCTTAAAGAACAAGTCTGTACATGGTGATCATTTTCATTAAAAATGTGTGAACTCCTTTTTGGTAAATAATTTACCAGCTCTCCATTTGATATTGACATTTTATTATTTAAGGAATGTCCATCGGCACTACTGAAGGTTTGTTCTGTTTTATTATCTGTCTCTGAGTCTTTAATTGTAAAGTCATGGGGAAGGGGTACATTATGAACTGAAAAAATACTACTGTCTTGGTCTCCGGTAGATGGACAAGATTTGCCTTCATTAGTCATTTGTTCAGATAAATTTTTCTCGTTCCAAATATTGTTTCCATTTTTGCATATCAAAGAAAAATTATCCTTAGTATTAGGTTTATGTGAAAATCTCTCTATACTTTCATCTGGGGTTCTGTTCAAAGTCAATGGCTGCAATTCTTTAGTCTTCATTTGTTCTTTCTGGACAGTTTCTTCTAAAAGCAAAGCCTCCTCCAGTGAAAAGTCATCTAATTCCCCATCACTGAAATGCATAGATTGATTTGGTGCTTCCACCTCTGGTTTTGGAGAAACAATTTGTTGTGGTTCAAAACTTGACTGCTTTGTGGGAATAGTATTTGAGGAACTACCTGTATTGAAACATCTTCTTTCTAAGGAGGTGTCACTATTTGCTATAAGCTCATCATTTTCATCAAGACTTGCCAAGAGTTCTTCATCAGAAGGTCCTAATGCAGAATCTAGAACATCTGTAATTCCAGGGATGTTTTGATTAGAATTATTTGGTATTACTGAAACTATAGGGTCAGGTTCCCCAATTAATCTTGCAAGTACTTTTTCTTGGGCATATTCCTCTAAAAGAGCATCTACTTCCCCTCCCAACACCTTAACATTTTCTGGTTTCAATAAGAGAACACCAAGACGGAAAGAAATGTTTCCATAAATCAAAATTTTTGTACCTGGGGGAAGATCACTATGAAGAACTGGAATAGACTGATATTCCATTCCCTGCATTTGTATAATTCCATCAGTAAGCTGCAGCATCAACATTCGTGAAGGCTTTGCTTCCCAAGGTTTTGGGGTTACTTGTGTTTCAGCTGTAATTAAGTCATTTGTTGTATTCTTTCCTCTCAACTTTTGTATCTGGGAATATGCAGGTTGACTGACATCAACCAATGAATTAATCTGCAGAGCAAAAAATCCATTCAGTTCTCCTTTTGGAACTTCTAAAATGCCATCAGGTAAAAGAGGATGTTCCAAATCTCTCAAATCAGTAAGAAGCCATTGCTCAAACACTTGTTTATTCATTTGTGCCTGACTTAAATTAACATTACCATTTTCTTCTTGGATCCAGTTAATACAAGCTTCCAGCCACATTAGAGGTACTTTAACATGCCATGTAGCTAAAAGCCAGGTTTCAACTCTTAATGCAATATTAGTTACACTCATTTCTTTTAAAATAAAAGAAATAATATGCATGTATTACCTGAAAACAAAAAAAATTTTTTAAAAATTATAATAGTTCAGTACATTTAAATATAGTTTCTATAATTTTCTACAACCCACAGGCATAACCACACCCATTAGATTTTTCTCTCTTTAGCATCTTAAAATTCTTTGACTTTCTACATGGCCAACATTCAAATTAAATTAATTAAATTAATGACCACAAGTCATCAGATAAATGAGAAAAGCAAAAGGTTTGAGACAGATATATTCAGGTTTGAAAGCTAACTCTGTCAAATTACAAGCTCTGTGACCTAATATAAATTTCTTAACCTCTCTAACCCAGTGTTTTCAACTATAAAATGTCAATACCACTAATATATATTCAAGGGTTATTTTCAAGATTATATGATTAACATTTGTGAAGCACAATGTCAAACCTATGAAAGACAGTTGGTATATGACAGTTATCATTTTATTAATAATCAGATTTAGTCACTTAAAATTTAGTCCAAAATAAGTAGTCAATAAGATTCTCTTCATATCATAATTCATATTCTATTAAAACTTTTACAACTGTGTTTGTCCGTCTAGCACTTAAATATGTGGCCCTGGGCGCCTGGGTGGCTCAGTGGGTTAAGCCTCTGCCTTCGGCTCAGATCATGATCTCAGGGTCCTGGGATCGAGTCCCACATCGGGCTCTCTGCTTGGCAGGAAGCCTGCTTCCTCCTCTCTCTGCCTGCCTCTCTGCCTACTTGTGATCTCTCTCTGTCAAATAAATAAATAAAATCTTTAATAAATAAATAAATACATGGCCTATGATAAAAATATAACAAATAACAATAGAATCTGAGCTGACGTACAGTATCTTTTTTGTTTGGCTAAATAAATCTCAACAGTCCTATACTTCTGATTTCCTCCATATAAAAGTGGTCTCAAAACACTAAATACTAATTAACCTTGTGTTCATAAGTTTATTTTTTCCTCCCACAGATGAAAATATCTAAAGTTAAAATTCATAAAAGTTTTAATATGACCACAAGAAAACTTACCATTTGGAACAGGAACATAGATTTGATGACAGGATTTGGAACTGGTTGTTCAGTGGAGTCACTGTTACCTCTACTGTTCAGAAATGGCCCTGGGACAAGAAGCAGTAAGGATTAAAAGGCAAAGCTGCAGAAAGACTCACTGGTCTACTTGCATGAGTGTTAAGAGTTTGGTGGTATGGTTTTGGGAGTTCCTATTATCAATCAGGGCAGAGTGGAGGTAAAATAATAAAAACTTAAGGTTTGGGGTGAGCTAAACAGAAGCAAGGGACCATAAGAAATTTATACAGTCCCTCTTAAGTGTGTTTCCTTGTCTATATGCTTAACCTCATAGGATTACTGGTCAAAGTTTAAAAAGATAGGAGAGAGGATGGCCCACAAGGCACTAGCACAGGCACGTATCTTGGGCAGCTGGGTCAGGTGACCCAAGGGGGTGATCCAGCTAGCCTCAGCAACCCCACCACCATGGCCAGTCAGTCACAGGGTTTACAGCAGCTTCTGTAGTCTGAGAAGCAGGTACCCAGAAAGTGTCCAAGGTCCACATGCAAAAAGAAATGGAAGCTGAAGCAGGCCAAAGCAGCTCAAGCTGAAATAGAATAGTACAATCTACAAAGAGAAAAAAGTGTCCAAGCTTGATGAAACTGCAGCCCTGAGATCCCATGGCAGGGGCAGTACTGTACTGAGAGATAATGACCATCCTTCAGACCTAATTCCAGCAAACAGGGATTAAGTCCTAGATAACCTCTTAGACTTTGAGACATCAACCAGAAATCCATAAAAGGTACCGCATAAGTGGACACGGGAGGAAGAAAGAAGTGCCTGTTCCAAGGCTTAGAATTTTAGATGCCTTCATGGAATACAAAATTTTAGCAAAGCCTGAATTCTATTCTTGTGAAAAGGCAGTAAATTATTTCTGTATTATACAGTAGGTCCTTTCACTTTTTGGAGAATAACAAATCTAGCTTCTTTGTCTGAACTTAAAACTTATCCTAGGGGCACCTGGGTGGCTCAGTGGGTTAAGCCTGTGCCTTCGGCTCAGGTCATTGTCTCAGGGTCCTGGGATCGAGCCCCGCATTGGGCTCTTTGCTCAGCAGGGAGCCTGCTTCCCTTCTCTCTCTGCCTGTCCCTCTGCCTACTTGTGATCTCTATCTCTGTCAAATAAATAAATAAAATCTTAAAAAAAAAAAAACTTATCCTAATGTACATGCAGTCTATAGCTAATAATACTTGAAAACTGCTAAAAGAGCAAATCTTAAAAGTTCTTATTACAAGAAAAAAAATTCTGTGACTATATATGGTGATGAATGTTAACTAGACTTCTTGTGGCCATCATTCCACAATGTATACAAATATCAAATCACTATGTTGAACCACTGAAACTAACAGAATGCTATTTATCAATTATACCTCAATTTTTTAATAACACCAAAAAAAATGACCTTTCATTTTTTTACCTTGTATTTCTTAGAAATTTAATAGGTATACACTGTCTGGTTCCCCATCTTTTAACTCAACAACATACATATCAAGAGTGACTTTTTATTTATTAGATGTAAAATAAATGTTCTGAAAAAAGAAAAGGGATTAGGGGCGCCTGGGTGGCTCAGTGGGTTGGGCCGCTGCCTTCGGCTCAGGTCATGATCTCAGGGTCCTGGGATCGAGCCCCGCATCGGGCTCTCTGCTCAGCGGGGAGCCTGCTTCCTCCTCTCTCTCTACCTGCCTCTCTGCCTGCTTGTGATCTCTCTCTATCAAATAAATAAATAAAATCTTTAAAAAAAAAAAAAAGAAAAGAAAAGAAAAGGGATTAAATGGGTTTTTATTCTCCCTAAAGCTTTCTTGAGGGTCTGTGGCTTTATCTATGAGAAAGTAGTAAATAAATATTTGTAAACTGTGTTAAGCAGCAGACAGCCTTAAAATAGTCTTTTCTGGCTGTGGATTAGAACAATAAGGGTGGCTCAGTCAGTTGAGGGCCTGACTCTTGATTTTGGCTCAGGTGGTGATCTTGTGGTCATGGGATAGAGCCCGCCTTGGGCTCCATGATGTGTGTGTGGAGCCTGCTTGGGATTCTCTCTCTCCCTCTCCCCTCTGCCCCTTGCACACATGCATGCTCGCTCTCTCTCTCTCTCTCTCTCTAAAATACATACATACATACATACATACATACTAGTATAATTGTTTGGGCTGCTTTGTGTTCCTCCTAATAAAAATTACTAGATGACAGAATTCAAGAACTGGTTACATGTTATTACATGTTATTACTGGGTATACTGAATCATTTAAAAGTAAAGACTATCATACACAAAAATAAAATAAAACAAACAAAACAAAACAGGAGAGCCAGTATATAATCTAGTGGGGTTCAGAGTATAACTGCCAAACTGTCTCACACTTAATAAACTTTGTGACCCTAAACAAGTGATCACAATATTAATTTAACAAATGGTTACAATTTAAAGAAGTTATACTTGTGAGTTTTATATGAATAACATTTTAAAGGAGTAGCTAAGAAGGTCATTATAATTACAGAACTCCTGAATCTTTAGAGTGAAAAAAATAAGAATACAGATATATGGTTTTTTAACTATATACAAAAAACAATATAAAATTTCAAAGGTAGGAAAGGTCCTTGGCTCATTGTGATGAAAACTGACCACATAGAGATTGATCAAAAGACTCTTTAAGACATTTAAGACTATGGCACCCCTATTGCAACTCAGAGAGACTGCTTCTAGAGAAGGTAAAAAACAAAATCTCTGGACTGGGGGATACCAGAGTACAGCTGAAGTGGAGATAACATACTGAAAATAGGGGGAACATATAAATTCCTAATTCCTAAATGCTGAACAAATACTACTCTCTTCCCCTCTAAAGCACCCAGAAATACCAACAACTAGACCTATACTCTCCCAGAAAGAAGATTAGAAAATCTTTCTCTGAGCAATCTTACTACCTTAACAGAAAAGACCTAAAGACCTATATTATTAACCCAAGAGGTTCTCCAATTAAACTGCCCATTTGAGACTGCAGACAGACTCAGAGTTTCAACCAGCTTTCTAGTTCTATTTCCCCTCTCTTTACTATAACAAGATACGTGAGAAAAGCTTCTAACAATAAGGCACATCAAGCAAACAAAAAAAATGCAATGAAGTGACTATGGAGAAAGACAAGAACTTCAAAAAAGCTATCATTATTATCGTAACAAAGATAATATCTGTGTAGTAAGAAAAGAAATATTTATCTATAAATAAATATATATATCTATATATAACAAAGATAATCTGTGTAGTAAGAAAAGAAATATTTATCTATAAATAAATATAGATATTTCTTTTCTTACTACACAGATATTATCTGTTATATATATCTAGATATAGATATATATTATAGATATTATATATATCTATAAATAAATATATCTATAACAAGAAATATTTATAGGATAAAAAACAACTCTTAGGGCATCTGGGTGGCTCAGTGGGTTAAGCCACTGCCTTCGGCTCAGGTCACGATCTCAGGGTCCTGGGATCGAGTCCCGCATCGGGCTCTCTGCTCAGCAGGGAGCCTGCTTCCCCCTCTCTCTCAGCCTGCCTCTCTACTTGTGATCTCTGTATGTCAAATAAATAAATAAAATCTTTAAAAAAAAAAAAACAACAACTCTTAGAAATTTAAAATATGATAGTGAAAAACGAAAGACAGCAAAGGAAACAAATGAGTGAAAAAGCAACCTAGAATATGGGAGAAACATTTGCAAACCATTATCTGATAAGGGATTAACATTCAGAATATATGAACTCAACTCAATAATAAAAAAATTTTTAATGGGCAAAAAACATGTTTTTCTAAAGATATACCAATGGCAAACAAGCATATGAAAAGATGCCCACCACTGGGGCGCCTGGGTGGCTCAGTAGGTTAAAGCCTCTGTGTTCGGCTCAGGTCATGATCCCAGAGTCCTGGGATCGAGCCCCACATCGGGTTCTCTGCATGGCAGGGAGCCTGCTTCCGCCCCACCCCCCTGCCCACCTCTCTGCTTGTTTGTGATCTCTGTTTATTTAAACAAATAAAATCTTGAAAAAAGAAAAAAGAAAAAAGAAAAAAAGAAAAGATGCCCACCATCATCATCATGACAAATGCAAATCAAAACTGTAATGAGGGGGCACCTGGGTGGCTCAGTGGGTTAAGCCTCTGCTTCAGCTCAGGTCATGATCTCAGGGTCCTGGGATGGGGAATCTCTGCTCAGCAGGGAGCCTGCTTCCCCCATCACTCTACCTGCCTCTCTACCTACTTGTGATCTCTCCCTCTGTCAAATAAATAAATAAAATATTTTTTAAAAATAAAATAAAATAAAAATAAAATTTCACAATCGGGAGAATGAGGTATTGGCAAAAGGATTAACATATAAGGGGTGCCTGGGTAGCTCAGTGGGTTAAAGCCTCTGCCTTCAGCTCAGGTCATGGTCTCAGGGTCCTGGGATGGAGCTCCACACTGGGCTCTCTGCTCAGCAGGGAACCTGCTTCTCCCCCTCCTCTCTCTCTGCCTGCTCTCTGCCTCCTTGTGATCTCTGTCTGTCAAATAAATAATATCTTAAGAAAAAGGATTAACATATAAGTCAATGGAAAGAGAAGACAGCCTAGAAATAGACCCACACATAATATAACCAACTGATTTTCTACAAAGTTGCAGATTCAACTTATACAAAGTTGCAATTCAATGGAAACAGGACAGTCTTGAACAAATGGTGCTGAAACAACTGGACATTCTTTTGCAAAACATGAACCTGAACCAATACCTCACACCTTTTATAAAAATTAACTCTAAATGAATCATAGACCTAAATGTGAAAACTGCAACTATATAAAAGCTGTAAGAAAAGTTAAGAGAAAAATCTTTGTAACCTTGGTTTCTTAAAAGTTTTCCTAGGAACAACATCAAAACTATAATCAAAAAAACTATCAAAAAGAAAGAAATAACCTGGACTTCAACAAAATTTTTAAATTCTGCTCTGTGAAAGACACTATAAAGAATATAAAGACACGCGCGTACACACACACAGACATACTACAAACTGAGAGAAATTGACAAAAGACTTTTATCCAGAATACACAAAGAATTTATACTTAAAATTCAATAAGAAAACAAACTTATTATAATATGAATAAAACATCTGAATAGGCACTTCACCAAATAAGATATGCAGATGGCAAATAAATACATTAAAAGATGCTCAATATTATCAGACCTTAAGGAAATGCACAATTAAAATCACAGTGTGGTACTACACATCTATTAGGATAGCTAAAATAAAAAATAGCTGAGAACACCAAATATCAGAATTTTCATACATTGCTGGTGTGAATACAAAATGGCACAGCCACTTTGGAAAACAGATACGCAGTTTCTTAGAAAGAAAAACATAAACTTAACATAACAATCCAACAATTGCATTACTAAGCAATTACTCCAGAGAAATGAAAACCTACACTAATTAAAAACCTTTTTTATGAATGCTTATAGTAGCTTTACTCATAATCGCCAAAAACAAGCCAGATGTCCTTCAACTGGTGAATGGATAAATAAATTATGGTACTTCATTATAATGGAACAGTATTTAGTAATAAAAATGAATGAACTACTAACAGGTACAAAAACCTGGGTGAATACTACTAGAATGTAACTCTCCCAAAATTCATATGTTGAAATCCTAATGCCCAATGTGATGGTGTTAGGAGTAGGACTTTTGGGATATGCTTAGATGATGAGGTAGGAACTCTCATGAAAGAGATTATGGCTTTTATAAGAAACCCCACGACTGTCATCACCACCACCTCAGAGCTACCTTGCCCCTTTAACCGTGGGAGATTACAGTCAAAAGATGGCCATCTACGAACATAGAAGTGGGTCCTCCTTACCAAACACTGAAACTGCTGACATCCTGATCTTGGACTTACCAGCCTCTATGAAGTAAATTTCTGTTATTTCTAAGCCACCCAGCTTATGGTATTTTGTTACAGCAGCCTGAACTAGACTAAGACAAATGTCAATTGTAGTATTTGAAGTGAAAGAGGCCAGACAAGACAAAGACTGCAAAATTCCATTTACATGACATTCTAGAAAAAGCAAAATTAGCAATGAAAAACAGTTCAATGGTTGCCAATATAAGAGGGACTGACTATAGGGGCATAAGGAAATTGGGGAGGAGGGGATGATGAAACTCTTCTATATCATGATGGTGGTGCTAATGGTGACACAGCTGTGTTTGCTAAAACACACAGAGCTATACACCAAGAAAAACATAAATGTTACTGTATATAAATTATATCTCAATAAAAAAACTGAAGGTAAACATCAAAAGAACAGATATATCATAATTTCCAAACTAGCTAAGGGAAACAAATAAAGAAAACAACCCAAAAGAAGGCACAAAGGAACAGCCAAACTACTATGACTAGAAACAATAAAATGGTAGAAACATGTCTAAATAGATCAGCAATCATCATGAATATAGATTAACTCACCTGTTAAGAGATACTCTCAAAATGAATAAACCAAACCCAGTTGTATGGTTAAAAGACAGACCTAAAACAAAAATAACATCAAATATGAAATTAATTAAAAGCATGTTAAAACTTCCAAGCAAGATTCCAAGAAGCCATAGCTTAGTGACATTTTATCCTCAAGACTAAAAGATCTGTACAGTTGACTCCTGAACACAGGTTTGAACTGCACAGGCCCACTTTTATGCAGATTTTTTTCAGTAATTATAGTACTGTAAATGTACTTTCTCTTATGATTTTCTTAGTATTTTTACCGTCTTCTTTTATTGTAAGAATACAATATATATGGGTGCCTGGGTGACTCTGTCAGTTAAGTGTCTGCCTTTGGCTAAGGTCAAGATCTCGGGGTCCTGGGATCTGGCCCCATGACAGGCTCCCTGCTCAGTGAGGAGCCTGCTTCTCCCGCTCCCTCTTCTCCACCTCACCTACACCTCTTCTCATGCTCTCTCTCTCCATCTCAGATAAAGAAAATGTTAAATAAAAAAAAAAAAAATACAGTATATAATACATGTAACATAAAATATGTGCTAATTGCCTACTTATGTTATCAGCAAAGCTTCTGAACAATAGTAAGCTACTATTAGTTACATGAGTCAAAAGTTATAAGGGGATTTTCAACAACGTGGGGTCAGCATCCCTAACCCCAGCTCTGTTCAGGGGTCAATTGTACTTACACAACCTAAGATTCCAAAGTGCTGTTTTACTGCATCTGTTGTCATTTTTTTAACCTCAAAAATTAAGCCAGATCCATGGCTCCTAGGTGTGTTCATTCAATAAGTTACCTATATTCTCCACTAAAATGTAAATCCATTAGCAGATGGACCCAGTATAATTTGCAAAGGTGTGGTAAGAATATAATGACAGTCATTAAGTAAACTGAAATTAGGACAAAGCGTACTTTCAGTTGAGTTATAAACTGTTTAAGTAAATTATCAAGTGTAAATTCCACAATTACAATTAAGTTGTTGTTGCAGAATGTTCTGTACTATAAATCACTCTGGATACAGTATATACACCTAAAATTATGACATGCAGCCACATAAATACAAATGTTGCTTTCTAGTTGAACCTGTTAAATACTAGGAGACAATACCATGGATACTTCTAGGAGGAGAAAGGAACAAATGAGAAAGGAAGAAAGATCGACTGTCAGTGAATTGAAAAGGTCAAGGCTAGACAGAAAATGAAATGAATGAGGATGAGTTTCAGAGACACCCATCCTATATCCCAGCAGGTACAGCTGTATAAACAGAGATGGAGATAAGGGTTTGCTGAAAATAAAAACAAAACTTTTTATCCGTAAGATTTTTAGCTTTTTTCAAAATACTTGTACATCTGTAATAGTACACCTAAACCTCAAAATAATAACATGAAAGAATAAGTATCGTCATCTATTTAAGATAATAAAACTAAGGTTTGAAGATTAAAACATAAAGATCATATGTAGTAACAGACCCAGGACTGGAACATAAGTTCTTCTAATATCCATTCCTAGGCCTTTGGCTAGACCCTGCTGACTTCAGTGAAAAGAGGAAGTATAGCCAGTCCCTCATTTGCATACAAAACCCACTTACATACAAAAGGCAATCATAAAAAGTCATTCTACAAGAGCACTACACTGCTATTATAATGAACAGACTTTTCTCAGATCTCATTTAAATAAGCTCATCTAGTGCATTCTAAATTATTTCATTTGCAATGTCAAGTGAAAGAAAAACTTAACATCACCCACTACATCTATCTGTAACAGCTTCAAAACAGCAGTGCCATGGTTAATTACTACTTTTCCTCTGCTATAACTCTGCAAAATTACCACATAAAACAATTTCAAATTTTTTAAAAATTACAAACTAATATTTTAAAACATTTATCCATTTATTTTTTTTTTATTTTTCCTTTATTTCAAACATGCACTTCCTTGTTATTGTTGTTAACATGACAAGTAACAACTCCTTTCAAATGACAGTTGGGACAAATTCTGAGAAACACTGCTCAGTGAAACACAACTAAATTGTTCTATTAATGTTTGGCAGTCCTAATTAGTAATTCTCTCCAAGTACTATCTTCTTGGATTTAAATCTCCACTTCTCAAGGTAACTGACATAGTATAATTTTATGATGTTACCATAAGTAAGCAAAGAAAAAAACTCTAATGACTAAAACCCCAAATGATAACCAAGACATATTTAAAACACAAGTAAATGTGATAAGAGATACTTAACATTGGGCCTCAATATAGCTAATTTCAAATATTTTACCAAAACAGTCGAGAACTTTGGGGGAGGGGCACCTGGGTGGCTCAGTGGGTTAAAGCCTCTGCCTTAGGCTCAGGTCATGGGGATCGAGCCCCGCATCAGGATTTCTGCTCAGCAGGGAGCCTGCTTCCTTCTCTCTCTCTCTCTCTCTGCCTGCCCCTCTGACTACTTGTGAGCTCTGTCAAATAAATAAATAAAATCTAAAAAAAAAAAAAAAAAAAAATTGGGGGGAGAAAACTGACTACTAAATGAACATTGTTACACAAAATTCTTCACTTAAAAGCAAATTAAGTGTAGGGTTATACTGATCAGAGTATACTGCAGAGTATACCCCCCACAACTGCATGTTCTAACAAATATAATAAAAAGATGATTCTATATATAATGGGTTTTCTTCTACAGGTTAGAAAGAAAATTTTATTTTAAAATTTAATCAAATGGAGGGACACTTGGGTGGCTCAGTCAGTTAAGCATCTGCCTTCAGTTCTGGTCATAATCCCAGGGTCCTGAGATCTAGTCCCACATAGGGCTCCTTGCTCAACAAGGAACCTGCTTCGCCCTCTGCCTGCCATTCCCCCTGCTTGTGTACTCTCTCTTTCTCTCTCTGACAAATAAATAAATAAAATATTTTTAAAAAATAAATAAACATTTAATTAAATGGAAAAGGTATTATCACGTGAGATCTGTATTTATTATGAAGTTCAGACTGGGTTTCAATAACCAAGTCCCTTAATAATTTAATAAACTGTATTACCTGCATCTACTCCTGAGAATTCTTAAGGTTTTCCTTCCTCTTTTTCTGGAGAAATTGAGCAAACACAGTCACTGCAGGCAGAAATAATTTACAGGGGAGGTGTGAGCTGGAGAGCACTATTTCCCAACTGCTCAGACACAATGAACAGCCCGATTCTCAAGACATCACTGCCCAAGAAAAGAAAAAAAATATAGAAATGTTTTTTTAAAATGTACATTAAGAAATGTTCATACCATCACTTCTTTTACTCTCCAAAATGAATCTTAAGAAAACAAGGAGGACAAAGATCTATGCACCCAAAGTGTTTATCACTGCTTGTATAGTATGTAAAAAAAAAAAGAAACAAACTAAATGTTCAAAAACGGGTGGGGGAGTGGATTACACTACATTGGATCCATGAAATGAAAGGTTATAGTCTTTAAAAAAAATTCCTAAAACCCTATTTAATAACATGAAAATATGTTCGCAATTTACTTTGTTAGGAAAAAGGCCAGATACAAAATTACACACATCTTAAACCCCATTAATTTCATAATCATGAAAAAAATGTTTTCTAAAAAACAGATTTTATACACACAAAAGTTAAAAAGATAATCTACACTTAACTTCTTGACTGCAGGAACCGACCAGGAAAAGAATTAAGTAGGATTCACCACTATCATTCACCACAAAGACACAGACATGGTGGATTTGTAAATTAGTTTTCAGTAAGTCTTACCTATTCCATTTCTAAAAAACTGAACAAATGGTAAAAGCACCATCCTTTTGGACATTGTATGTGGCATTCAACAAACAGCTGAGATTTAAAAACACTAACAAATATTGAAATCATAATCATTCCATGTTCACACTAGCTTTATCTAAAAAGTGTGTCGTAACTCATTGAGAATAACTTCAAAATTTTGAGACGGGATTCTCTGAAAATTAGGGGGGAAAGTTATATTTAATGACTGAAATTAGAATGAAGTTATCAGTAGGGCTGTTTATGGATCCCCCATAACCTATTGTAAGGAAAAAACAGAAAGAGAATAGGTTTAGGAGCTTGAATCCCACCTCTGCTATGTGACTTCAGACACATTCTTTAACTTCTTAATCTTAATTTTCTTATCCATAAAACAAAGATAACCATAACTTACTCGCAGAACTGTAGTAAGCATTAAACTGCCAGTACAAGGTAGGACACATAGTTTGGAAATCAGGAAATGGTAGTTGTATTTTGAAACATCCAGCTGGCTAGTGTGCAATCTCAATTACATGAGCTTATCTAAAGTTAAGTAAATAGTAGCTCTAAATTCATTGAGAGTTCAAAATGACCATAAAATTATACAAGACAGGAGCCACTAAATGTATCCATCAGGTTGGCAAGTCCTTGAATAAGCAAAAGTGCAATATAGTAGTTTAGCTGAAAACAACAGATGAAAAAAATGGTGAAAAGATAGACTTTCCTGTTATTTAAAGAGTAACCCTAAAAAAGTAAATTAAAACACGTTAAGAAAGAAACACATGGAAAAAGAAAACAAAAAACAAAAAACCCTATCAGGCTCTGGCATCTAAAAAAGGTCAGTAACAGCTTTCACCAGTTAGGGTCCAGTCAGAAGAATGCAAAACTGGAAGAAGGAAGTTCTTAGATAGGGCTGTTTACTTTGTATTCCTTCTCTTCCCTTTATCAAGGTAGAAAGTGATGGCTATCCAGTAGCTTGAAAGAAAGCAGCAGTAGTAGTACAATATCCCATATGTGCCTGTTAGTGTTAGTAAAATATCTCATGTTTTAAACCGCAATTAAATGTTCCAAATCCTGACTTACATATTAAATCTCTATAATCCAAGTATTCCCCCCTACCTATAGGCATCAATTCTTGGTTGAGTATTTAATAAAGACCTGAACCATGTAACACAGATCCAAAACATAAACTAAGCTTTACCTCCTAACAAGACTCTTGATGAGATACACTCTTCATGGAGGGGGACATTCGCCAAAAATTACATTATCACTAAAAGGGACCTACAAACTCCACAATCCCAGGTGCTATGCTCTACTAGTATTTAACTCTCCTCCTAGGCAGTAAATGTTCACGCTTCCTGAAGTCTTCAGTTCCCTCAAACAAGAGTTTCTTCCTAATTAGGCAAGTAAAACATAATGGATGAACGCAATCATACAATAAACGATGCTGGTTACATCCATTTTCCGAATTATTCAAGTTACAATAGGATGAATCAGCACAAATTCATCATTACAAGATATATTATGTGTGTGTGTTGTGCTAATGGTGGACTTCGCTTTATATGTAAATTGTAACATCTTTATGCTTCAACACGTATCTGGGGGGTGTGAGTGCAGGCTAGATGGTCGAAGAGGAAGGACCTGGATACTGGCTACTACCAGGCTAGGCGCTTTCCCAGGGTCGTCACCGATTCGAAGCGACCTTAAGGGCCTTAACAAAAGAAATCATCAAAGCTTGGCACAAGGGCCTCTGAAGATACCGAACGCAAAGCAAGTACAAACTTGAACACGCTACAGCAGTAACATATTTGAGGACGAGGTTTTGGGTCTGTTTTCATCACTGCCGAATACCGACTCACTCGGTCGGAGCTTCAAACAGCTGAACGAACAGAACGCGGACGTCTACAACTTGTGCGATTTGCATGAGACTGAATGCAACACTTTCAGAAAATTTTTCACAGATAAAATGCAGCGACAACACTACAAGGCACTCTTCTCCTAGGCCCCATTAACAAAAATGGGGGTGAGGAGGGGGGGAAAGAAGAAAAAGAGACCCCCCCCCCCCAAAAAAAGTGTAGTCTCCTCAGAACGCCCGTGAAGACGCTTGGGATCTCCAGGAAGCGCCGGCTGAGGGTCGGAAACAAGGGATAAGGTTCTCTCGGCTCCGAGGCGGACCCGCCACAGGCCAGCGGACCGGCGCGGGTTTCCTGGGATCCCGCCCGAGCCGACGGAGGATGGCGGGCTGCAAATTGCCAGCTGCGCCCCGAACCCGGGCCGCGCCTGATGGGCGCCACCACCCGTTACAAACAGCGGGTTTCCCCGCCGGGCTGCACTCACCGACGCGCAGCTCGCCCCGCAGGCCCGGCGGGAAGCGAGGTGAGGGGCGAGAGGGAGACGCGAGTGTGGACTGAGGAAACGGGGCATTCCTCTGGACCTAGCACCAACCTGGGCGTCCCGCCTTCCCTCGCGCAACAGCGGTTCCTGGGCCGCGCGACTGTAAGAACAGAAACCGCCCCGGTGCGCGCCCTAATCCTCTTTTTTTTTTTTTTTGGCCTCTTCCCGCTCGATTTCCCGCGCGCCGACGCCCCTCCTCCAAACCTAAAAGACTCCGTCGGCCCTGAAAACGCCCCTTCCCCGCCCCCCTCCCCGTGCGCGTGAACGGGGTAGCCTTCAGTTCTCGCGAGAGGTTTTTTCCCTCCCTCCCCTCCGCCGCTAGTGAGTGCGCGAACGAGAAAGGAGGAGGGCTCTCCAGGCGAAAGAGCTGCAGACGCCATTATCCTCTGTTTCTCTGCTGCTGCAACCTCGACGTCTTACCTACGTCCCGCTTTCTTGCGGCCTATAGGTAATTGGGGTTTTCGGCGCTAGGATATTATAGATTCAGGCATGGGTTTGGCCTCCCTAAGGGCTGCGTTGACTTCTATCAAGCCCGGCTTTTCTCGGGCCCTTAGCGGCCTCACAAGCTGAAGGGAGGCGCCGGCGCGAGGCGTGGCGTCGCCTCCTTCGGCGCTTTGATTGACGCGGCCTTGGGCCAATCGCTTTGCCCTCGCGCCACCGCTAAACCCCGGGCAACCAATTGGGCTCGGCGGCGGGGTAGGAGAGTGCGAGGAGGCGGGGGCAGGCGGCGGGGGCAGGCGGCGGGGGCCTGCGCTCGTTCTCTGTCTAGCTGTGACCGGCTGAGGCGGCGCGGCGGCACAGGGACGGCGGCCTCGCGCGGTGAGGAGCGGGGCTGGATGAACGGCGCGTGGGGGCGAGGGTCAGAGACGAAGTTTGCCGCTTGAGGGAGGCGTTTGGGGGCTGCTTGGTGGTTGGCCGATTCTCAGAGAGGGAACGTTGCCCGGTTTCCCCTCCCCCCACCTCCGCCATTTCCCTGAGCGTATATCCGCAGTCCGCGTTGTAGTGCTAGAGGCTTCGGGTAATTGCGAGGTGTGTCCCTGTAGGATGATCAGTAGTTCTGTAGTCTTCAGAACTAGACACCTGGTGTACGAATGAGAAGCGGCCGGCGGGCGGGACCCGAGGGCAGCGGAGAACGCCGCCGTTCTCTTTGTTTGGGTCCCGCTGCACTTGGGGCCTCCCGGCCCGGGAGCGGAGCTGGAGCGGGACAGATGGAATGGTCGAGGCTGCCTCCGTTGCTTTGTCTCTCCCGCGGTGGGGGGAGGGTGCGGGGGATGAGATCTCGGGACCGCGTGGTGGGTGGGGGAGGGGGGGTCCGCGCTCGGCTCCGCCTAGTAGCACGTAGTCGCCATTACGCGGGCCGCCATTTCCTGTCGGGTCCGGGTGAGGAGCGGCGCGGCGCTTCTGCTCTCTCCTTCGGCTTTTCCACTCCTGTTAATCGGCTGTTGCTGATCCCTGGTACCGTTGAGGGGGGTAGTGGGGGGGCATGTGTGCGTTCTGCTGCTCTCCCATATTTAGCGATTTGAGGAATGGTGACTAAAGGACCTGAACGGGGAACCGCGGCAACGTTTTCCTTATAAGTCGAGCCCACTGTCTTCAAGTTATTTACCTGAATCTGTGATACCTCTACGTTTAGCTGAATGATGGGCGGTGAGGTAGCGTTTCAGTTAGTCGTTAAAAGGTTTATCGACAAACGTTACGGAAGAACGGGGGCCATAAAGGTAGCTCTGGGCTGTATCGCTATCCGTCTTCTGCCTACCAGAGGCCACTTGTCGGCTCTTTCTGCTAGACCTGTGAGGGCTGGTGAAAGGCTGTTTGCAGTTCCATTACTCTGGCGTTAAAGGTATAATTGCTAGGTTATAGACTTCTAACTTAAAATGTTCCTGTGGTGGCAGTATTAGCATTCTAGGGCTTCATTAGCTCTCTTGGAATAATCGGGTATGATTGGCAGTTGGGGTCTGCTCCTGTATGAGGTTTTAATTTTTATTCTTAAGTACATTGACCTTATTGTTGTATATAGCTTGAATTTGCCTTCATGTTTGTAAACTTTTTAGAGATTTTAGAGAATGGCATTTCAAGTCACCAACGGGAGGAAACCCACACGCAATTTAAAAATCAGTATAATTTTATACATCTATAAATGTGTACCTTTAAGGACAAAATTGAAGGCTTTGGGGCTTATGTATGTTTTAGAGACCTTTGGTCTTTATTGTATTGTAGAAAACAATTAGTTATCATGGTGGGCACTCCGTCCAGTGGCTAAAAACTGCATGGTTTTCTTTTTGCAAAAAATCAGATAAGGTCTTTTCGTTTTTGGTTTTTCCTAAGGCAGTCGTTTGAGAGTGTAAGACCCAGTTTTAAAGCTGTTTAGTTTGTATTTACATCACTGTTAAATTAGTATTCAGTAATAAGCAACCAAAAAGCAAAACTCAATTTATGTTGGTTTTTATAGGCTACTGCAGCACTAGGGTGTCAGTTGGTCCCGCCCAGAACTTCAATTCTGCTCTGCAAGGATATATAATACCTGGTACGTTCTAGAAGCAGAGTCATTTTCCTTGACTTTTTTTTTTTTTTTTTTTAAAGCAGACACAAAGCTTACTTTCCAGTAAACCAAATGTACTAGTCTCTTTATCTTTCAACAGATTGGTGTGTCCATTTAATATAAGAAAATGGAAACTGAACAGCCAGAGGAAACCTTCCCCAACACTGAAACCAATGGTGAATTTGGTGAGAAGACATTTTAATTTTAACAATTTCTGGATTTTCCGTTTTGTTGCTTTCGTTATTTGGAACTGTTTAGTCTGATATACCTGTCAGCTTTCTCTTTCCTTTCATTTATGAACTAGAGGTAACTAATTTGCATTGGTGACTCTAAACTTAAGATATCTTGACAATAAAAATATTGTTTCTTTGCATTTTATAAGTTTAATTCTTGCAAGCATCTTGTCGCGTTGTTTTGTGTTTAGAAAGTATTATTGGAAGAGAACATGCTCTAATTGACTTAGCAACAAATCTCCAAACAGAACAGTTACTTTCTCTGACCTATGGGTTGAAACTAAAATGTAATTGAATTAAAGGAATTTTTTTTGTTGATAACCGGTGCTTGCTCTGAAATCTGAACTGTTAATTTCTAGGTAAACGCCCTGCAGAAGATATGGAAGAGGAACAAGCTTTTAAAAGATCTAGAAACACTGATGAGATGGTTGAATTACGCATTTTGCTTCAGAGCAAGGTATAAATTTTATTCGTGAAAATTTAAAAGGGGTTCTTAACTAAAGTAGAAATTAAAGTGAGTTCTGATTTGGCCCTCTGGGAAGCATTCTAAGTCTTACAGATTGAAGGGTATAAAAGGTTTGTGTGGCTCTTTCAAAGCAGATTTATAGGCCATGTTATTTTGATCAAATGAAAGTACTTAATACAGTGAGTCACTGCAGGTCAAAGTAGCAGAGAGGGTGTAGGTAATGCTTTTAAAGCATTGATGAATAAAAGTTTATACCTTGATTGCATTGTGGGGAAAACATCTAGTTAGCTGCGTACTTGATTGTTGCCATCACATCTCACCTTGTAAAGATACCTGATATGTTTTAAATTCTCAGAAGGAAACTGTAAATTTAATCAGTGCTTAACTTTCATGTTCCATGTACTTCTTCCCATGCTGAATATCCCAAAGCTATCTTAAATGTTTAATCCCCAAAGCACAAATTCCCTGATTTTTATTTTTCTATATTTTTTTTGACCTGATGATTTTTTGAGTTTATCATCTCTGGTTTTTAGCTTTATGGCCCAAAAAAGAGAGGTTAGGGGTTTTCGCTTTTAGTTTGGGGTTTTTTTGCTACGGTTTAAGAGCATAGGAAGACATTTAACATAGGGAAAGGGGAAGGTAAGCTTATTATCTTTTTCTCTCCTCCAGAATGCTGGGGCAGTGATTGGAAAAGGAGGCAAGAATATTAAGGCTCTCCGTACAGACGTAAGTATTAAAGAGTTTAAACTACTACACGAGCAGCTTCAGTTTATGTGTGTGTAGAAATTTTAAAGATTTTGTGTCATAGAAATCATTTAATAGCCTAGATACAAGCCATTTGTAATAATCGATTACATAGATGGTTTCAAGGTTTGCCATTCCTGATTTAACAAAGCCCAGATTGAGTTTGGGGAGGGAAGGGTCTGTATTAAACCTCTTCACTTTCTGATAACTTTCCACCAAATTATTCACTTCAAGATAACATTTTAATTAGAAAATAACAGTGTAAAAACCCTTAATAGCACCATTTACTGTGTGTGAGTCAATTACAGTATATCAAAAACATTGCAGGTGGCTGATTAAACTCAAATTTTTATTTCCTTTTTTTAATCCGTCCATCTGTTTAACAGCTTGCACATGGAGCACAGATTAATGTTGAGGTTGCATGATTTAAATATGGGTAAAGAATAGAGTAGACATGGGAAACCATTTGTCAATGCCAATGATTCGTTTGAGTCTTCATATTTTATAGTGGGTTGACTCTTGTGATTAGACACACTAAATGTTGGTATCACCAGAAGTAAGCATATTTCTAGGACTTGGCTACACCAAAATTCCTAAATTTTTTTCTCATAGTGTACACTCTTTTAATGTTTCCTTGCTGAAGTTGAGGCAAATAATAACTTTGTGTTGAATACTTATTTGATAGTATTTCATTTCTCTCTTGGTCGCAGATCTTTGTATGTTCCTCTTGTAAACTGAACTTGAAATTTTGTTTAAAATTTTACTTGCCTTGCTAGGATCTAGGAATGCGTTTTAAACCTCCAAGAAACCAAACTGGTCTTTTTTAAGAGTTAGGGCTTTTGGTGGTGTGGGAATTTTTGTTTTGTCTTTTATAAACCTCTCTCCTCTTAATCCAGATGTTCTATATAAGTATCTGGGTTATTAATTTCCCCATTTCCTCAAGAATTTCAGTAAACTGAGTCATGACAGGTTTTGTGTCTACCCTCATGAGCCAGCCTGCTACTGAAACATCGTTTGTTTTTAAAAAAAAAAAAAAAAAAAAAAGCTAGTACCATCATTTAAGGTCCTTAAATGTTAAGCCACAGTCAGATATAGAGAAGTCCATTATTGTGTTAGTCTTCAGAACAACTTAAGCTTGTTTCATTAATTGAGAGTATGAGTATAGTTTGTATTAAATTAAAATTTATTGCTTTTCCCCCTTTTCCCTCTCCTTGTTTTTTTGGCCATATATCTCCGTTGCCCATGTACTGGATCGACTTACCCCTGCGTTGCCCACCATGACGTTGGCCCATCCGCCCCTGAACGCCCATGTGAAAACCCTGGTTGGCTATGCCCAAAAATGTGCTCGTTGCCAAACGGGTACCATACTTGACAACTTCTGATTGAATGCCCATGCCCAATGCCAACATCCACGAACGCCAATGACCAATGCAGTACAATGCCAGTGTTTCAGTCCCAGACAGCAGTGGCCCCGAGCGGTATGTCCCAACAGTTTATGCCTCACTGCCTGATTAGAAAGAGAGAAATGTATTTTATTACCTGCCTTTTATATAATTAAATAGTATCCCCTTTAGACGGTGTATTGTTTTTCAAGTTTCTGTCTTATTTTCCCCATTAAGTCTTTTTGTCACTGAACTTTTACCGTGAGTTGCCCACCCAAACGATCCACTAATTTTATTTCGATGGAAGGAGCACAGCTTCAAGTGTTGCATATTTGCTGCATTGTAAATCAGATTGTTACCAAAATAGTCTCTCGCTCTGTCTTTGTGGCCCACCTTGCTTCCCAACATTGCCTGTTCATAATTTTTTCTGATGAAATGCTAACTCTGGTTCACTTTCTTTCACTTCTCATTTGTGTTGTCTTTGTTTTGTCTCGCATTTGTATTTGTTTTCTTGCAGAGCCCATTAGTGATCTAATTTCTAACTGGTATCCATAACCTTACTCCAGATATAATGTTCACCACTTGCATATTCCCCCACTTTTGCCTAAGAGAAGGTGTGCCAGTTTTACCAATGTAACAGCGAGGGTATCCTTAATTAACTTAGTGGTGGCGGGGAACATAAATATTCAACTCTGCTTCAGTTCTGGTCAATTTATTGCCCACTTAATCTGAGCCCTTCCAAGAGCCCATTCTCTCTGTCTCTCTGCAAGTCTCCTAATACTGTTATCATGTCTGTATTGGGCGTAAAACAAAATGCATGTGAAAAATCTATAAATAGGCTACTTTAAATGGGGAGATTAAATAATTGTATGTTACTTCTCTGTAAAAGTTTGTATGACTAATGATGATGAACATAAAACTCATTTTTCTTTTCCACCTTTTTTGTACTATCTGGTATTTGTGATGTTTGACAGCATATTGAGTATCAGTGCTGATATTGAAACAATTGGAGAAATTCTGAAGAAAATCATCCCTACCTTGGAAGAGGTAGGCTCTCTTTTTGTTCTTAACGTATTTGGCAATTGAGGGGGGATTGTTGGAAGTGTTTTATTGGGGCTTAATATGGGGGTGGTGGAGAGACAGTAACAGTTTGTAGCAGCAACATCTTGCACTACATAATGTGCATGGTTATAATTCCACATTGTTTTAAAACATAATCTTTAAAGAAATTTTTTTTAATGTAGTCTGGCCACTCCAGAGTAAATATGAACTATCTGTGGTCATGCACATGGGTTTAGCAGGTATTTTACGGGCTGTGGTTACAGGGGAGGGTTTGTTTTTTTTTGTTTTTTGGGGTTTTTTTTTTTGTTTTGTTTTGTTTTTTCATTATTATTATTAGAATATTGGTTGTGGGGCTGTGTTGGAGAAGACTATGATCTAGTTCAAGGATTGTTTTAATTCTATGTAATCCTGTATTTACTGGGTATATAGGAAAAGGTTACATGTTGATTCTTAAGAGTAGATAAGTAGTTTTTCATTTTATGGTATAGATAATGAAATATGTTGTAGTAGCTTTACCAATATATGCGACAATAGCCTGATCACACTAGACACTTAACCTATTACTCTTATTTTTCTACTTTCAGGGCCTGCAGTTGCCATCACCCACTGCAACCAGCCAGCTCCCGCTCGAATCTGATGCTGTGGAATGCTTAAATGTATGTCATAGTGCCATTGAACCCCACTGAAGTATGGAGCCTGGCCCATAGGATCAATTTTATTTTTAACATAGTGTACTTTTCCCGTCTCTATAGAAAAAGGCTTAAAAACATGATAAGTGAATGGTCTTACAACTCACTGTTGACCCTGCTCCATGCTGCAGTGGGAATTAACTACATTTGCAAAGTGCTTTGCAGTCATTTTTATTATGGTGTTATTTGAATGTTATTAATAATTTTGTGGTAACAGCGACATGCTAAATGGCTGCAGTGTGGGTATGGTGTTGCAGGACCTGAAAATAAAATAGTTTTTTAAGGTGGTGCAGAATGTCCTTTTTGGGCCTGGCTATTGAGGATAATAAGCACATAACTGGTAAAGTTATTGAAATATAAATTCAGGTTGCTCACTGCAACAGTATATTGTCATGCTTATAGCAGATAAGTGTATTATTGGGGATTCCTTGATACGGAACTAAAATTTTATAATTCTCCCTCTGCAGTACCAGCACTATAAAGGAAGTGACTTTGACTGCGAGTTGAGACTGCTGATTCATCAGAGTCTGGCAGGAGGAATTATTGGGGTCAAAGGTGCTAAAATCAAAGAACTTCGAGAGGTAAAGGCAGTTGTTTTTTGCTGTATTACTAGACAGTAGTGTTTCCTATAGAGCTGGGTCATTGGGGTTCTCATTCCCCCTTTTTTAGTTCTTTCCCTAAAATCTTTATCACTTACATCTAGTTCACTTTTAAAATATAACAGAAAGGCCTGGGCATGTTAGGACAAGTTCGTCCTTTTTGCCAATACCATGGCAAAGTCCTGGAGTTCCTAATAGGGTTTTTATGTTGGGGGTGGGGGCAGGTTTCTGAATGTGAACCCCGGAAACTTTGTTTTTTCCCTTCTGATTAATGCTTCCCTTTTTCGTAACTTACCACAGAACACACAGACAACAATCAAGCTTTTCCAGGAATGCTGTCCTCATTCCACTGACAGAGTTGTGCTTATTGGAGGAAAACCTGATAGGGTTGTAGAGTGCATCAAGATCATCCTTGATCTTATATCAGAGGTACCTTTGGAATATTATACTTACTATTAAATAATTCCATGAAACAAACAAATGTTTTATTCTAACTTAGTTTCACAATGTTGAGACAAGTGGTTTTTATTTGTCCTTAGTTGTTTAGTTATCACTGTAATTTAAAAATTTTTGGGGAGAGTGGTCATTTGATCATTGGTGAGGATTTTTAATAGCCTTTGATCCTTCAAATGAAGTTTTGTGTAGTTTTGTAGTTTTTCTATAGTACCTCATTGCACAGCTTCCCAACTGGTATGCTTCAGTATGAGTTACATGCTTACATAAGATAGTGATTGCCCCAGTCCTTGAGATGGGGGCAAGTTCTTTATAGACCGCATTGTGAAATGTGTGAACGGGGTTTCTAGTCTCTTGAGATGGATCAGTAAAAGCAGGCTGCTAAAACTTTGTATAGGACTCAGCAAAAATAATGCATTTTTAAAAATTCTTTTTTTCCTACTATTAACCCTTGCCTGCATTCCATTTCCTGACATAAGTACCTCCCAGGAGAAATAAAGGACTTGAAATGTTGGGCTTGTTATCATTTGGTATGAAACAAGGCTCTTTTCTTTCCGTCTGTAACGTTGTTATATTTTTGTTTTAGTCTCCCATCAAAGGACGTGCACAGCCTTATGATCCCAATTTTTACGATGAAACCTACGATTATGGTGGTTTTACAATGATGTTTGATGACCGCCGTGGGCGCCCTGTGGGATTTCCCATGCGGGGAAGAGGTGGTTTTGACAGAATGCCTCCTGGCCGGGGTGGGCGTCCTATGCCACCATCTAGAAGAGATTATGATGATATGAGCCCTCGTCGGGGACCTCCACCTCCTCCTCCTGGACGAGGTGGCCGGGGTGGTAGCAGAGCTCGGAATCTTCCTCTTCCTCCACCACCACCACCTAGAGGAGGGTAAGTTTCTTCCATTGACACATTGCTGATCTGTAAGAGGCTTCACTTTATGGGTAGATAGGGTAGGTTTTTATTTGGTGTATGTGACATGTATGCAAACTGAGATTATAACAAGTACTATGCTTGCAGAGATCTAATGGCCTATGACAGAAGAGGAAGACCTGGAGACCGCTACGATGGCATGGTAAGAACTCTTCATTTATCAGTGTATACATGAAAGCTTCTAGGAGTCTAATGTCACATAGTTGACATTTTGTTGAAGATGATTATTAATTGGAAAGTTTGCTTTACAAATGAATTTTGTAGACAACTAGTTAAATCATTTCATTTGTTAGCTGGAATATTAAGACTTCATTTAGCCTTTTTTGTTTCTGGAGAATACGTGATTTCTGCCAATATTTTAGTGATGGAAAATAGAAATCAGGCATAGAAAAATGGGTTACGTTAACAGTTCTGTCTTTGACACAGGTTGGTTTCAGTGCCGACGAGACTTGGGACTCTGCAATAGATACATGGAGCCCATCAGAATGGCAGATGGCTTATGAACCACAGGTTGAGTATCATGGGTGTTTTTGTATTCATATCAGTAACAAATGCTTCCCTACTTGCCAGTAAGTGTTGACTTCCCTTCATGTAATGTTCTTGATTCTGTGCTATGTACCTGAAGGGTTTTCTTCCCCTAAGGATTGTCTTCCAAAACGTACTAGGGAGAATGTGGGAGGACTTTAGTTTCCTAAACTAAGACTTTAGGAATATTAAAATACCTAGAGAATAGTTTTGAAGGCAAAGTAATTTTTTATTTTTTCTTTCCGTTTTTAGGGTGGCTCCGGATATGGTAAGTTTTTTCCTTTGTAAAATCAAAACATTATTTCATGCTTTCTAAATGAACTTAATGCTCATTATTTAAATCAGATTATTCCTATGCAGGGGGTCGTGGCTCATATGGTGATCTTGGTGGACCTATTATTACAACACAAGTAACTATTCCCAAAGATGTAAGTATTCTTTAAATTTTTACGTTCTTGTAATGTTACAAGGAACGTTTAATGAATCATTTTCTTAAAATTCCCTGACACTTAACTAAAAGGTCTTAAAAATTTATGTTAGGATTAAAATTGTGTTTCAGACTTCAGTGAGGTGTCTTTCTCTGGTTTGACTCTTGTACTGTTTTTAAAGCAGAGGGTTCTGAGCCCCTGATTTGCTTATTAAAGGAAATGTTGATGTGCAGCATAAATACATTTTAATTCAAACCTTGATTGGTTGGAGGTCTTTAATCCTAGAATGGACTGTGTATTGTTAATACTTGATATTCACTGAAAATACCAGTAATACGGTTAATAACAGTTATTTTTAAAGTATATCATAAACACTTGTTTCTAAAAATCCTTTCAGTTGGCTGGATCTATTATTGGCAAAGGTGGTCAGCGGATTAAACAAATCCGTCATGAGTCAGGAGCTTCGATCAAAATTGACGAACCTCTAGAAGGGTCTGAAGATCGGATCATTACCATTACAGGAACACAGGACCAGATACAGAATGCACAGTATTTGCTGCAGAACAGGTCAGTTTGAGTTTAGCTTTATGTTAGCATACCTATACTAAAACTTTAAAAAGCTTTTCTTCTCAGTTGATTTTTCTTTTAGAAGCCATGGTGTCTCAACCTTTTGGGGACCTAACTTCTAAACATCCTAATAGCTTTGCTTTAATTTTCTTCTGCTTTCTTACTAAAAATGAAGACATTCAATACTAATCTTGCTGGAAGAAGCCTTAACCAAGCAAACTTCTCATTTCTCTGGTGAAAACTGCTGCCAAAACCACTTGTTATAAATTATACAGAGCCTGTAGAAAATATAGAAGATTCAGTGGATGTTGGTCTAGTTCTGTGTGGAAGACTAGTGATTTTGTTGTTTTTAGATAACTAAATCGACAACAAATCACAGTCTGCCATATGGCACAGGCCATGCCTCTACAGGACAAATGATTGGTGCTGTAAAATGCAGCATTTCACACCTTACTGGCATTTCTTTGTCTTTTCTACCAAGTATTAACAACTTTTAATTTCATTTTCCTAATTCTGCTCTACTAATGTCTGATTTACTATTAATCATTTTTCTGGAATTTTACATTGCTCTAATTTTTTAATTGCTAATGTTTTAATTCTTATTTCTAATTGTAATGGACATGTTTATCATTTGAATTTAGCATTGAAATTGTCTTAATGTTGATTAAGATGTTACGAACAAAAATTCTAATTCGTACTTTTTTTTCTTTTCTTTTATAGTGTGAAGCAGTATGCAGATGTTGAAGGATTCTAATGCAAGATATTTTTTCTTTTTTATAGTGTGAAGCAGTATTCTGGAAAGTTTTTCTAAGACTAGTGAAGAACTGAAGGAGTCCTGCATCTTTTTTTTTTTATCTGCTTCTGTTTAAAAAGCCAACATTCCTCTGCTTCATAGGTGTTCTGCATTTGAGGTGTAGTGAAATCTTTGCTGTTCACCAGATGTAATGTTTTAGTTCCTTAAAAACAGGGTGGGGGGGGGAAGGGCGTGCAAAAACTAACATTGAAATTTTGAAACAGCAGCAGAGTGAGTGAATTTTAATTTTTGTTCATTGTTGGTGGTTTAAAAGAAAAAATTCCCCCCATGTAATTATTGTGAACACTTTGCTTTGTGGTCACTGTAACATTTTGGGGGGGGTGGGACAGGGAGGAAAAGTAACAATAGTCCATTTGTCCCTGGCATCTATTCAGAGCAGTGTGCAGAATGTAATGCTCTTTTGTAAGAAACGTTTTATGATTTTTAAAATAAATTTAGTGAACCAATTTTTGGTGGTCATTTTTTTTTTTTAAGACAGTCATTTTTCAAATGGCTGGATCCTCAACCCACCCCAAACTAAACACTAAGTTTGATTTTCAGCTCCTCTGTTGGATATAAATAAATGTATCTCTTCTTGGAAATAGGCATAATATCTTGGCTAATTCCATTCTGGTGATTTCTTGATTTGAAAGTCCATTGCTTGGGAAGAAATTCCGTCATACACGTTTATGCTTATGATAAGCTGGGGATTTTTTTTTTTGTTTGCAAATGCTTGCCCCTACTCTGCAGCAGTTTTCTATGTTAGTAATTGTAAAGGAGAACCAAGGTGGGGAGCAATACTACAAATTGAGTAATGGTATAAGTATATGCCAGAAGCCTAATGGCAGCAAGTTTTATTAATCAATAATACTTGGTTATGGAAGTGACTGATGTTAAAAAATTCTTATTTTTTATTAGATGATTTCTCACCTATAGACAAACTGTCAGCCTGCTAGTGTCTATTAGTTAAACTTTGTAATATATATATATATATTCTTGTTTTTTTTTCCATTGTATGCAAATTGAAGGAAAAAGATGTACCATTTCTCTGTTGTATGTTGGATTATGTAGGAAATGTTTGTGAACAATTCAAAAAACGATGAAAAAAGTTCCTGTGGATGTTTTGTGTAGTATTTTGGCATTTGTATTGATAGTTCAAAGTTCACTTCCAAATAAATAAAACTCCCATAATGCTAGATTTGATGTGTGCCCAATTTGAACAAGAGTTAACTACCTGTAAAATTCGTTCAAACGTTCCTCTTACAAGGAAATAGAGTAATCTTAAATTACTTTTTTTTTTCCCATGTGAAGTGTGTTTCTAGAATTTATAAATTTGGTAGGGGTGGTAAATATAAAATCCCAATCATTAAGCTCTTTATTTGTTAAAGGGGGAGTCTAGAATGATGAGAGCTGGAGTCATTATCCAAATCTTTAATAACATAGATTACCTAAGAGAAATTTTGGGTTTCTTAGGTTTTTATCTTAAGGATAGCCCTAGTTTGATGTTTGAAAAAGTAATCACTGATAAATAAAACAACTGCAGGGTAGGTTCCTGGCTCATAAGTTCCTAAAACTTCTACCTGTTAATCTCCAGCTGTCTAGAAAGCATGAGAACAGCTCAATTGTATGGAAAACACTTAATGCAATTCTGCTTTTTTAAGTTTAGGAAAAAGACAAGGATGTAGTAGAAGATGAAATAGGTGGTTTTTTTGGAATATACATAACACATGCATGGAAATCTCATTTAGAGGCAGAATTTTGGTGAAACTCCCTTTTTAGTTTGGGGAGAAAGTTTTTCAGAATGAAAAATTGCCACAATATGATTTAAAACTTTGAATGATACCTGTGGTATAGTTTCCCAGGAGGAGGAATTAGGCTGTGTTGCCACATGAGTGTTACTTAAGTATCCCCCTTGGGTATATTGGTATGGCTGAGATGGAGTGGCTTAGGGCAGTATAACCAACTTCTGTAGAAATGAGCCTTTCTGCTAGAGAAGAAGTAAGTGATAATGCTTTAAACTTAGACTGGCGGGAAGGCATTCCTGGAGATAACACTGGCTTTCAAAGCAGGCATAGGCCATTAAAAAACTAGTTACATTAAGTACATAGATTATTAGCTGGAAGGGTTTTCATTTTTGCCTTGAACATAACCTACTAGAATTTAGACTCAAGAATATCTGGCACTGAAAAATTGGGTGTACCACTTGTGAGGGGAGAGGCCTTTTGTGTTGCCATTATTTGTGAATAGTGTTAGAATATGGGCTGGAAATTCAGTTAAGTTGGGAAATTCTTGGTAAAACATGTTCAAAATTCACTATGTGGAACGTTGAACCAATTTTATAAGAAGCAACTGGTACATGTCCTTATCTATGGAAGCCTCAAATTTAAACAAATGTGCAGTTCCTAAAAGGTTCTAAGCTTAACTTTGAAATGCCAACCCATGTGCTAAAAACCAGGTTGCACCAGGTTTTTTTTTAGGAATAAAGATTTTAAAACCTGTGCTATTCAGATTTTTTAAATTTGGCTTTAAAATGAGACTACAGGGATCCCTGAGTGGCCTCAGTTGGTTAAGCGTCCAAACTGTTTTGGCTCAGCTCATGATCTCAGGGTCTGGAGTTTGAGTTCCATGTCAGGCTCTGTGCTCAGCACAGAAGCTGCTTCAGATTCTCCTTCCTCTCCCACTTCTGCTCACTCACTCTAAAGTAATAAAAAAAACGAATCTACAAAATATTTTTATTGAACAGTGCAGTAGTTTACTCCTAGATCTAATCCCTGATTCTACTGGAATGCATGGAAATTGAAGAGGAAAATGAATATAGTTAATTTTTCTCTTAAAAATCATTTTAATTATTTATAATGTCTTCCGTTAGTACTCAGAATGGAATTACTGTTTTACAAACATGAAAGGTAATTTGCTTAAGATTGCTGCTGGCTAAAGAGAGATTTTACATTTACTCTTGGCCAGTGAAAATGTTTTTGTTTGCAAAGTTGGGTTGGCTTGTGTTTTTTCAAGTGTTTAATGCCATCAGTTTTTTGGAAAGGGATTCAGTCTTGATTGTGGCTAAATGTAAATTAAAAAACACACTGTGCATCTCCTGTTTATTACCAAGGGTTACTCATTGCTGACAAGTTCCAGGTGAAATGGACTCAGTTTATGGAGCACTGAACTTAATGGAGAACTTATCACTGTTTTCTCAAACTATACTAGGGCCACATTTAAAATCAGTGGCACTGGTTAAACACGGAAATATCTGGACCATGCCTGTTTGAACCACAATCTCTAGAAGATACCAGGAATCTGAATATTCTATAAACTTGAGTTAATAGTGATTTTTGTTTAAGATTTTATTTGAGAGAGGGCACATGAGCAGGGGGAGGAGTACTTGTAGAGGGACAAGCAGACTCAGTTGAGCGCGGAGCCCCACCACAGGGCTTATCTCATGACCCCCATATCACGACCCAAGCCGAAATCAAGGGGTGGGTGCTCTACCAACTGAGTTACCCAGGTACCCCAAACTCAATAGTCTAAACACTAATTCAGTACAGCAATATGTAGTAAAAAACACGTATGGGGATGCCTTGGTGGCTCAGCCCATTGAGAGTCTGCCGCCTTTGGCTCAGGTCATGATCCCGGGGTCCTGGGATTGAGCCTGGTGTTGGGCTCCCTGCTGAGAGGGAAGTCTGCTTCTCACTCTCCCTCTGACCCTGACCCCCTACACATGTACTCACTTGCTCTCTCGAATAAATAACCCTAAAACAAGTATGTTACCATACCTTTTCATTAATTCACCCATACTTCGTTCCCCAGGTGTACAGGTGCAGTGGTAGGCCCTAAGGATGCAGTGGTTAGGCATCTCATTTGGAGAGGGAATCCAGTAACAATGAGAAAAGAAGCCAGTGTTGGGAGATGTGTTTAGGAAAGCAGAAACCAATGTGGGTGTACCTACAGGTGTACACATTCACAAGCATGTTTGAAACATTGTAGAGTTAAAACTAGGAAAATCTCTGTGTTTTGACCCAAAAGTCTGTCTCCTGCTCCTCTTAGCCGATGAAAAAAATAAAAGCTTGTGTACACAGGTAGCCATCATTGGCCCCAACCAGGGAAGAAATCTGACCTGAGAGAAAAAAGTAATAACCTAGAAAATAAAGCACTTTACATTCGTCTATATTTAAAAAGGGGAGTTAATCTGAGTCGAGAACATCGGAAAATCTAAAAGGCAAATATTTTATAGGCTTGGGTTCCTGTTTGCCAAGTGAGCAGCAGGGCGCTGGCAACAGGGTTGTGGTTAATGGACACACCAGCTATCCTGTGACCTCAAACCTTCTTAGCCTTCCTAGCCACCTCATTTTCTGCCCAGAATGTGTCCTCCCACTTAATACCTCTACACCCATTCCACCTACTCCCCCAAACTTAGACATGTAATCCCCAGCCCTGTAATTGTGAGAGAAGTACGTAGCAGAACTTCAAACCTTAGAATCCTTTCAGAATTATTTTACCCTTTGATCATCCTATTCCCCTTGCCCCTTTATCCCTGAATTCTTACTATCTTTAAGGATAGGCTTCATGGAAGGGAAGGGTCAGTTCACCTAAAACAGTCTGGGGGCGTAGGGGGGCACATATGACTGCTGCTTATTGGAACAAAGGGGAAGAAGTCATTTTGATAGCAAGAAATTAGGAACAGAGTAGCAGAAGGTACCAGCTAGGTCCCTCAGAGACCTCCCTAGGGTTCAGCCTGAGGCTGGGCAAGTAGAGGATGATTAGTGAGAGCAGGAGCTCCAAGTAAGTTAAAAGCAGAGAAGGCTTAAGCCTCACTTCGATTTGGAACCCTGCAAAGCATTCCTATGACCACATGGGCTAGTAAAGCACAGCAGAAATTGAGGCATATCATGTTTTGAAATAGACCCTGAGATTTTATGCACACACACACACTCCACAGGATTTCCTTGATTCCTACATGGCGTAAGAGGGACACCAATTGAGTGTTAATGGGCTTGCCATGGCAAAGGGGAAGGTTACTGCATAGCAGAGGCTGTAAGGTAGCTAGCCCAGCAATGCGCTGGTCTCGGAAAGGTGGAAGTGAAAGGCCTTTTTGAAAAAACAGCCCTAATAAGGGGTCTGACCTTTTTTTTTTTTTTTTTTTTTTTAAAGAGACTTGAGAGAGAATGAGAGCATGAGAGGGAAGAAGGTCAGAGGGAGAAGCAGACTCTCCGCAGAGCTGGGAGCCTAATGCGGGACTCAATCCCAGGAGTCCGGAATCATGATCTGAGCCAAAGGCAATGGCTTAACCAACTGAGCCACCCAGGTGCCCAAGGGGGCTGACCTTTAACTGAATAATTATTTCCCTTAAATTAGACCATTTAAAAATGGAAAAGACCAACTTGCGTTTAACTTGGCAAGTATATGTGTTTTTTTCTACCACCACTGGATTGGGAACTTAACGAGAAAGAGGGTGTATATGGGTATCTGAGAGCTCTGGAAGTCCCCATAAAAGCAAGAAAGTTGAGGCAAATACAACCAGATCATAAGTTCTAGGTGGAGGTGGCCCCAGTTGGCTTGGGGTCTTCATTTGGTAGAGATCAGGTAGCTTTATTATCTAGATCGTTTATTTGTATCTGTGTTTCAGATTGGCACCAATTCTTTGTACAGTTCAGACTCCAGAACTCTGCACTATCAGGCTGACTCTAATCTCCAGTTGTGACCAAATCATCTCTTCACTCACTGCCTGCCTATCCTGCTTCCTTGGCTTCCTTTCACTTGAGACCATTCCTCTAGTGAATCACTTGCACAGAATCCCTGGCTGGGGCTCTGCTTTTAGGGACACGATCTAAGACCGTTGAGCTGCAGCTAGAACAGAGATTTACATCACCCAGACATCCTTGACTTAAATTTTGATGAAGTAACAAGACATAGAGTTATCTCCTTCTGAGGAAGGGGTGAGAGTTTTTCATTTTACGGAGAATAGCTGCATTCTGTTAGGCAGTATTTTTTCAAGTATATGTATGTCGGGGCACCTGGGTGGCTCAGTGGTTAAGTGTCTGCCTTCAGCTCAGGTCATGATGCCAGGGTCCTGGGATCAAGCCCCACATCCAGCTCCCTGCTCAGCGGGAAGCCTGCTTCTCCCTCTCCCACTCCCCCTGCTTCTGTTCCCTCTCTCGCTATGTGTCTGTCAAATAAATAAAATCTAAAAATAAATAAATAAATAAATAAAGTATATGTATGTGAACAAAATAGCCAGGGGGGTGGGTTATAATGGGCTCTTTTGTTAAACAACACAGCTTCACTTTGCCCTTTCTAATAGTACCCAGCTTGGCTTCTGCAGTTTTTCTTTCTCAGCTGTATGTAAACTTGCCAAGGTAGAAATCCTGGTCCTGGGAGAGTCCTTCTCACACCAAGAGAGTAAGCATTTGCCCCAGGCTTGCCTTACCTACAAATTTGTCCCAGGAATTTGAATCTTTTTTTAAAGATTTATTTATTTGACAGAGATCGCAAGTAGGCAGAGAGGCAGGCAGAGAGAGAGGAGGAAGCAGGCTCCCTGCTGAGCAGAGAGCCTGATGCGGGGCTCGATCCCAGGACCCTGGGATCATGACCTGAGCTGAAGGCAGAGGCTTTAACCCACTGAGCCACCCAGGTGCCCCAGGAATTTGAATCTTGAGCAGAATGATTGCAGGCAAGTTACAATGATCACAGTTAAGTTTTTGTTTTTGTTTTTGTTTTTTTAGCAGCACTAGTAGAAGAAAACTTTGGGCAGTTTCTAGAACTGCCCAATTGCTGTTTAGAAGTCTTGTTCCCAGCCTTTCCTTCTATCCAGAGAGCTTTCTCATAACTTTTCAAAAAGTTCTTTCTGCTTAAACTAATTAGCCAGCCACTTGCTGTTCTCTGCAGTCCTTCAATCTGAGCCCTCTCTGGGCCAAGCAGCATTTCTGATTTCAGGGAGGACGACAGTCTGGGTGGCAGCTGCTCGCTCCACGTCAGCTGCCATTGCTGCCAACCAGTGTCACTTGGACCTTCACAGTTAGACCATCTGGGGCATAAATCATTTTCTGGGGGACTGCCAGGCCCTATCTCAAGGCTGCCACTGAGCATCAAAGGCAACCAGCAACATGCCTCAAGTTTCTGGCTTTTGCCTCCACTTTGACTTGAATAAAATGCCACACCTCACAGAGAAGAGAACTGACTTCTGGAGCAGCTATCAAAGGGGCTGGATGATGCCATTTGGAAGGAAAGAGGAGTCAGTTCTGGATGGGAAAACTTGGACCAAAGGGAAATAAAAAAGCAGGGGGAAAGACATGCCACTGGGTGAGCAGTCCCCTCCCACCAACTAGCCCAGCCGGCCCTGTACGCCTGGGCAGGCTGTCGGTTTGGCCAAGGCTACCAAGCTGTCTAAAAATGCTTGGTGTTTTTAAGAGATACAGAAAGAATTATTAGATTACAATAAGAGTTGGTACTAATGTTCTTGAACCACGGTCTGTCAGCTTTTGCTAAGATGATTGACAACACAGACAATCTTGGGCAGAAATTGCCAGCTGTTCCAGACAACTACAAGGTGACTTTTGTGCATAGAGATGTGTCAAGGCCAGACCCCTGTTGTCCTCTTAAACCTGATTGGCCTGAAAGCAAGAAGGTGTGCTACATGCAAGATGACAGGAGCTTGGTTAGTTAAGGCAACAGGAGTGTAGAAGTTTGGGAATGAATATCATCTACCCTAAACTTGGGATTTATGTAAAAATTCCAGATTCAAGTGCCTGGAAGCTCAGCCCGGACACCTCCCACGTACATTACTGGTCCAATGAGACTGGGCACAGAGGGGAGTTCACCTTTATTTCTGACGTTAAGGAAGCAGTCATGGTTTGCCCCGTGTCCTCCAACTTCCTACCCAAGCCAATGGATGTTTCCTAGTTTGGTGTGATTTTCGCTGGTGCTCGGAAGAATGTTGGCTCTGCAGGGATCACATTCATGATCATTGGTGATGACCTCCTGGGGTTTGCTCTCAGAGAGTACCCCCTCAATCCCGGAATACAAAGTATAAGCTCCAAACTACTCCTCAAACAACATACCTCCGTATTTCAGCATCTATGACATGGGCTTGATCCTGAAGTGGATTAAGAACAAGGTAGTGCGGCCACTGGAGAAGCTCAACTCCATCAAAGCACAAATGATTTATGATATTACTGATAATTCTCAAGGGTTCTAGGTATATTCAGTGGATCCCAGAATAGAAGCAAGACGACTATTCCATTCTTCAGTGGCAGTGCCAAAGCAGATGATGCTTTAGGAAAAAAGATTACTTGCTAAAGCTCTTGAACTCAATATGATCTCCTTGAAAGGGAGTAGGTCTGTGGGAGTCATCTGGCCTCTCTGTGTAATGCTGATGGGATAGAAGATGTTTGGAATCTGGCAGCATCCATGAAAAACTCTTTGGAGATGCATCAGCTATGAACGTACCTCACCAATATGTATTCTGCCCCTGAACAATGTACAAAACTTAAAGTAACTTGGGAATGGCTACAGAACAACAAACATGGTATTCTTGAATGAACACTTAATTATAGATTCTTCTTTTTTCAAAGAACAACAGCAAAACATTCACAACTCTAGCAAAGGTGGTGAGACTTAATAGACACCTTGATTCTTTTTTTTTTTTTTGAGATTTTTAATTAAGTGGGTTTTGTGTGTGTTTTTTTGTTTGTTTTGTTTTTTTAAAGAGAAGAGAGCTGGGCAGGGAGGGTTAGAAAGGGAGGGAGAGAAAAAAATCTTAGGCAGGCTCCACGCCCAGCACAGAGCCATCACAGGGCTTGATCCCATGACCCTGAGATCATGACCTGAGCAGATATCAGGAGTCGGACACTTAACCCACTGAGCCACCAAGGCGCCCCTAAGTTTTTATATTTTTATAGTAATCTCTACACCTAACATGGGGCTCAGGTTCACAACCCCGAGATCAAATCACATGTTCTTTTGACTGAGCCAACCAGGCACCCCAACAGATACCTTAATTCTGACTTGAACTGGAAATATTTTTTAAAAGTCTTCCTTTTGCTTTCCTAACAAATTCTAGTTTATGGCATCTTTCCTTTTTTTTTTTTTTAATGTCTTTTTTGCTACTTTTTCTAGCTAGATCTCAGTATTCAAACTTGTCTGTGAACTTAATTATGCAAATTGTAGCTAATTGCTTCTGGAGATACACAAACAACAGCATGGAGGGCAAATGGGGTCCTCTGAATGCTGAATCTTGATCCTTTCCGAAATGACAGCATTAGGTTCTCCTGGGTCCTGCACCTGTTAATTCAAGTCCACACTGCCTGTGTGGTGTTTAGGGGTTCCAGTCTCAAGGGCAAGCTGGGGGATCTTTCTTTCTTTCTTTTTTTAAGATTTTATTTATTTATTTATTTATTTGACACAGAGAGAGAGATCACAAGTAGGCAGAGAGGCAGGCAGAGAGAGAGGGAAACAGACTCTCCACTAAGCAGAGAGCCCCATTCGGGGCTCGATCCCAGGACCCTGAGACCATGACCCGAGCTGAAGGCAGAGGCTCAATCCTCTGAGCCATCCAGGTGCCCCAGATCCCATTATTTTCATAAAGAGATAAAAGTGACATACTATGTGTTTATATAGCAATGTCTGGTTTTTTTTTAAACTTTTTATTCATTTATTTGACAGACAGATCACAAGCAGGCAGAGAGGCAGGCAGAGAGAGAGAGAGGAGGAAGCAGGCTCCTCCCTGCTGAGCAGAGAGCCAGATGCGGGGCTCGATCCCAGGACCCTGGGATCATGACCTGAGCCGAAGGCAGAGGCTTTAACCCACTGAGCCACCCAGGCGCCCCGCAACGTCTGTTTTTAATACCAGTTTATGTCTTTATGCCTTTATATTTCTAGTAATACAGTTCTCAGAATCCTTGACTTTGTGCATTATAACATTAGCAACAGCTGTGTTCCCCATCCCACCTTCCCGCCCCTCTTTTAAGCTGTTTCACAAAAAAGATATAGTTCTAATTCACTTTTGCTTTCTTTCCAACAGGTAGAAGAGAGAAGGCTGTATGTTTGGTTCTTTATTTTTTTTGGTAAGTTGTTGAACTAAAATTAAAATTCTCTGTCAAATTTCCTTATCCTTTGTTCATTTGATGGTTCTCTTTATAGTGTTTGACCAAAGTGATGCTATGAGTTCTGGAAGATCTTTGCTGAAGATTCTTTTCCCCTATTGTTTATCCACTGCCGGTGTGTTATGTTGAATATGTGAAGGACATTAAAAACCTAAAATATCTAAAAAGAGAGAGAAAGACAGAAACAGAAAGAGAAAGGAGAATTTCCTCTTAAACTGCTCTAAAGCAGCTTCTCTGTATAGTTTGTCCAGTGTAACTCCTACCCTGTGACTAGCTATGTCTCTTCAAGGCTCGCTAGGAAGTAGTGGCTAGCACAGTATCACATCCTCTTGTATTACTTTCCATTTGAATCTTCTTTTTCCCTTTCCTTCACTGTCCATGTCCTCAGAAGGCACCTCACAGATAAAACATCAGCACTTAACCCCTGCCTCAGATAAATCCCTGCCCCTCTTCAAGGTAAATATTCGTCTTTATCTGTTTACTTTTTGTACTTTTTTAAAAAAAGATTTTATTTGTTTATTTGACAGAGAGAGAGCACAAGTAGGCAGAGGGAGAGGGAGAAGCAGACTCCCCACTGAGCAGGGAGCCCATGAGGGACTTGATCTCAAGACTCTGGATTGACCTGAGCCAATGGCAGATGCTTAACTGACTGAGCCACCTGGGCACCCCCGTACTTTTTTTTTAAATCTTATTTTTAAAGTAATCTCTACACCCAGCGTGGGGCTTGAACTCATAACCCTGAGATCATGAGTCATGTGCTCTACTGACTGAGACAGGCAGGCACCCCTGTACTTTTTTTAAAAGCAGGTTTTACTATTGTTAGTAAATAGTCCATTTACTATTGTTGTGTCCCCCTCCCTCACTTTTTGCACTGCAGTCTAGTTGGGTGATCTATTGTCAACTAGCACCAATTCTCCAAGTCAAAGTATGCAAGGGAAATATGCTTGTATGATCCTCTTTAATAGAAGATACACGACACATTCTGTCTAGTTCTGCCTCCCAGAAGTAAAATAAAATAACTAGAAGGCCTGCCCCTCTTCTACATATTTGAATTTCAGTTCTGGAAATTTCTTCAGCCTGTCTGTGCAAGAACCCCTTGCTTGATAATTTCTAGGATTCATTCCACAAACAGCTCAGCCTCAGCTTCTAGCAACCACGAGCGAAAGAAGGTGGTTACCACATCGGTATTTTGCATTATATCCTAAAGTGGTGAGTTCAAGGTTGTTCGAAGAGATCCCATTTGAAAAGCAGTGTATGCACCAAGTCTGCATTGTGGTGAAGAGAATCTGTCAGGCAGGCACTGAGGAGTTTCAACATCATTCAAATCACCTCTTCAATGACATTTACTTAAATGCATAACCTACAAAGGAACATTAATGGAACTCAGAGAACCTCTCAAGGACTGTGTAGTTTGTTCCACAACTCTGTTGTGTTTTTTAGATAGCAAGGAAAACAAATAGATTACTGGTTTATTATAAAAGGATATAACTCGGGAACAACCAGATAGAGGATAGGGTAAGTTACCTGGGAAGGGGCATGGAGCTTCAATGCTCTCTGAGCATGTCATTTTCCTGAAATCTCTAAGTGTTCATCAAACTGGAAACTCTGCTCTGGTTTTTATGATATTTAGTTCTTTCTCCCAAGTAGGAAATATTAATTTCACTAGTTAAAGGCAAACTATTATTCAAAAATTCTAATTGATTTTGAATGTAGTAATAATGTTAATGATATATAATGGAGATAATATATTTATTCTGTTATAACTAAATATTTTAAAACAGAAATTATTTTAAGAGTGGGAGTTTACACCAGAAAGAAAGAGTCCATTCTATCCCTAAACCAAACCCTGTAGATGGAACATTTTACACACAATAAGATGAGAGGAGGAAGAGAAAGAGCTTCCAAAGGTACTAAGAAAACCAGGATAATATAATGCCCCAAAAGCCAAGAGTGAATTTCAAGGAAGTTGTCAATTTTAAATGCTATAAATGGATAAATCAAGGAGAAAAGGAACAGAGGAAAATTGCTACCCAGTAGCGAACCTTATCTCTTTTCTGCTAAGCCTTCTTGGGGCTTTAGTCTCTTGATCACTTTAGGAGAGTGGGGGGAAATGAAAATAATTGAGAGGTCCTATCTTCAAAAATCCATTTTACTTCTCTGCTTTCCTCCTTCCGCATATATGAAAAATGACAGCTGTCTCTCTAGCAATGTTTACTGTCCAGCCATTGCTCTTGCCAACTTTAAGAATACCTCTTAACCCACTCTTTAAGTTTCTGCCATAGCCTATCATGACAGAAAACAGCAGATGTAGCAGTGATCGTTGCCAATGCTTGACATTTAATTTAGCTATTCAGAATGATGGCTTTCTTGATGACTGGAATAATCTAAGTTGGATACTGTGTAGGAGGGGGAAAAGGGATAGGGACACAACATCATTTATTATGCCTCCTCCCTTTGTTAACCCTGAAAATACACGTTTAGGGACTATATAGAGGCCATCTTGATCTCTTCAAAAGCTATTTCTGCAGGGTAGAGCTTCTGGCAAAGATTTTCAAAAGAAAAAAACTCATCAGGCATGTTCCTTTGGCTCTTTGCCCCTTTTAATTTCATCCTTCTTTCTGTGAACACAATGCCCATAAGGGTAGAGCCATCCTACAACCATAATGACCAAAAAAACCCCAAAAAACAAAAAGGTATCACTAGGTATCCCTAGTGATACAGAAAGCAAGGAGCCTAGTTTCTTGCTGACATTTTCACACAGGCACATTGACTATGGACTTATTATATGAGAAAAACAATCCCCTTTGTATTTAGTCACTATAATGTAGTTTTCTGTTGCTTGAAGTATAATACTACCCATTCGACTGTCTGTCTTCCTCACTAGATCACAAGATGTCAGGGACCATGTCTGTATTTGCCACCTGTGCAAGATAGGAAGCTTTCATAGCAAGTTACAGAAAACCCAACTCAAAATTGCTTTAAATTATAAGGAAGTTTATTAACTCACATAATGAGATCCAAAAGTGGGACAGACTTAAGAGCTGACATAATTCCATTATTCTAGCTCCATTTCTCTGCTATTCTTTTGGCTTCCCTCCATGTGTTGACCTTGTACACAGGTTGCCGTCAAAAGGATGGTAACAATTTCACACCTCATATCCATGCTCAATCATGTCTAGAGAGAACATGAATCTCTTCTGTAAGTTCTCCTGGAAAAGCTTTTCTGGAAGTATCCTACAAACCTATCTTTGCAATTCACTGAGGTGAACTGGGGAACATAAATGATCCTAACCCTGCCCCTTGCAAGAGGGTGATATTACCTTAAGCAAGTCCAGACCACTCCTGGAGCTCAAGATGCTGAGCTCCAGGAGTGGAGCTGGTATACCACCTGTGGATAAGAGGGATTCCTGAACAACATCAGGATTCTGTCGGGAAGGAAGGAGGGAAAGAATAGTGAGTAGGTAAAGAACTCCCTTTTTGTATTCCTAACATCTTGACCACATATTTAAAAAAAAGCCCACCTACGATGCAAAATTTATGCTTATCTCAACAATAAGTTGAGAGAAGGAAGCTTTTCTTATTTATCCTACTACTAGTGTCTGACTCAGTATCCTGCACACACTAAGATCTAAGTTGTTGGTTTTCCTTCTCTGTCAATAAGTCTCCATGAGAGAAAAATAGCCTAAATTATATAACCTCCTGAATTCTTTTGTAGATTGCCAGATTTTCTTGCTAATCAATTTTTTTAGAAGCTTTTACTTATTTGAGAGAAGAGAGCGAGAGAGAAAGCAAGCATGAGTGGGGTGGGGGGGGCATGGAGCAAAAGGGCACACGGAGAGGAAGAAGCAGACTTCCCGCTGAGCAGGGAGCCCCATAGGGGGATCAGGATCCTAGAACACGGAGATCATGACTTGACCCAAAGGCAGACGCTTAATCAGCTATCACCCAGGCACCCCTTTTGCTAATCACTTTGACTCCCAAGGCTTAGAGATGCTGGGGTAGACAGAAAAATCCCAAATCAACAGATTACAGTAACAGTAATGTATTAATGTACTAGTGACTTCTTCTGGGAAAGCGAATTATAATGAAATTCTTTTCTTTTTTTTTTTTTTAAAGATTTTATTTATTTATTTGACAGAGAGAGATCACAAGTAGGCAGAGAGGCAGGCAGAGAGAGAGGAAGGGAAGCAGGCTCCCCGCTGAGCAGAGAGCCTGATGTGGGACTCGATCCCAGGACCCTGAGATCATGACCTAAGCCGAAGGCAGCGGCTCAACCCACTGAGCCACCCAGGCGCCCCTTAATGAAATTCTTAAAAATTTCTTTTTCTTACCAAAATGAAACTGGAGAGATGAAGATGATGTTCTGCTTCTCTGGGGGCACAGTTATCAAACTTAAAAATTCCAAATCCTCCAAAAATTCTCTAATTCCAAGATTCTTTACTGTCAATAATGAGGGATGACTACTGTTACTTTTAATAGTTGGTTTTCAGAAAGGCACGAAAATTTCGTATTATCCACGGAGATTTAAGTCTCTGACAGAGAGCACAAGTACATTGCTTCTATACTAAAATTTCAGTAGGCAAATTTGGATCATCAGTAATTGACTAGGGTACCTCTCTCCTCATCCCATATTTTTTTAAAGTTTGGGGAGTTTGAGCCCCATGTTGGGTATACAGAGATTACTTAAAAACAACAAAAAAAGTTTGGGGCTGTAAGGTGATACTAATTTCCTCTAATAATGTCTCATTAGGGCCACTAACTTAGTCACTACTTGACCAGAATGGTTGGCATGGGTGAGTTTGGTTCACAGAAAGTGCCCCAGACTTGAGGACTGTTAAACAATGGTTTGAATCCCAACCCAGACCACTGCTGTGACCAGGGCTAAGCGCTGAAACCATACAGGTTGTCTTGCAAAACGGGGAGTACAACCGCCGACTGTTGCCACCGCCAGGACGATATGAGATTCAGCACGAAAGCACAATTCCGGGCACACGATGTTAATTTAACAATTTAATACATTTGTTTCTTCATCCAAACGTCTCAGCTAATCTTAAACGTCCATACGCCCTCCGAATAGGCCAGTAATTTAGCACAAGAGGCCTGCCTGGGAGATGGGGTTGTGGAGGACCGTCCAACCAGTGCCACAGCCTGGGGGCGAATGAGCTCCCCATCACCGGAATGGGTGCCATCAGGCTCGTCGCGGCCCAGGAACCCGGATGCGGGCGTCGCCGAGGCCATATTGCCCACATTTCGCCCGCTGGGGAAAGGGGAGGGGCGGGAGCCAAGGGAGGGCAGCGCTGCACACCGCTTGGAGTCGTCGCGAATCCGGCCCCCGCGGCGCGCCGCAGAACCACGTGCCCGAAGGGGGACGTGGGTGGAAACGTGCACAAAATGGCGGAGCTCCACGCCTGGGCCGGACGGAGCTCAATTGCGGGGAGGCTCTCGTCGGACTCTCCGGCCAGCTTCCGGACTTTCGGAACCGGAAATGGGTCCTAATCGCGATCCCAGGCAGGAGTGGGCGGGGCTGCTCTCCCGGAAGTGCCTCAGGTCTTGGCCGGGCGCAAGATCCCGCGGCGGCCGTGGCTCCCTAGCAGTGCGCGGTGGAGGGAGGGAACCCGGAAGTTGGCCGCCCGGGAGGGCGGTCCCGGGAGGGCGGTGATCCCAAGGTGGCTAGGGAGGGAGAGCTGCAGGACCCGTACTGTTGCCCCTCTCAGAGAGGGAAGCTGGTTTGGCCAGCCCGCGAGTGGAAGCGCTGTTCTCCAGTCCCAAAGGGAAGGGTGGGATGGACGGGCCCCTAACTCCCAGAGAGTCCGCAAAATTTATTGCAGAGAATAGTCGGGATGTGTTCATCGACGGCGGAGGCGTGCGGAGGGTGGCCGAGCTCCTGCTCGCTAAGGTCTCGGGCCCCGAGCTGGACCTGGGGGGCTGGAAGGCACTTCACGAGCTGAATCCCAGGGCCGCTGACGAGGCCGCAGTCAACTGGGTGTTCGTGACAGACACGCTCAACTTCTCTTTCTGGTCGGAGCACGAAGAGCACAAATGTCTGGTGGGCTATAGGGGGAAAACGTACAGCGGGTACTGGTCCCTGTGCGCCGCGGTCAACAGAGCCCTCGACGAAGGTTGGTGCCCCTTCTCCAGGTCAGACCCCACAAACAGTGAGGCTTGGGTTTACCGGGAGGGTCCCGAGGAAGGAGTCGGGAAATGGCATATGTTAATAAGGCGAGCTTGAAGTTCTTCATTGCTTCAAGTAGCAGCTCTTACCTGCTTAAAATACAAATGTGGGAAGAGGCTGGAGTTAAGACCTTAGTGAGAAATGATGCTAATACTTATCATCATGGCAGCCAAGCAGACAAGATTTCTAAAGAATGCCACTTTGATGACATCTGAAGAACAAAGGGACAAATAAAACACATTTTATGCAGTCAAAATATATTTGATGTAATATAACAATTGCTAGAAACGGATGAGTAAGTACAGACGAGTCAATAGAAAATGAAGGGTATGCTTCTGATCTTGGAATTCTTCATCCCCTTTTAGTGCATTCCTGTAACACTCATTTGCTTTCTTATGTTGTAAAAGCAAGGGTCTGATGAATCTAAAAGTATGACATTGTTCTTTTTTCCCTAAGGGATACCTATAACCAGTGCCTCCTACTATGCCACAGTGACCCTGGATCAGGTTCAGCATATATTCCGTTCTGACACGGACGTTCCGATGCCTTTGATCGAAGAGAGGCATCGGATTCTTAATGAAACCGGGAAAATTCTGCTTGAGAAGTTTGAAGGCTCTTTTCTTAATTGTGTCCGAAAAAGTGAAAAAAGTGCACAGAAGTTAATGCACCTGGTAGTTGAAAGCTTTCCTTCTTACAGAGATGTGACTCAGTTTGAGGTGAGCTGCTTCTGCTGGGGATTTAGAATTAATGGTCTTCTCGTAGTTGACTTTTTTACTTCCGGAATTCCTTTTGAGAATAAAAACTTAAGGTTTGAAGATCCTTCCTTGTGGACAAGGAACAGTAACAAGATTGTTAAGTAGGGTTTCAAAGACGTTACTTTTCTTAGTTTTCTATTTAATGTGTTTCCTTTATTCTTTATTCTTTGTCCTTTTAAAATGTTTCAAACCTACAAAACACTGAACCTTCAATATGATGCAACTCAGGGACATTGAGGTCCTTGAACAACTTCAAAATATTTACTTCATTGGATGAAAATCAGAATGTGTTTCTAAATTCTCTCTAATAAGTATTTTTTGAGGCTTTAACGTGTGTATATATTTATACACACACACTGTGTTTTGTTTTTCACACATGGAATACTTGAACAGTGTTATTTTCTTTTTCTTTAAACAGATGTACTTATAATGTGGTAAACATTTGGTGTACCTTCCCACTGTATAACTGGGTTCTGTTTTTATAAAATTCTTTTAGAATTCGTTATTGTGTATTTTAACTGTGACAAAAAATTGAAAGCAACTTCAGAGGAATCACATAATATAAATCTATTGAATAAGTACATGGATGCTTAAATCATATTGAAATTTTTAACGTGCCCTTTTGAAATCACAATGCAACAACTAAGAGAAATTACCAGTAATATTGTTTAAATCGCTTTTTATGATTTACAAGGTGTTTGCAAGCACACTCTCATTAGATCCACGGAAGAGCTTTGTGGGGCCTAAGGACAAGGATTATTATTGTCCTGTTTGCAGACCAGGAACCAAAGTCTAGAGAGAAAGGTTAACTGGTGTATCATGCGTCATTTAGTCAGGAAATAAATAGCTAGCTTTTCAATTCTGTAAAGTGAGAGAGGCCCGATTTTGTATATGGTTATATATTTTTTTATTTTTAAAATATTAGCAATAAATGCAGTAAAAAGATGACAAAAACAAAACAAAACAAAACCAGTGATTACAACGAGAAAGAACTGAAGGGGGTGAGAACTATCTTGAGGGAACCTGGGCTAGAACCTACCAGATGGAGAGAACAGCTTATGGAAAGGTCCTGGAGTGGGAATGTGTCTGTCATGTCCACATGGCTCCCCTTCCCATAGTCTCCATCCCTGGGAGATGGAGCAGTCAAATTCTTCATTGCCTACTTGGACTCCTGACTCTGGAATGCCAATTTCTTTAGTAAGTTGCTCTATTATATCAATGCCAGGATAAGGGTTGTTTGTAAATACCTCGATGAGGGTGTGTAGTTGTGAGAAAGTATAGCTGGAACAGCACCATCTGTCTTCTCCACTTTCAATCTCCTCTTCAGAGTGATCTTGATCTTGGCTTGATTCTAAGTCCTTATCTGTGTTTTTTCTGGCACTGGTGCCTAGCTCTTCAATTCTGAAACCAAATCTGGATTCTAGACTCATCAGTGTTGACTTCTAAAGCAAGTCTTTGATGGCGTAACCTGGGTAAGGATTTTGGTCAGATGCCTTAATGGGGATTTTCAGTTGATCTGTGAATTTGGTGTGTCTGTGTCTCTTGATTCATTGCTATGGTCTTTTTTGGAAAGGTCTCTTAGGCCATGTTGGAACAGAGTTCTGAAATCTAAGGATCAGAAGATTCTTTTCTTTTATCTTTTAAATGTTTTATTCATTTGAGAGAGAGAGAGCGAGCATGAGCATGGGAGAGAAGCAGAGGGAAAAACAGATCCCCCGCTGAGCAGGGAGCCTAATGTGGGGCTCTGTCCAGGACCTGGAGATCATGACTTGAACCAAAGGCAGATGCTTAACCATCTGAGCCACCCAGGGACCCCTGTTAAGATTCTTTTAATTGCGGGGCGCTTGGGTGGCTCAGTGGGTTAAAGCCTCTGCCTTCGGCTCAGGTCATGATCCCAGAGTCCTGGGATCGAGCCCCACTTTGGGCTCTCTGCTCAGCAGGGAGCCTGCTCTCCGCCCCCCCACCTGCCTCTCTGCCTACTTGTGATCTCTCTCTGTCAAATAAATAAATAAAATCTTAAAAAAAAAAAAAGATTCTTTTAATTGGAAGTGACAGACACAAAATTAGAAAAACCTTAAGCAAAATGAAGAATTTTGGGGATAGGAACATCTAGGATCAAGGACTCAGTGCCATCAAGATTCAGTGTCTCCTTGTCTCCTCTTTGTTTCTGTTGGCTCTGTATTTCTCGTCACTGCAGACTAGCTTTCTCCATGAAGTAGAAGCTTTCTTCATGAATTTTGCATCTTATTGCTTCAGCCACTGTGGGGGGGTTGCGGGGAGAGAGGCAGACATCCTCTCAGGTACCGTTCTAAAATTCCTGGCCGATTCCAATCATCTGGGTGGGGCAGAGGCAGTTCCTAGAAAAGAGGCCCTAGGCCACTGCCAAATTTCATTTTGTTCTGATTAACTGTTTTGCTAATGCAGAGGTTACTTTGAAATTTATCTTTGTTTTATTTTGTTTTTAAGATTTTATTTATTAGAGAGTACGTGAGATGGGGTGGGGTGGGGGCTGGAGAGTATGAACAGGGGGAGTGGCTGAGGGAGAAGCCGACTCCCCATTGAGCAGGGAGCCTGATGTGGGGCTCCATCCCAGGAATCAGGACCTGAGCCGAAGGCAGATGCTGAACCCACTGAGCCACCCAGATGCCTCTATCTTTGTCTTTAAAGTACGTCATTTCAGCCTTTTTTAAGGAAATTCTGGATTACGTTCCTTGGTTCATCATTCAGGCCGTCTAAGTGTATTAGTGTATGAAAGAATCAGATTGTCATTCATGTGGCTAAGAATCCATGTATTCCAGAATCAACATTGGTTATAGCAGAAGAAGGGCTGAGAGTAAATTTAGGATGACTTCAGGATGGAATAAATTCATGACGCCGTGTGGTTTGTTTGCTTAGAAGTAGTCCAGAGTTTTTGTTTTTGTGGAATAAAGAACAAACTTCTTTTGTAGATGATAATACCAATTTAGTAAGCAGTTTGCTGAGTTTCTGTTTTATTATAGCACAGTGCTTTTGATTTGCTTTGTTGAAAAATTCAATTTTTTTTTAAAGATTTTATTTATTTATTTGACAGAGAGAGAGATCACAAGTAGGCAGGGAGGCAGGCAGAGAAAAGGGAGCAGGCTCCCTACTGAGCAGAGAGCTCGATGCGGGGCTTGATCCCGGGACCCTGAGATCATGACCTGAGCCGAAGGCAGAGGCTTAACCCACTGAGCCACCCAGGCGTCCCTCAATTTTTTTTTTTAAGATTTTATTTATTTGAGAGAGAGAGAGAGCGCAAGCCGTAGGAGCAGCAGAGGGAGAGAGAGAAGCAGGCTTTCCACTGAGAGGGAACCCGATGTGGGAAAAAGAAAATCTTTTTTTTTTTTTTTTTTTTTTTTTAAGATTTTCTTTCTTTATTTGACAGAGAGAGATCACAAGTAGGCAGAGAGAGAGGGGGAAGCAGGCTCCCCACTGAGCAGAGAGCCCGATATGGGGCTCGATCCCAGGACTCTGGGATCATGACCTGAGCCGAAGGCAGAGGTTTAACCCACTGAGCCACCCAGGCGCCCCTAAATAAAGAAAATCTTAAAAAAAAAAAAAAAAGGAAAATCCCCAAAATGTAACAAAAATCATACTTAAGGATTCTGACACTTTCTTAAAGGAATATTATATTTTTTTCACTTATTTTTTCAAAAGATTATCATTAGTGTTAGACAAAAGCGAGATAGTTCCTGTGATTCCTAAACATCCTAACATAGCACTGACCACATAGTGGGTGCTTTGTTAGTCAATTTACAGTTATCTTTGCATACTCATTTAAAATATATGTAAATAATGAAGGGTGGCCTGGCTAGTTTATTCTGTACAGCATGTGACTCATAATCTTGGGGTTGTAAATTCAAGCCCCATGTTGGGTGTAGAGATTGCTTAAATATAAAATATTTTTAAATGAAATAAAATATACATAAATTACTTTGGCAATTAACTCCAAATCAAGAGGAATTCTGAGCCTTTTAGGACTGTTTTTGAAGTTGAGAGGTGTTAAAATCAAGTGTATATTTTTTGGTTTTGTTTTTGTTTTAAGATTTCTTTACTTAAATCTTTAAGATTTAAGAAAAAGCATGAAGCAGGATAGGGGCAGACAGAGAGGCGACAAGCAGACTCCCCTCTGTACAGGGAGCCCCACCTAGGGATTGATTCCAGGACCCCGAGATCATGACCTGAGTCAAAACCAAGAGTCAGATGCTTAACTGACTGAGCCACCCAGGTGCCCCATTAAAAAATAATAATAACTCTCTCACAGCACAATTTTTTTTCATAGTATCATTTTTAATGACTTCACAGTATTCCACTATATGGATGTACAGTCCCATAATTATTTGCCCAACTATTTTATTGCAGTAATTATGTTTGATATAGTTTTATTTTTTAAATTGAATTTTATGTCATGTTTTCAGTTTTATGTGATAATAAGCAATACTGCACAATCGTTTAATACTTGTAATTATTTTCTTAGAATGGAATCATAGTAGTGGAATTGCTGAGTCAGAGCATGGCCTGGATTCTCAGGCTTATAATACAGAAAAGTGCTAACGGTTCTCCATAAAGGGAACGAAGATAGTCAGCATCAGCAAAGGAGAGTGCTCTTTTTCCAGCCCCTTCATAACATGGTGATGGTATTGGTTGCTGTATTTTTTAATATTTAACAAGTTGCATAAAATAGTCATAATTGTTTTTTAACATATATTTATTTACTGAGATTATCACCTGTTTTTAAACATTATAAACAAATTGATAAACTTAGAAAATTTTAATTCAGACATATTTTAAATCAGTGATTTCCCAACCTGCTGTACTCCAGAATCAGTCAGAAAGCTTTAAAATTCAGATATATTTCTAAAGCAACTCTGATTTAGAGCATGTAGTAACAATGCAAAAGTCCTAATGAAGAAATCAGCTTCCCTCAGGCTATTGTCTTTACTCTGACATACTGATAAATGTGCATGTATGGTCTTTTTTGCTACTTTATTTTTTTTAAAGATTTTTACTAATTTATTTGCTAGAGAAAGAGCACACATGAGAGAGAGAGCGAGCTAGAGTATAAGCAGGGGGAGCAGCAGGCAGAGGGAGAAGCAGGCTCCCCACTGAGTAAGGAGCCCATGCGGGACTCAATCCCAGGACCCTGGGATCATGACCTGAGTGGAAAGTAACCACTTAACTGACTGAGCCACCCTGGCATCCCCTTTTTTGATATTTTAATCAACATTTTATGTTACTCTTAAGCATTTGTAATTTTTTTAAGATTTTATTTATTTATTTGACAGAGAGAGAGGCAGTGAGAGAGAGAACTCAAGCAGAGGGAGAGGGAGAAGCAGGCCTCTCACCGAGCAGGGAGCCTGATGCTGGGTTCCATCCCAGGACCCTGGGATCATAACCCGAGCCAAAGGCAGACACTTAACGACTGAGCCATCCAGGTACCCCAAGCATTTGTAATTCTTGACCTTTCTTAATTTGTTCATGATAAATGTGTTGAAGATAATCAACTCATGGTCATGAATTTTTTTTTCATTGCTAATAATTATTTTATAAAAGTACTGTTTTGGGGCACCTGGGTGGCTCAGTCGTTAAGCGTCTCCCTTTGGCTCAGGTCATGATTCCAGGGTCCTGGGATCAAGGCCCTCATCGGGCTCCCTGCACGACAGGGAGCCTGCTTCTCTTTCTCCCACTCCTCTGCTTGTGTTCCCTCTCTTGCTGTCTCTTTCTCTCTCTCTCTCTCTCTCTCTCTCTCTCTGTCAAATAAATAAATACATAAATAAAAACCATTAAAGGTACTCTTTTGAAAATATTTTATTCACCAAGCAATATTATGGGACATGTAGGGAATTGTTATTTTGGAATTTGCTGGTATTTTCAGTGATATCAGTTAATATTTTAGAGATGAAGAATTTGATTACTAAAATCATTTGATTAGTAAAACCATGTCAACTTGTGAAGAAAATGTTTTATAGATGACTTGAATTTATTTTTAGAGTCCTCACTTAAATCTTATTTTTTGTTTTGTGTTTTTCAAGGGTATTATAATCTAATCTTTGTGATATACTGGTTGGCTACCATGGAAACGGTGGTCATGATGTGACAATTTATGTTTTGTTAGATGCTAGCACTGATTTTGTTACATAAGTCTGGTTCCTGTATTTTTCCAGTTTGATCTTTGGATCTTATTAAAAATAGGGGATAATAGCTTCTATGTATTACAGTAACATGATAGAATAATTGTGTTTGATGTACAATTTTATTTTTTATATTAAGTTTTATATCTTATCTTTAATGCACTAGACTTGAATATAAACCTAGTTTATATTGAATATAAATCTAGTTACTAGGTTTATACCAGGAAACTACCATGTAGTTTCCAGTCCAACAATTGCCAGGTTAGCATATTTTGTTAGGTTTGGAACTATAGACTATTCCCAGATGATGTACGGATACTTTTTTTTTTATGGTTTTATTTATGTGAAAGGGAGAGAAAGAGAAAGCGAGCTTGCTGGAGTGGGGGGAGGGGCAGAGGGACTAGCAGACTCCCTGCTGAATATAAAGCCTGAGATCATGACCTGAGGCAAAGTCAGACACTTAAGTTGACTGAGCCACCCAGGCGCCCCTAGGGATACTTAATGGTGATTTTGTTCCTGCCCCCCCACACTCTAATTTATAGACATTACATCATGTCAGAAAATGAGCCTGTGTGTTTACTCTTGAAAACAAGATACTGAATTTCTTAAAGGTGGTCTTACGCAATTTACTTCGTAAAAGTAGTTCTGGATTGATTGCAATAGGTATATCTTAAGGTTAGGCATTATTAGGTTATTTCTCATTAGGACAGAGTATCATTGGAGTTTTTTAGTAAATAAGGAAACTATGTTATCATTTTAAGGAATTTTCACATGGAACCTTTCCTTGAGGGATTTAATTTCATTTTTTATTTAATTACTTATGTCATTTACTTATTAAAACATTCTCCAGGGTGGTCAGGATAAATTTGGGGAGCCAGTAATACTGATGATTCTCTTTTAGCAGACAAACAGCTATAAACAATGATTTGAGATTATTACCTTTGGGATTAGGATTAGATTGTAACTATCCTGTCTTTCCATAGTTTATGCTGATCTGCATTCATAGTTTTGTAGAGAGTTTTTGAGTTAAATTATACCCACTATCCTATAATGCCTGGTTAAATTTGCTGCTTCGTTGTATAAATATAATTAAAGTTTATTTTGTTATGTGGGTTTACATATGGATTTTGACCATTTCCAAAAAGGTAAAGTTGATCAATTCTGGCTATTGACCAGTTATGTCTTCATCTCTGGAATATGTTTATCATATTATCTGAATGGCAGCAGTTAAGAATTGAATATTGTGATTCTCTTTAGAAATGAATTTAAGAATTTTTGTTTTCTTCTTTATATTCTTCTGTATTTTATATAGTTAACATGAATTATCTTGCAGTCAGAAAAATTTAAGAAGCTTTCTAAAGAAATACTGCCCAGTCATTAAAAAGAATAAGCAGGTGGGTTATAATGACACAGGAATATATATATGAGGTAATGTCATTAAAAAAGAATACCACATTTGTGAAGAATTACCACAATTGTATTTGATGTGCCTTAAAAAATACAGGAAGTAAATTTGGAGTGAAAAAGATAATTTAATATTTATTAGACTCCCTTTTTTTTTTCTATAAAAGGTCCATAAATTCTTACCAACACTAAAATTATTGCACCCTTGAGAAATGTTTTCAATGTGTGCCCTTTTTTTATAGCATACATAAAAGCTAGCAGATACCTAGGTGACATTTATGTTCTCTTCACTCATCAGGGGAAAAGAATTTCTTTTTACAAACGGGCCCAAATCCTCGTAGCGGATACGTGGAGTGTGTTAGAGGGGAAAGGAGACGGCTGCTTTAAAGACATCTCCAGTATCACCATGTTTGCCGACTATAGATTACCTCAGGTTCTTGTTCACCTGGGAGCCCTGAAGTACTCCAAGGAACTATTGGAAAAGCTACTCAAAGGTTTGCCAGCTTAATTAAGACATTCTTTGTAATACTATGAATTGTGGTTGAGTCTCTGTCTGGTTTCTTTCACATAAGTTCTCCTTTCCTTAAAAAAAAAAAAAGCACTGTTTATTGTTAAAAGCACATGTAAAGAAAAATGCAGGGGCAATTGAAATAAGAGAAAATTGCTTTAAAAAAAAAAAAGAAAATTGCTTTTTGTTGTTGTTTACACTGTAGAATATAGGAAATTACACTATTTGGTCATTATAGTTTCAGAACCTCATAATAAAATGAAACCGAAGTTTTTGTTATCTGAAGGTGTGTGATGGATGCTAGGTCCTTCTGATGTAGTGTTTGAAGAGTATTAATTAAGCAGTGAAGAGCACACTACCCTATGAAGTAAAAGGTGGCCTGAGAGATGAGTAACATGCAGTGGGTTTCAAGTCAGGAGGCTCCAAGGTCTGCCACTGGGTTACCTTGCATGAGTCACTTGCTTTTCTTTTTTTTTCTTTTTTTAGGAGTTTATTTATTTATTTGACAGACAGAGATCACAAGTAGGCAGAGAGGCAGGCAGAGAGAGAGGAGGAAGCAGGCTCCCTGCTGAGCAGAGAGCCCGATGTGGGGCTCAATCCCAGAACATGACCTGAGCCAAACACAGATGCTTAACTAATTGAGCCACCCAGGTGCCCCAAAGCAAGTAGTTTTTATGACTGAATAACTTTCTCTTGTGAAATAGGTTTCAATCACCCAAAATAAGAATAACACAGAATATGAAGATACCATTAGCTGTGGTTGCTTCTAACTCGTTTTTATGCTGCCTTGGGCAATCCATTTTGTCCCTCTGCTTCTTCATTTGAAAAATAACAAGTTGTCCTATGTTGTAATGCTCATGTGGTAGATCATTAATTGTTGGATACCTTAAACATTTAAGCATTCCGGGCTTCTTTCCCATGTAGCCACGTGCAGCTGATCTTTTTTTGGCCCGTGTATACACTGCTTGTTCCTACCCGTAAACATTCCCTTTCCTGGTTTCCCTCACCCCAACTTTTTATTTTCCATTTCAAATCCTACACATCCACAAGGCCTTAGCTCAGATGCTACCTCCCCCACATAGCTTTTCGCAGCTTTTCATGATTTGTGCATCTTCTCCTTCTGAATGTTTGTAGCACACAGTTGTCTCTGCTACTGTGAGGAAAACCCTGCTGAGAAGGGATCATGCACCATAGCTGTACAAAGTGGTTTGCATTTTCTTTTCTTTCTTTTTTGTTTTTTCAAGATTTTATTTATTTGACACACAGAGAGAGAGATCACAAGTAGGCAGAGAAGCAGGCAGAGAGAGCAGGGAGGCAGGCTCCCTACTGAGCAGAGAGCCTGATGTGGGACTCCATTCCAGGACCCTGAGATCATGACCTGATCCGAAGGCAGAGGCTTAATCAACTGAGCCACCGAGGTGCCCCTGGTCTGCATTTTCTTCTGCCATCTATTACAACTGCAGAGGCCCTTGTCTAGCTGTCTAGCTGTAGCCGTTGTGACTGCTTCTGTTATGTCCAGAGTGTGAACTCATTGCTTTGCTTCTTAGTTTATTTAAGCAAAGTTGGACTTTTTTCAAAAAGTGCTTCACTGGCAAACTAGAGGAGAAACAAAAACTGTAAATGTAAAGTAGTATACACAAGTATAGCACACTGGGTTTTGAAAACTATCTTAAGTGGGATCTAGAACCAGGTAGCTTGACTAGATGAGATAGAACCTTCCTTAACTGGCCTTCGGTGATACATCTTTCAAATTTGACGATGGGCTGCACTTAGGTGTATTTTTCCCTCTCTTCTCTTCTGAATTATCTCCAGGCCAGCCCTTGGAAGACCTACCCAGATTTCTATCCATTTTATCTTTTTTTTTTTTTGGAGTTGGGGAGTAAATACAGTCTTCTCACTTTATTTTAGTATGAATTCAGATGTTTTTTCTGTCCATTTTATCTTTAACCCATCTTCACCAAAGGCGTATTTTTTAGCCAATTATATATACTGCCCAACCAGTTTGGCTAAATTTAGATTCTTCACTGGGATTCTAGGACTGACACCAACCATGGTATTGAAGGCCCACCCTAATCCAGTATGACCTTATCTTACCTTGATTACATCTGCAAAGATCCTAGTTACAAGTAAGGCCACGGTGCACCTGTACCAGGAGTTAGGACTTGAATATGACTTCTTGGAGGACACAGTATAATACTACAGTTACTTATTGGATGGAGGGGACGTAAGTAATGCTATTTAAGATCCCAGCATCTGGCTGTGGCGTTCACTTACTCTGTCTCCTTGATCCTATAGGCAGCTGAGTTGATGAGCCCAGTTCTAGTCTCAGTGGCAAAGTGCAGCCAGTGCCCATCTTGCAGGATCAGCTCACCCTGGAGGTGGGCACCGAAGACATCAGGGCCTGTGGAGCTCACAGCTACATACTCAGGGAGGGCTTGATTGGAGGATCCTGAATCCAAAGAATAATCGGGGTCTTCCTTGCTCAGGTGAACAACTTTGATTTCCTAGGTTCTCCTTGGTGCACTTAGGATGTACCTAAGACGATGTTCAGTTTTTTCAAGTGAGAAAAGAAGGTATTCCTTCTTTGGCCCCCTTGACGTCCTCCAAGTTTTGCAATGTTTTTTTTCCTGGCATCACATCCAGTTTTAAAATCCTTTAGAAGTGGTTTAAATGACCCCAAATCAGGTCTGTGTAGATTTTATTTCATTAATGTACTTCTTGCTCTGTTTTTTTTCCTTGCTTGCAGGAGAAATGCTCTCATATGGAGATAGGCAAGAGGTAGAAATCAGAGGGTGCTCGCTTTGGTGTGTTGAGCTGATCCGGGATTGTCTTCTGGAGCTGATTGAAAAAAAGGGTGAAAAAACTAGCGGAGAGATCAATTCTGTTCTTCTGGATTATTACTTGTGGGACTATGCCCGTGACCACAGAGAAGATATGAAGGGAATTCCCTTTCATCACACGCGCTGCATCTATTATTGACCCCAAGTGCAAACGGATCCAAAGAAAACTTGCATTTTTGTATCACATAATCATTTGTACAGTTTTGCTTTGATATTAAGAGAAGGTAATAGGCGTGAGAACAACAATAAATGTGATTACCCAGTCTCACTTAAAAAATGTTTCCTGACCTGTTACTCTGCATTCCCAACTTTTGTCTGCTTGTTGAGTTTTGATCACATTTTCCCTTTCTGTGGGCACATGACAGGAATAATGAAGGAACTGTAATGCTTTCTTTAAATCTCACATCTCTTAAAATTAATCATGCCTTATAATGTGATTAGTCATCAGTGATAATATTTCATCCATTCAATTGGTATCTTTTCTTAAGGTGTACCAGTTTCTTATATACCTTAATCCTTTGATATGCGGGGTAGGGTCTTTGCTGTATGAAAGCTGCGGCTTTTGTACAAATCAATCTTGACAGCTTATTTTAAGCTTCTCATTGGTATTGACAATGGTTTTTGTACATAGTGATTGTCAGTTTAGGAAAGCTATCTAATATTCCTTTTTTTTTTCTTCAGTGTAACTATATTGAAATTGAATAAAGGTTTTAAAATTTTTTCTTAAACCTGGATTGGATTTTTTCATTAAAATAGAATTTACCACATCTAATTTTAAAAGGCTTACAGTGAGGGGCTCCTGGGTGGCTCAGTGGGTTAAAGCCTCTGCATTCGGCTCGGGTCATGATCCCAGGGTCCTTTGATCGAGCCCCACGTCCAGCTCTCTGCTCAACAGGGAGCCTGCTTTCCCCTCTCTCTCTCTCTATCTGCCTCTCTGCCTACTTGGGATCTCTGTCTGTCAAATAAATAAATAAAATCTTTAAAAAAAAAAAAAAGGCTTACAGTGAGGGGTGCCTGGGTGGCTCAGTCGGTTAAGCATCCTAACTCTTGATCTCAGCTCAGGTCTGGATCTCAGTGTTGTGAGTTTATACCCTGCTGTTGGGCCCCACACTGAGCATAGAGCCTACTTTAAAAAAAACAAGGTTTAACCAAATTTCATTATTTGCTTTATGTTGTCAAAATTTCGTTACCTACCAAGCACTCATTTCCCACCGTCGCCTCCACCTTCCTTCTAACATAATCTTGATTTTTGTTAGCTACCAACCTTGTCAGCTCGCTGTGACTGTGTGTGAATGAGAAAGGCATCATTTCCCCAAGCACTTTACTGCCATCTGCTGAAAATTTATCATACTAACCTTACAAATGACAATGACTAATAGTGAACACATCTGGCCCTGTACCCACTCCTCCGCTCCCCCCACCACCCATGTGCACTGTACAACTAGCACCACCATAAGTAGCTTTGTCTTTATCCCTCCTGCATAGGACTCAGGGAAGGTGATCCCATCTTCATCTCAAAAGGCAGACTGACTCAATATGAAAGGTTTATTGATGATAATTCTATCCTTCTGCCTGTGATTACTTTAGTAAGGGGTACGTATATAATCTCCTGGCCAATGACATTGGAGGGGAAGTCTGCGGGGGAAGCTTCTGGGAAAAGGTTTCTTCATTTTGAAGAAAGAGATAGAAGAGAAGGTTCCACTTCCTCTGAGCAGTGTTCAGTCTGAACGGGATGCCCGAAGCTGTAGGTAGCCCTTGTGTGGAACCAGAGCCCAGCTGCACCTGCTCTGAGGGCACCTGTCCCAGCTATGGACCTCATTCCTGAGCTGATAAACACATTGCCTGATTGCCACCATTTTCAATGAGTCTTCTGTAACTTGTAGTAGAAAGTATCAAAACTAATAATTTGCAGTTTAACCTGCTCTCAGGGGTGTCCTTCTGCCACCTTCTTGCCCCTCTCCCTCTCGCTACTCCCGTCCCCTTTCTTCCCTTTCCTCTTTTTTTTCTCTTCCTCCTCTCACTTCTCCCTCTTCTCCTCTCCCCTTTGTCTCCTTCTTCCTTCAGGCCCAGCCAGCCCTGGGCTTCCTGTTTTCCTAATCCATCATAGAAGACAGGGAAGGCAGTCCAGTGGTGCTCTTTTGTGTCCAAGACATAGCTGTCTTTTCTTTTGTGCCACTGAGCATAGCTTGGACTCATGACCCACAATGATGTTCTAATCTGGACAGCAGGGCTGAAGAAGCAATGACGCTGAAGAGGGCAGGGGTTCCTAGGAAGGTTCCAGCAGCTACCACATGTGTTTTTGCTTTCAGCACTGACTAGAACTTAGTCACATGACCACAACTCATGACCTCCAGGGAGGGCAGGAAAGTAGTCTCTCTTGTAGGAATTATGTACCAGCCAATCTATGTAACAAGTATGGATGGATATTGGCAGAGAGCAAGTTTTCACTGCTGTGCATGGATTTTATGACTTTCATACCTAATACAGGCTAAGAATTTAAATAACATTTCACTTCATGGTTTTAACAGCTGAGGATCATTTTACAGACCTATTATTTCATTGGGGATTGCAAAATTGCTCTAACATTGTTGGTTTTGTGGGTCTGTGCAAGGATAACTCCTTAATGGATTTCAGGGTCATCTGGAGGAACATATGAACATGGAGCTGGCCTGTGGCATTCCGGAAGACGAGAATATTGAAATAGGATCTGGAAAGGGTTTTTTGGTTTTGTTTTGTTTTTGGTGATGTTGATTCATTCTACACACCTTCTTAAACACAGTTAATGAAAATGGGCAGAGCCCCAGCAGTCGCCTCACCACAGCCCCCCATCTGGAGAGGTCCTTGGTTTACTGTTGTTACAGGATTTCTTTTCCTTCAGTGCTTGAGGTTCTCGGTCACCCCACTTGGAGGAATGAAGAGGTAAACCAGACCAAGAGTGGTGGGCAGCAAAGTTTATTGAGTGATAGTACAAAGCTCCTGCAGAGGAAGGGGCCCCCAAGAGGACTGCCACTGGCATTTCTAAGTCAAGGGTTTTTTGTTTTTTGGGGGGGGGGTTGAAGATTTTATTTATTTATTGGACAGAAAGAGATATTACAAGTAGGCAGAGAGGCAGGCGGTGGTGGGGGGTGGGTGGCGGGAAGCAGGCTCCCTGCTGAGCAGAGAGCCTGATGCCCCGGGAGCCTGAGATTTTGACCTGAGCCAAAGGCAGAGGCTTAACCCACTGAACCACCCAGGTGCCCAGTCTAGGGGTTTTTAATGGGCTTCCTGGCAGACTGTTTTCATATGATTAACCCTCCAAGCACAGGTCACCTGATCAGGTTTTTGTCATCTACCTATCACGTGGGAAAGGGTGTAAGGCTCCTTCCAGGGTGGTGTAAAATCCTTTTAAGGTGGTTTCCTCTAAGGGCTGGTGGGCTTGTCCCCACCTGTCTTTCTTCCGGCTCTCTTTTATTGTTGTCACTCAACCAGTTTCCTAGCAGAAATGGGAACATTAGTAATGAAGGATAGTAGGAAGAAAGGCAGCCCGGGACAAGGGCATCCCCCCTCCTCCCCGTACCCCTTTTCCTTCTTTCCCCGAAAGAGGAAACCAACCTTAAAAGGAAAAAGACCCCATCCTGTTATTCTAGGTTTTACTCAGTGCCCCAACTTTAAGTCTTTCGTCTGGGAGGACTTAAAACTTGAAATTGGAAGGAGAGGTGAACCATTAGAGACTATGGACACTGGAAAACAATCAGGGTTTTGAAGGGGCGGAGGGTGGGAGGTTGGAGGAACCAGGTGGTGGGTATTGGAGAGGGCACGGATTGCATGGAGCACTGGGTGTGGTGCAAAAACAATGAATACTGTTACGCCGAAAATAAATTAAAAAAATTAAAATATATATATATATAAAAAAACCTTAAATGGGACAGAAAGGAAGGGAATGGCCTTGGGTGTCCTAACCCAGGCCCAGGGCCAGCTCAACAGCCAGTGGGATATTTAAACAAAGAGCTTGATCTGGTGGCCTGCGGATGGCTGGCATATCCTCTGTCAGTGGCCGCCCTCTTGATCCCCAAGGCTGCGAAACACCACCCTGGAAGGAGCCCTCCTGACTGGGTGACAGGCTCATGAAGGGTTAATCAGATTAAAATAACCCACACCAAGGAGCCCATAAAACCCCCTAGATTTAACCACCAAATCCGCAACCTCCTCAGGTCCCCTCCTTGGGGGCTCTGTACTATCCCTGAGTAAACTTTGCTTTGCTGCCCACCACACTCTTCACGTGGTCCACCTCTTCATTCTTTGAAGCCACGTGACCAAGAACTTCTGGCACTAAGGGAAAAGAAATCATGCAACATTCATTCTTATTTCTTTGTGACTCAATTTCCTTTAAT